>NW_027412088.1:99017562-99382562 GCF_047663935.1 Musca autumnalis
CACATAGAAGGGCAGAAGACATAATAATTCGGGAGAGTCAATATTCGAATCCAATATATCCTTTATAAAAACTACACCTTGCATTTTCCTACGATTTTCTAGGCTCATAATTCCAAGGGTATTACAACGAAATTCATACGCTGGCATATCGCTAAAAGAAAATGTGTTTCGCAGAACAAATCGAGTGAATCTTTTTTGAACTTTCTCAATGCGGTTTTTATCGCTGTGTGTTTGTAATGTGAACACCCCACATTTTTTTATCTTTTTTTGGTCGTTTGACCCAATTTACATTGGGCGAGTTTACTTGCGGCAATTGTCATTTTGTAGGAGAGAGAGGTGAGGCATATGGTAACCCTTTGCCTCTCAGCACCCTCTCTCACCTAAAAACTGACAATTGCCGCAAGTAAACTTGCCTAATGTAAATTGGGACTTACGTTTCTTCTCCATTTTTTACTTTGAAATACTCCTCTCATTTATGGAGATGGAGTTATTTGTACCATTTCGTACAGAAAACAATTGTGGGGACGTTTTGTTCCATTTTTATACCTCCTCCCCACACTACTTCTCTCTTTCTATCTACTCAAGACAATTTAATTGAATAAAAAAAAAACTTGTAGTGATTCTTCTTGTGTTTAATTTAATGAAATGACATTTATCAAATTAATTTATGTATGTACGTAGATACGATACCAAGCTGGTCGGTTGGTCCACCATTTGAATAATGAATAACTAAATCATTTGTTGAAATTTTACAGACGTATGTATGTGGTGGCTATGCAATAAATTCGCGGTTGTAGTTGTCGCCATCTCCTCCATCGTCATTGCATTTAATGTGCGTTCATTTGCTAATTGGGTTTTATTATTTTAGGCAACAAATGAATGGCAACATTTTAATTTCATGTGTGCCCTGATGTTCAATGTTGATTACCAATCAGTGGAAACGTAGCGTGACCTTCTTAAGATTCTTATATGTATTACTAAATTATTGAATTATTCCACGTTTACATTAGAGCATTTTTTTCGTGTGAATGACTTTTCTAAAGATTTACTTATTTGAAGTAAATACTGATATGCGATGAAATTGACAAATTCCACTAGATTTTCTGCATTCAGTTCCTGGTAACCGTAGTATTAACTATGTATATATGGCAAATTTATTTCTCTTAGCCAATCTTTCATATTACACTCCAACAAAGATTTCTCTATCTAGACTAGGGATACGTAATCATTGTTGCCTTCAATTAAAACGTCTGCTTTTCTATTTTGAAAAATAACCGACTTTCGATTTGTACCCGCCAATTCAAAATCGGCCCCGTCTCAGTTTTTAGGTATTTTTTGAAAAATATTGCCAAGCGAAGGCATCTTCCGTAGTCAGTAGGAAATTCGAATATTTGGATTTCAGAATTTTTAATACAAAATTCGATTAAAAGATTAATTGAAATTCAGCTTACATCTCTCTAATCTGTGTCAAACAATGGAAAGATCACATTAAGCCAAACGTTCTTTCCATGCAACAGACCACAAGATCTTTTCACAATTCGCTTGGTCCAAAATTCAAACTTAACAAACGTTAATGATAACGCCGTTTATTTCAAAAGCTGATTTTTTAGCAGACATCATCTCGACATTAATCATTATTTTGCCATTCAGTGTTTTTGTGTCATTTCATTGTTTGTCTCTTCGCATTTTTTTCTAATTTATTTCATCATACATACATTTGTATTCAAAAAATTCAGTGACCAACCAAAATCGATCCGCAACATCGGTGTACTATGTGAATCAGTTGAGAATTGAAAAAAAATGACGTCAGACGCATATTTCTATTTCTTCGTATACCAAGGTACCGTTAAATGTGTAGAAGACAAATTTTAAAATTATGTGTTATTGCCAAAAACGGAGATGAAAAAGCAGATATTCACCCCACGAAACATGTATTGAGTAATGAATGTGGGTACCCTCCCAGAAACAAAGCATATCATATCGGAAAAACGGAATACCAACGTCATTGCCATAATAAATATTGGTCGAATTATTTCAGGCATTTCTTGTTTTCAAATTCGAACACAGCAATTAAAATGTTGTTGCTTGTCCCCAAGAAATTGGCATTAAATATTTAAAATAAATTGTCCTAGTTTTATTTTAAAATATAATTATTTGTTTTTTTTTTTTATTTTTTTAATAACTAAACATGTTCATTTTAAAAGTAACTGTTTCCATTCTCTTTTTGTTCACTTTCAGAATGTTTAAATATCTATTGACAATGATGCTTCTATAACCCGTTGGAGATTTATCTTTAGGCAGCAGGTTTACAACGAAAGATCGTGGTAAGTACACACTCTGAAAACAAGTAAAAATAGTATCAGTCGGCTTTGCCGCCAACACCCTCAGCCTGTGTGAATTGCAACTTTCATCTAAGGACAATATAGAATCGAATACCGGCTACACAACAAAAATCATTTTTCCCAATAATTATTTAGGAGGTTTCCAGATTTTGTGGCCCTTTTTGAACGTGTGAACTTGTAAACAAAAAAATATAAATTTCGATTGTAGCTCAAAAGTGTTGCGGAGGGGATACCGGAAGAAATGCATTGACATAGTCAAATTTGGAAGTAAATCTTATTTTGGGAGTCATTTCTTTTCGATAGATATCGGGCCTGTCAGACTTTTCAGTTGATCACCTCATAACTTAGAGGTTTTGGACATGCCCACGAAAAACATAATAACGCTGTAAACAGGATCAAAAGAAGTAACATAGGTATAATTTTTCAAAGGATCTTGAAACAGATCCTAAACTGTATTTAACCCCCACTTGTAAATTTCAGAAAATCAAAAAATGTTGTATTGGCTTGTTTTAAAAATGTGGTAACACTTTCAAGTCGATCGGAACAATATTTCCTGAAATATGACCTTTGACATAGACAATAAAAATGTGCTTTTCTCGAAATGACATTTTCAAACCGTTGCCAACTATAGCTCGAAAACTAATGTATCGATTGTCATACAATTTTGTGGGGTTATAAAGGACATGGAGATCTAGTCCTTCATCGATCGATTTTATTCTCAAACAATTTTAAGCCAAAAATTTAAATTTTCACTTTTTGGTCCAACATTTTAGTAAAATCTAATATTTAAAAAAAATCGATAAATGAAGGACTACATCTTTATGTTTTAATTCCAAATAAGCCCACAAAAATACCAAAATCTCATAATAAATGAAGGACTACATCTTTATGTTTTAGTTCCAAATAAGCCCACAAAAATACCAAAATCTCATAATATTTTTTTCTTCTCAACACAAAAAAAAATTCAGAAAAAAATTGACCAAAAAATTTTGGTAGTTTTCGTGAAAAAAAATCATTAAAAATACCCATATTGGGCTTCACAAGTGGGGGAGTCACCCCTTAAACAAAAATGTTGAACTTTTGTGGGGAGCTATCCTAAGGAGAACACCAATATTTACCCATTTTCGAAGATAAACTATATTTGGACTAAATATTAGGACCCCAATGTTTGCGCGTTTTTTTAACTTTTGGGCGGAGGTACCCGAAGGTTTGGACTGATATTGTCCATCTTTGAACTTTAACTAAGTTTGGACAAAATTTTACGAAGGCCAAATTTTGGAGTGAATCGATTGATCGGTTCGAGAGTTATCGTGTGCTCCAGCCACTACACATGGTGCCACAGGAAGTATTTTCTCAGGAAGTATGGACTTGCCCCTGAAAAAACTTGTGCCGTTGTACTGGGGACAGCGAATAAAAGTTGTTACAACAAAAATTTAAAGGATTCGAGAACAGTTCTTACTTAAACTGCACTTCTCCAAAATGTTGTATGGGAGGTACCCGTAGGAGTGGATCGATAGAGTCCATATTGGAACCGCATCTATGTCTGGTAGAAATTTTATGATGTCCAAAGTATGAACCAACTCCTCTGTTACTGCCTTCGACACTTACTCGCACCATTTTAGCGAAAAGTTTTGAACTTTCGTGGAGGATGTACCTGAAGGAGTGTTCCGATATGGCTCATCTTCGAACTTAAACTAAGTTTGGATAAAATTTTACCATGACCAAATTCTGGACTAAATCGGTTGATCGGTTCGAGAGTTATTGTGTGCTCCAGCCACTACACATGGTGCCACAGGCCACGGGCCATTTTCTCAGGAAGTATGGACTTGCCCCAGAACAAACTTGTGCCGTTGTACTGGGGGCAGCGAATAAAAGTTGTTACAACAAAAATTTAAAGGATTCGAGAACAGTTCTTACTTAAACTGCACTTCTCCAAAATGTTGTATGGGAGGTACCCGTAGGAGTGGATCGATAGAGTCCATATTGGAACCGCATCTATGTCTGGTAGAAATTTTATGATGTCCAAAGTATGAACCAACTCCTCTGTTACTGCCTTCGACACTTACTCGCACCATTTTAGCGAAAAGTTTTGAACTTTCGTGGAAGATGTACCTGAAGGAGTGTACCAATATGGCTCATCTTTGAACTTTAACTAAGTTTGGACAAAATTTTACGAAGGCCAAATTTTGGACTGAATCGGTTGATCGGTTCGAGAGTTATCGTGTGCTCCAGCCACTAAACATGGTGCCATAGGAGTTGTTTACAACTTTCGACCTATTTTCTTAGGAAGTATGGACTTGCCCCTGAAAAACTTGTATCGTCGTAATGGGGGCAGCGAATACAACTGCCTGAAACAAAAATCAAGCGATCCGAGAGCAGGTCTTAAACTGAACTGCATTAAATTGTTTCTTGTCTTCAGTTTTTGGCCCGATTTTTCTAGGTGCTGTTTGAAAGATAGGGTTCTGTCAAAAATTATACCAAGGTATTTCGTATTGAAGTTGTGACAGAGGGAGGCACCGTTAAAATTTATTAAAAATTTCCTGTCTGCTTCGACGTGAGGGAGGTGGAAACAGCAGACTTCTGTTTTTGAGAGGCTAGGTTTTAGTCTCCATTTGTGGCAGTAGGATGATATTAAAGATAAATCTGATTCCAGAACCTTCTCTAAGATTTCGAAGTTCGTGTTTTGTGTTGCGATTGCCATATCGTCTGCATAATTGAATTTACGGGAAGCTGTTTCCGGAAGATCATGGATGTAAAGATTAAACAGGGTTGGGGCAAGGACCGAACCCTGGGTAAGGCCGTTATTGAATTTTTTGGGTTCTGCTGGAGCTGTCGTTTAAGTGGGCGGTAAAAAGTCTGTCGCTGAGTATAGCCTGTATAATGTTGCATATCCTACTGCAGGCGATTATTTTGTTTAGTTTTAGTAACAGACCATTCTTCCAGACTGTGTCGTAGGCTGCCGTTAGATCAATGAAAGACACTCCAATTTTCTGCATCCTGTCGAAACCATTCTCGATGTAGTTCGTGAGTGCCAGTACTTGGTCGGTGCAACTTCGGCCCTTGTGGAAACCTGCTTATTCGTTGGGGATGAATTTGTCAATTTCATCTTCAATGCGGCATACAATTAGACGCTCGAAAAGCTTCAGGCACACCGAAAGAAGAGCAATGGGCCGATAACTCGATGCTTCCGCTGGATCTTTACCTGGTTTCAAAAGCGCGATTACTTTTGATCTTTTAAAGGAGCGGGGGAGGTAGCCGGAGTGCAGAATGTCTGTGTAAAATCTTGCGAGCCATGCTTTCGTACGTGGTCCGCTGTATAGAATAAATTCAGGGTAGATGCAGTCGACGCCGGCGGCTGTTCCTGGTTTCATTTTTGAGAGAGCATGGTCGATTTCAGATCGGCTTTAGATAGTTTTATTATATGTGAAGCGATGGCATTTCCTTTACAGATGGTTTTGAAGATGGAGGAGGGTTAGCAGCTGCGAGCTTTCGTAGGAGACTCCATGCTTTGCGACTGGAGTGCTTGAAGTTCATACTGTTGACGGTGTTGACCCACTCCGATTTTCTAGCTTCGTCAAGGCTTTTTTATTAATTCATCTGCAACTTCTGGGCTTTGTGTGGAACGGAACTCTTCCAGAAAACGTTAACTTTCTTCGTTCCAGCAAGGGATGAAATCTTTTCGGTAACCACGGGGGATACACTTTTTTGCTGTTGCGATGATAAGTTCGGTGAGTCTATCGAAATTCTTTGCAGTTGGAGGGATGAATCTGATGTCGCAATCAAGTTTTGTTGTGTATTTCGACCAGTCGGCTTTCCAGAAGTTCCATCTTGGCTTTGGGATGGACCGTATGGCTGGTATTGTAACACCGATATTTATTATAGCTGGCCGGTGTTGACTTTGTGGGAAGATGGGGAGTATATGTCGTGATGCATGGTGCGGTATGCCGTTAACGCAGGATACAAAACATAAGTCAGGATTGTAATCGCGGTTCCATCTCGACGAGTGAAAACTACCGGGATCTTTTGCGTCGAATAGCAGGTGCAAATCGTTCATTTCGGCCCATTGGGATAGTTGTTCACCATTTTCGTCTTCGTTGACGTACCTTCAGAAGCTATGGTGACTGTTAAAATCTCCACAATATATAGCTGGGTGGGGATAAGTGGGAAGTACATTTTCAGACCAAAATATAGCAGGAGATTTGTATATGTTAGTGATATGCTGACCTTGAATTTGTGTTGTGATTAGGGATATATCACCTTCGTCTGTACATTGCATAACCTCGGCGCCGCTAATGTTGTTATGGATGTACGTCGCGCTACCGTATTTTGGGTGGTTGATGGCTGCTAAAAGTTTATAGCCGGGGATGTGGCCTTTGTTGTCTAATATTTGCTGGGATGATGTGTGGGTTTCCTGTATTAGGACAACGTAAATTTTTTCATCTGCCAATATGCGGGACAGATATTCTGACTTAGCATTGCTGATGCCTTCAATGTTTAGTTGGCATACTCGGACCTGTTGTCCTACTGCTTTATTTGATTTTGCCATTTGTTCAATTATGTGTGCTTAGGTTGTTTCTGGTTTCTTTTAATCTTCTTTTTTTGTTGCTCATGTATATATAATTTTCTCGACCAGATATCAATACGGATATCAGACATATGTTCAACTGAGAATTGGATCCTTTTTTCTTATATTTTTATTTATCAATTTTTTGGGTTTTATCTCCTGGCTTAAGAAGAAAAAATACACAGGTTTTTTTCTTCTTAAGCCAGGAGGTTCTCTTCGGTTGATATTGAATAAAACTTGATTCTTTGGCTTCCGATTCGCTGTAGTTCATTTAGCGTTACCCAGGATGCTCCACGAGGAGGCGAACTACGGTTGCATCCCTGCAACTTTTACTATTTTAGAATACAATTAAAGTTTTAAAACATAAAAAAGTTAAGAAAAGCCAACAAAAATGCAGTGTGAAATATTTAAGAGAAAATGTGTCAGATTCTCTTTGTGCATCCCTGGTTTAGACTATGCACTTATAAGATGATTTATGCATTATCTCGATTTGTTGGACATACTATATTATATGAAAATAAAAACTTAAATCGACTGGATTTGCTAAACAAGGCATAGTCTAAACCAAACCCGTTCGTGGGTATTGATTTGGTTACGAAGTTTTTCGGCAAATCACACACACGCGACCCGAACGCAAAGTAAGAGAGCAAATGTTTTGATTTTTTTACTTCAGTCTTGTACTGAATTTCATGCAAGCAGGTTGATGCCGCTTTATTTGTTTATTTTTGGGTACACAGAAAAGATTTTGCAGTTGTACAGCAAATATGTGGAGGGAAGAATTTGAAAATGATTTTTGTTTTGTATTAATATTTTTAATGACGCAGAATGCCTCGTCTGCAATGCAACAATAAAAAATGTATGTATGCTTAGAAATTCTTAAAAAATCATTTTTATATACAATTTGTTTTTTCTCTCAAAAAAATTAACATATGAAGAAAAATACTTTTCAAATTATGAAGTTATTTATATTATTTTTAATTTAAGTCATACAAAGCGAACGCGCCAACAATATATTTTTCATTTCACACTCAATATGAAAATCATCACCCTGTTCTGTCAGTGTAATTTTACCCACACATAAACAATTTAAGCGCTCGCTCTTCTTGGTCGGCTATGGTCTAAACCAATGTCGTGCTTTGATATTGTTAAAGTTACGAAGTTTTTCGGCAATTCACACACACACGACCCGAACGCAACGAAAGAGCACACAAATGTTTTGATTTGTTTTTGTTTTGCAGCATGCGTGCATACAAGGTTACTAACACACTGTCAAAAGTTGCAAATATTGAGAATTTTGTGTTCCCTCTTCTTGGTCGGCTATGGTGTAAACGGGGTATTAGTTTCCATATGTTTACACACGAATTCTGTACATAAAATAAAATGGGATTTTCAAAATTAATTTGCGACGATTTGTACTCCACCTTTAATGTTATTTAATTAACTATTGTGTTATTTAATAAACCCACCCGCACTATTATTTCAATTGCCCTAATTTAATGACAAGAAATTTCTTTTATATTTTCATACACAGTTTTTTAACCCACCCTACCTATCAACACAAAATCTCTGTATGGTGAGAGGAAAATTTATTAAAAATAAAAAAAAAAACACAAAGGCAAACACAAAAACACCAACAGTACGGAAGATTTTCCTTTGCTCAATGTAATAACAAATCACCGTTTTTTTGCACACTCACAAAAGGGGGGCCAACACTTTTTACTCTTGTATTGTAAAAGATACTCTGAATCTCATTCGGGCTCTCTCTCTGCCTCGCTCTCCTTATGTCACAAATATAGAAACCCCCCACATTACCCCATACAACACTGGATATGTTTGTGTGCGTCGTGTGTTGTGTTCTACTTTGTGAACACAACAACGAATATGATGCAGGTCAAGACTTCAAACGGAAAGTAAATGAATAAAATTTGTTGTTCGTGTCAATTTGTATGATGGGACGCAAAGAGTGTGAGAGAGGTAATGAGGGGTTGGTTGCAAAACGTAAACAGAGCAGCAGCAGCAGAGACAACAACCTTGTTTCAACATAAATGCTTAGCAACATAACACAATGTGGTGCTATGGAAAAATCATGATTTTTTTATTATTATTATTGTTGTTGTTTTTTGTGTGTTTCTGGTAGAAGGAAAATGTCAGCAACATGTTGTTGGTTGGAGGGGAACCATGAGTTTTGTTGTTTGTGCGTGGGTATTTATTTTTTCCCCTTGCTGCTGTTGGCTGAGTTATTTTTTTTGCTCTTTCTTCATTGATAGTTTTAGTGTGTTAAAAAAACAAATGAAAATATTGCTGTTTTTCATGTGCAAAGTATGCACTATGGGATTGTTGAAAACAAAATTCACATGTAATTGGGTATAATAAATAAATGTGATAAAAAGTCGGGTTAATTGCAAAGAAATGTTGGTTGAATTCTTGAAAAAATAAAATTAGCAAAAAAATGGGTTATAGCGGAGGAAGTATCTATCTGAAGGAATGGACCGACAAAGAGTATCTTCGGTAAAAAATCCCAAAGAATCCTCGATAAAACCTTTAACTATACTTAAGCAAAAATCTTGAACTTTTGTGAGGGAGATATCTAAAGATATTGTCCGATATAGAACGTCTTGGAACTTGATGTAGGTCCGTTTGGATGGGCAAAGTTTCGGCCAAATTGGTTACTTACCTATTTCGTAAATTATCGTGTTCATCAGTCATTTTAGTTGATGCAGAAGTTCTTTTTGGAGTCAGACAGACAGATAGAGGACTCGACATCAAATTGTTTGAAACGGATTTCGTCCATATACGCTTTGGGTCTGAAACAATTATATTGATTTTAGTGATTCAGTGATTTTAGTTGGTCACCGTATAACCTAGAGCAGGGACGAGCTTCTTTGCTTAGATCGTATAGTGAGGGCGCCCACTGAGTTGTTTTTGCATTTGCTTCCCTCTCTCACGTACAGTGTAAATGAATGAAAACAAACAAAAACATAATGTGGTTGTTGCTTTTTTTCACTCATACGTTCATACATGTCTTCGCTTTGGTTGTATTTCTGTGGTCGTCGCTGACCTAGAGGCATTAACTACATGCGGCGAAATTTTTTGAACTTTAGGGAGAGCTCTACCCGAAGTTGTAGACCCACATATGTATGTATATATGTACATCTTCGAACTTTAATTAAAAATTATCAGCTTTGCCGACAAATATACCCTCAGCCCGTGTGAATCGAAAGGTTCTTCCATTGACAATATCAAATCGAACACCGGTTACGCAACCAAAATCATTTTCCCCAATAATTAGGTACTTGAAGGAATGGACGGACATAGTCCGTTTTTGATGTAAGTCATTTCTCTTCGATAGATAACGCGGCCTCCAGTCATTTTAGTTGGTCACCGTATAACTTAGAGGTTTTGGACCACTATGTCATCGCTGTAAACAGAAACAGGACCACAAGGAGTAGCACAAGGAGTAGGCTGCGCTAATCGTTTGTCATGGATGCCATACAGATTGAGGGGAAAAATATCCACAACTGTAAAAAAACAATTGCATTTGAAAGAGAGAAAGTTCGATGACAGAGAAGGCATTCCACAGCCGATATGTCTGATGAGCCGCTACCAAAGGCGAAACCGGTTTGAATCTTCGGCTTTCCTTTTTCACTTACACAAATCATCGGTCATTAAGCTCGACTCCAACGAGAAATTAAATAAAATGTTGAACATTTGTGGAGGAGAAGACCGGTGGTCCATTTTTTGAAGTTAAACTACATTTGGACAAAATATTAGGACGTCCAAAGTTTGGACCAACTCGGTAACTGCCTTCGAGATTTATGGTGGTGACCATTTTAGTGAAATTTTTTTAAATTTTTTAGGGGGTGGAGGTGTGTTTCGTACCAGAAGGTGTGAACCCATAAGGCCCATCTTCGAACTTAAACTATCTTCGTAATGAGGCGGCGAATACAGTAGGAGGTATCAGAAGAAGTGGTAGAAATATGGACCAAATCGGTTACTCCCCTCAAGAGTTATCGTGCGCACAATTTGTTCGAAAATTTTTTAACTTTTGTGGGGAAGGTACCTGAAGGAGTGAGTGGACCGATATGACAAAGGCTACTTTTTGAGCCAAAACAGTTCATCTGTTCGAGAGTTATCGTGTATACACTCGTTAGTCTAAAGGCTAAAAAAAAGATTCAAAGATCAACTGCACTTTTCCAAAAAAAAAAAATGAAATTTTGTGTGGAAGAGATACCCGATGAAATAGACCGATATAATCAATCTCGAAAAAAATACTACAATCAGCAAAGTTTAAATCAAATCGGTTGCTTCCTTCGAGAGTTATCGTGCGCGTCACTTTAGCGAAAAATGTTGAACTTTTGTGGGTGAGGAACACGAAGTAGTGGACCGATATGGTGAATGCGATATTATGAATGCAAAAATGAGACCAAATCTGATGATCCATTCGAGAGTTATCGTACACACCAGCCAATCAGACAGACAGGCAGTATATAGTCAATATTCGATTTTTTCTAAGTTTGGACAATATATTATGAATGCAAAGATGGGACCAAATCTGATGATCCGTTCGAGAGTTATCGTGCACACCAGCCAATCAGGCAGACAGACTTGCGGATATTCTTAAATCGACTCCAAATCATCTGAAACGGATTTTATCCAAACAAAACCACTATTTCGACGAGGAACATTTTTGATGGCATCAAAGTGTATAGAGTGTATATACATATAGCCTAAAGGCTGAGGGTATAATTACATTGGAAATGGAAGTTCCACAATACCCCGCTTTTTATGCCCTCCACCATAGTATGGAGGGTATATTAAGTTTATTGTATTGGTTTGTAACTCATCGAAATAATCATTTGCGATCCTCTAAAGTGTATATATTCTTGATCGGCATAAAATTCGGAGTCGATCTAGACATGTCTGTACGATGTAATCACTATAGCGTCCGCAAGAATTAGAAAGAACGCTATATTTTTGCACCTGAGTGCATTTTTTCCATAGGCAGGTCAATTTCAAACATGGGCTATATCGGTCCACGTTTTGGTATAGCCTCCATATAGCGATACCTCCGCATTTTCGGTATTTTGAGGATTTTTAGCTAGAATTTTTAACAGAACTAGCTTTAATATGACTTTTGGGGTTCTTAGGGACCACAACACTTGTGCACCAAAACTTGTCAACATAGACCCACCCATGTTTAGGTATAGCCCACATATAGCTGTACCTTCCGATTTTCGATATTTTGAGGGTTTTATCTACATTTTTTTTACTGAACTATACGTAACATGAGATTTGATTTCTCCACCAAAAACTGCCAACATAGGCCCATGTTTCAGTTTTTAGGTATTTTGAGCGTTTGAGCTACACTTTTTGACTGAGCTGTCCGTAATTTGACTTTTGATGTTCCCTGCAGTCACGAAACTTCACCGAAAATTGTTAACATAGGCCCATGTTTATGTATGTACATATATCCCCCATATAACGGTGCCTCCGGATTTTCGGTATTTTGCGGATTTTAGCTACATTATTAACGAACTTCCTGTAATATGGCATTTGTGGTTCTCAGTGGTTACAAAACTTCTCCAGCAAAAATTGTCTACATAGGTTCATGTTTTGGTATAGCCCCCATATCGACACCTCCAAATAATAGTATGCTAAGTCTGAAAAGTGAGTTTTGCAGGAGAAGCTCTCAAAGTTTACAGTTTTCTTTGACCTTCACTACTATTCTGAGTAAACATTTATTTATAACTTTTGTTCGGATTGACCGATCATTACCAAAATTTGACAGAATTTAAGTTAAACGACGTAAAATGTAAAAATGTAAAGAACTTGAAAACATGCTAAGTCGACTTAGCATACTATTGTTTGGAGGCGTCGATATAACGTTACCTCCCGATTTTTGGTATTTTGAAGATATTGGGTATATATTTTGAACGAACTATCTGTAATTTGACATTTGGGGTTTCCAGAGGTCATAAACCATCTCCACCAAAAATTTACAACACTGGTCCATGTTTTGGTATAGACCCCATAGAGCGGTACCACGCGATTTTCGGTATTTGGATGATTTTAGCTACCCTTTTTGACGGAATCACCTGTGACGTTTCACGTTTGCGGTTCCCAGTGGTCACAAAACATCTCCATCACAAATTCTCAACATGTTTCGATGTTTCGGTATAGCCCCCATATAACGGTACCTCCCGATTTTCGGTATTTTGAGGATTTTAGCTACCCTTTTGATGCAAGTACCAGTATTTTGATGTTTGCCATTCCTAGTGGTCACAAAACATCTCCAACATAGATTCATGTTTCGATATAGCCCCCAAATAAGGGTACCTCCCGATTTTCGGCATTTTTAACCGAACTACCTGCACTATAACATTCGAGGTTTCCAGAGGTCCCAAAACATCTACACTAAAATTTGTCAACATAGGTCCATATTTTGGTTTAGCCCCAAATAACGGAAACTCCCGATTTGTTGTATTTTGAGGAGTTTTGCTACATTTTTGGTCCGAACTAGCTGTTATTTGCCATTTGAGGTTCTTAGGGGTCGCAACACTTCTTTACAACAAACTTTCATCATATGTCCATGTTTTAATATAGCCCCCATATAATGGAACCTCCCGATTTTAGGTATTTTGAGGACTTTTGCTACATTTTTTGACCGAACTATCTGCAGTTTGACACTTAAGGTTCACAGTCGTCACAAAACTTTTCCACCAAAATTGCAATATAGCCCCCACAAAACGGTAACCCCCCGATTTTATGTATTTTGAAGATATTAGCTACATTTTTTGACCGAAATACCTGTTATTTGACATTTTGAGGTTCCCCCCAGTGGTCGCAAAATTTCTCCATCAAAATTCAAATCAAATTTGTCAACTTAGATCCATGTTTTGGTATAGCCCCCCACATGACGTTACCTCCCGATTTTAGGTATGTGAACATTTTTGCTACTTTTGTTCCACCTAACTACCTGTTTGTTGACATTTGGGTCTCCAGGGGTCACAAAACTTTTCCAACAAGAATTTTAGGTCCATAGGTCATTTTTATTTAGTATAGCTCCCATATAGCGGTACCTCCCGATTTAAGGTATTTTGAAGATAATGGGTACATTTTTGCAAGTTGACATTTAATGTTTCCAGTGGTCGCAAAACTTCTTCATCAAAAATTGTCAACATAGGTGCATATTTTGGTATAAATCCCATAGAACAGTACCTCCCGATTTTCGGTATTATTTAGTCTTCATTGGATCCATAACATATTTCAGAATTGTTGGTATAGGTCCACGTTTTAGTATAACTCCGGTATCGACGGATTTTTTTAGGTATTTTTAAAGTTTTAGTAACAAAATACAACCGATATGGCTGAAATCTGGTTCCTATATAATTTATGGTTCGGCCCCACTGAACTTAATCCCGTTTGCACTTGTATTTGCTTTTTTTTGTAGTAATTTACAGAATTTTGATTGTTAATGGGGATCCATTTTGGGCCAACATGTATCAACAAGATTAGGTGGGGTTATTCTACCACCAAGAGGTTAGGGACAAAGAGAGATAATTTGCAAACCATTGTGCATTAACTAACAAAATATAATTGTTAAATTTATTTGTTAATTTTCTGTGTGCGTTTTTTTTATACCTCCAGTTGTTGTAGCATGGACTGGTTTCCACACTAATATTACGAAATTTTTATTTTCATACAAGCTTTTTTGTTTGTTTGTTAAACGAAAAAATTGAGGTTTTTAGATTTAATTCACAGTTGTCTGCCACTTTGTCGTTGACTTCGGCGTTGTTGGCAACGTTGTCGTCGCCGTCGTCATCGTCAATTGCACCAACTTGTATTTGAAAATTGTACAAAAACAAAAACCTTGTAAAAGTGACGTCATATTTATGCAGTTTTTTTTATTTCAAATGCTTGCTATTTACTTACTTATGTAGATATGTATTGTATTGCTTGTTGGAAAGGCGCGCTTGAATGGAGCGCAAGAACATGTGAGCTCTTGGGTTGTTGGGCAATTGGCAACAGCATTGATGTCAATGTGTAAGGGGGTTGACTAGCAATCTAGGTTTATGGGTCACGCCCCCAATACATATAGAAGCATATGTATGTATGGCTATGTATAAGTAAATATTTGTACATACCCACTTTATGTTTCAAATGGCTATGTAGGTAGGTATCTGTTGCACATTGCACATTTTATATAGCTTGTGTCGCGATGCAGGCGTGTATGTGTGTGATGTAAGATCTACTATTTACCAAGTGACTGGTAAACTTCTGGCTATGTTCCAACATGGCCAAGAACTACATTCATAACATGGTAACCTACATCCAATCTTGGTTTTGTTGCCAGTTGCTGCTGCCGCCTCATGCCATCGCTCACATAGCCGTTGATTTGATCGTCGGTTCGTTCATTCATTGTGGCGTTTTTCATTTTGCCATTATATTTCCTCCCCAAGTAATGGCCACCAACTAACTAACCAACCGTCTCTTATCCGACCTCCATTGAATGATGACTGACCTTAATTTCCTTGTTCTGTGTGTTTCCATGTGCAATTTTATTGTGTCTTCCATAAAATATTGCACAATTCAAAGCCAACAGAAGCAGCAACCGTGATAGACATAAATAAAATCTGCAGATACATATATATGTACATACTTGTGGTATATAGGTATAAGTCAATTTGTTGATACATGTGCAACATACTGTTGCATACATACATATATACATACATAGGTTTTGTGTGACCCAGTTTCCTCCAATACGCCTGCATAAATATGTACATTTAAACATTAAATTTGTATGTATGAATGTGGTGGGAACTACCTTCAGTTCCACTTGAAAGTAAATCATTTGTGGTTCTTTTTTGTATATTTGGGTCTGATGCATTTGATTGGGGTAGCTACTTGTTCTATAGAACTTGTTTCAATATTTCATATGTAAATATTGGAATTTTGATTGCGACAATTTAAGAAAAATATTTCAGTCCAATACAAATACAGATTTTGATTGACCTCCTTAAGAGCAGAAATTTGCAAATATTTGTTCATTTTTGATTATTTTGTTAACGTCGTGTGAGGTCATAATAAAATGGGGTATTTTCCAAAAAAAAATAATAATAATAAATAAAAATAATAAAATAAATTGAAAGGTTCGACGGTATAACCTTCTATTATTTTTATACCTTCCATGGTATAACCCCTATACTACCCGTAATTTAACATTTGGGAGTCTCAACTTCCCCACCAAAAAATTTGTCCACCAAAAATGTTCAACCTAGGATCATGTTTAGGTATAGAGACCCCATAACGTTAGAAATTCCAAACGGTGTGATATCTTCTGTTTTTCGATATTTTCAAGGATTTTTGCCACAATATTTGACAGACGTGATATAACGAGTAGTTTTATCGAAGGCTGAGGTTATCTCAGCCGATGTCAGGGTCGACTTAAGGACCCATGAACCTTAAGTAGAACAACAGTTAACTGTGCTTCAATGCTTTATTGATACAACCTGCTGTAAAGTTTCTTGATCTGATTCTCATCTTCGGTACCTTTCAATCATGAATACGCTTTCTCTTCATACTCATTTATCTCTCTTCTTTTACACCAAAACCATACATAATAACATTTTTTTTTCCTTCTTCTATTTTCAGTTTACAACATCGCCGTGGAGAAGGAAGAGTACCAAATCTGCTGCCTAATTTATTAGCGGACGAGGACGACAAGAAGAGAAATTGGCGGCGACGACGACGCAACAATATTAACAGCGGCGGCGTCGGCGTCAATTGATAGCTTCGTTGGAGTAGAAAGTCAAAAACAAAAAATTTTGGGTCCCATTGCTTGATTGGTGGTATTGTGGCAACAAAATGATACCAACATCTTTTAGCGGTTCTTCACCACCCACTGCTGTTGTTGGTGGTAGCAGCGGCGGCAGCTTTTTGGGTCTAACCAACAGTTCACCCTTTCCAATGGGCACCGTTGGAAGTGCAAGTGGTGGTGGTGGTTCTACCGCAACGAATAGCAACAACAGTGTTTGTAATTCAGCATTGCTCGGTATAGCCTCTTTAATATTGGAAGGTCGAGCATTGGCCGAAGATGAATATGCTGTTAAATATAGCGAATTAATATCACATATTGCTGGGTCCAATACCTTGACAGATGGTGGTGCTGTGGCTACTGGTGTTGCTGGTCGTCAATCTCCTAAACCATCAACATCTAGAGCTGGTGCCAGTATCTATCAAGAACATCATGGTGGTGGAGGTAGCAGTAGTGCAACTAGTATTTCTACCGAAATTGGCAACTATTTGAGACGCAAAGCTTCAAATTCCCCAGATTCCACACAGTCAACATCTTTACGGCTGCTTGACTACTACAGCAACAGCAGCAGTGAAAGTGCTGGTTCCTCGGTGGAAAGCAATCACAGCCGTTGGTCTCAGAAACTAAGTCAACTACGCCAAGAATCTCCGTGTGCCCAGCGTCAACAAATGGCAGCAGCAACTACAGAACAAAAAGTTGCTGTGGATTGTGTGCGTTCGGTGGAACCGGAATATGTTGCCCTGGCCATTAATACCGAGCAATCACATGATGAACGCCGAAGCAGTGGTGCCGGAGATTTTGAAATTATACGACGTATTGCCTTGAATCGCATGAATTTGTATAATTCTCCACCGAACAGTAGTGGGGTATCAAGTGGTGGCGGTAGCATGGGTGTCAGCGGCGGCGGCAGTGTTGATAATTTTATGTGCTCTTTACAGTCATTGGCTAGCAATACCTGCCTACGTTCCGGTACACCAATACCATATAATCCTCCCATAACAGCGTCGACACCCAAATATGCCCACTATAGGGTAACACCACAAAACCAGCCGCGTTTTCCCACACCCCAACATACTGATATTTCGGGTAGTTCAGCTAATAGTTCTGGTAGTTCTAATTGGTATTCGACGACGGGAACTCCGGCCACCGCCACCAGCCACAATAAGGATTATTTATTAAGAAAGTTAACAGCCATGCCAACACCTCAGTCAACACCCACCAATAGTAGTTCTTCGACAAACAGCATCTATGATAATTCCCCCGCCTCCCATCATCATGCTTTTGGTCGTAGAGAAAGCTCTTCGGGGGCGGGCACAACAACATCAGCAACGGCAACCGCGACTCCAACCTCGAGTCGTAATTCAGCCACCACAACAACAACCACACCCCAACAGGGTCCACACTGTGATCAGTTCCTGCGTAAAATGGGACTAGCCAAAGGTGATGCCTCAGATGCTGAGGAACACCACTGTGATATGTCATACGTAAATATAACGGTATGTAGAGAGATAATTGTCAATTTGATTGTCTTTTGGCAAATACTAATTTCGTTGTATTTCTTCCGTTTCATTTGCAGTGCACTCGTTGGCGTGCCTATTGTATTAAAATGGAGAATATTCTAGCCCGTGGTGAGCCCATTTGTATAGAAGTATATTTGGGACCAGTTGGCCATAAAATTTTATTAGAACAGTGGATAATAAGCGTTAATGATAAGTAAGTAAATTAAATGGAATAAAGGTTGGCACATGGAATAGATATGTCTAGGTTAGGTTTAAGACATTCATATAGGAGATCATCCCCGGATAGCGTGAAGAGTTAAAATATTTCATACATACATATCGCTCATTTACTCAAAGAGAGCTGGACATACAGAGTGCAGTGCGGTAGTGCTTACGATTGCACCAAGGTCAAGGGAGACGACATCTCTCATATCAATGAGAAGGAATCGAAGCTGGACATACAGAGTGCAGTGCGGTAGTGCTTACCATTGCACCACGGTGACACTCCTGTGATTATTTCTTTGAACTGAAATTATAGGAGAAGCGAACCATTGGCATATCGACCAACTGTGAGCCAACCAGATCAAGCTTATCAACTAAACAGCTCAGATTTCTATGTGCCTTTAAAAACCGCAAAATTTTCCCACACTTATTGCAATGAAAAATAACTCTTAAAATGTTTTATTTTTTTGTTGCAGACAACCACCGCCCACAATGACGCTGCCCTCTTTATGTAGTGCCATACGCAGTCAATTGTATTTTTCACAAATCAGTGCCTGGTGTGATCTCATTAAGAAAGCGGACAAGACCATTTATGATACTGGTCGCCTCATCTATACCACACCGTCAAGAACAAGTGCTGCTGGCGATTTGGCCACCTCAACGATGAGTGTGAATATTTTGGGCACCTCGCCTACTACTAGTCTAGCTAATATATCGAATACGGGTGGTGGCGGTGGAAGTGGCGGCTCCACCTCAACAGCTGCAGCAACAATATCAAATGCCAATAGTACAAATCGATGGCCAACATCATCATCATCAGCAGCGACAACAGCAGCACCTGCTGCTGCACCACGTCTCAATATTTTCTATCGTATCAAGGCGTATGAGGAGAATAGTAATAGCATGGCTTGCTTTAATACCAAGCCCAATGTACACAATTTTCCAAATGTCAATGTATCGGAAAATTGTAGTGTTTCGGTTTGTTTAAAAAGTCTTCCACGTATAACGGGGGGTATACCAAAAATAAACCCAGCCGTAAAAGCAACAATAACAACGACAGCAGCAGCAACAACAACTCCCCAATATACAGCCTCAGAAGCGTCCAGCAACAGCAGCAGTAGTAGTAGTTGTGGGACATGGTCAACCATGACCCCAACCACAAAATATGCCACAACAAGCAAAAATTCGGGCGGCTTAGCTACAACAAATTCAACTGCTGGATCAGCAGCAGCAACAACAACAAAATCTTTAACAATTAACTGTGATAATAATAAAAATTCAAAGGAACACCACCATCATCAAAAACAACAACAACAGCAACAACAAACTGCCGTTTTCAATGCAACTTTTTTAAACAAAGGAAATCCCAAAATTGATGATAATTCCAGCTCCTCCTCCCTACATCCCTCTTCCTCCTCAACTGACCATCATGATTTCCAAAAGTTTGGCAAACAGCAAACCACAATAACAAATAATGATTCGTTAAACAGTTTCGATGGTGATAGCTTCAATGGCAGTGCTAGTATTGGTGGGGATAGCTGTGATCTTGGTGTGGGTTTTGGTGAAGGTGATAGTTCCAATTCCTCTTTAAGTACAAATTATGGAAATCTTTCGCATCGTGAAAAACAGCTACTCAAATATCGCAAACGTATGTTGAAACGTGATAAGAAAAGTCATCAACAACAACAGCAACAACGTAAGACCAACGAATGCAATAATGGCACATCAGCAATAGAAATAAATCCAAACTGTTGTGGAGCCATTTCGCAGAAAATGGAACAAGGCGAAGATGATGATGATGACGACGACGTCGACAACAACGACGATGACGATCGTTTAGAACATCAGCAGCTATTGAATTCCGCATCATCGAAACTTGTTAAAGACCATGATGAGCATCTTCAAACTACAACAGCAACAAAAGGCCAAAGAGAACAGCAACAACAATTACCAAATAGTTTTAAAAATAGCATTCCCTGTGGAAATGGGCAACAGCGCCAACAACAACAGCAACAGCATGTAAAAATGATCTCAACTGGTACACAAACTACCACCACAAATAGCCATGCTGCTGCCGCTAGTCCAACTACTAGTTTAATAGGTTCCATAACATGTTCAGCATGCGGTTATGAGAAGTCAATGATTTGCCTGAAATGTAATCCTTTGCGTAGTACGACGAATGATGAAGATGATGGTATGGTGGATTTAGCATCATCAACATTGTCCACACGGTCGACAGCATCATCCACATCATCATCAGCCAGTAGTTTAAATAGTAGTGATATTATACAAACACCACGTAATAAAGCTGAACTTTTATTACAAGCCATACAACGTACACCGAAAGCAAATAAAAAACTTAAAGTAACCAAAGAATTGGGGCAGCATCACAATAACAAACAACAGCAACAGGAACAGGAACCAAAAGCCTCCTCATCGTCGATTAGTAAAAACAATGGTAGTCAACAACCACAACAACAACAAAATCGTTCAAGCTGTCAAGTTTGTAAACGTCAAAAAACCCAACATCATTTTCAACAGCCCTCCTCAAGTACATTGCAGGAAATGAATTCATTGGAGAACAATCAAACTTTAATTGCTGATAGCAGTAGGTCATGTCCAAATTCATCACCCTCTCCCAGCTCCATCTCATCATCGACAACAACATCCCCGGGAAACATGCTAGTTGCCAACAGTCAAATAAATGGTGATAATCAATCTGATGATATACTGGCCAGTGATTCGGACAATGAAAAGGATGGTGGGAAAATGTCAACCACAAGTGAAGATTGTGTAGATAATGCAGTCAATAATGGTCAATCAAAAGAAGAGAAAATATGTGATAATCAACAAATGATAGATAACTATAAGGAACGTTATTCTCAGTATGTGGAAGAGGTAAGTGGGCAAATCTAATTTACTAATTTTTGTATAAATAGGGAATGTATCTGTGCTGTAACTGCTTTTGATAATATGATAATTCTCAGTTCCAGTATCAACTACTATAGAAGCAACCTTTATTTCAGAAAGGGCCTATAAAAGCGCTGTTTATTTTAGAAAGGGTTTATAGAAGCACCATTTATTTCAGAAAGGGTCTATAGAAGCACCCTGTATTTAAGAAAGTATCTATAGATGCGCCATTTATTTGAGAAAGTGTCTATAGAAGTATCTTTATTTCAGAAAGGGTCTATAGAAGTACCCTTTATTTCAGAAAGGGTATATAGAAGCACCCTTTATATTGGAAAGGGTCTATAGAAGCACACTTTCTTTCAGAGAGGGTCTGTAGGAGCTCCCTTTCTGTCGGAAAGGGTCTATAGAAGCACCCTTTCAGAAAGGGTCTATAGAAGCACCCTTTCTTTCGGAAAGGGTCTATAGAAGCACCCTTTCTTTCGGAAAGGGTCTATAGAAGCACCCTTTCTTTCGGAAAGGGTCTATAGAAGCACCCTTTCTTTCGGAAAGGATCTATAGAAAAGCCTTTTATTTCAGAAAGGGTCTATAGAAGCACCATTTATTTCAGAGGGGGTCTACAGAAGCACCATTTATTTCAGAAAGGGTCTATAGAAGTAACCTTTTTTTCACAGGGGCTGTATATGAGCAGCATTTATTTCGGAAAGGGTCTATAGAAGCAGCATTTATTTCAGAAATGGTCTATAGAAACACCATTTATTTCAGAAAGCGTCTGTCTATAGAAGCACCATTTATTTGAGAAAGGGTCTATAGAAGCACCCTTTATTTCAGGAAACGTCTATAGAAACACCCTTTATTTCAGGAAACGTCTATAGAAACACCCTTTATTTCAGAAAGGGTCTATAGAAGCACCATTTATTTCAGAAAGAGTCTATAGAAGCGCCCTTTATTTGAGAAAGGGTCCATAGTAGCAGCATTTATTTTAGAAGTGGTCTATAGAAACGCCATTTATTTAAGAAAGTATCTATAGATGTGCCATTTATTTGAGAAAGTGTCTATTGAAGTATCTTTATTTCAGAAAGGGTCTATAGAAGCACTCTTTATTTCAGAAAGGGTCTATAGAAGCACCATTTATTTGAGAAGGGGTCTATAGAAGTACCCTTTATTTAACAGGGGCTGTATATGAGCAGCATTTATTTCGGAAAGGGTCTATAGAAGCAGCATTTATTTCAGAAATGGTCTAAAGAAACACCATTTATTTCAGAAAGGGTCTGTCTATAGAAGCCCCATTTATTTCAGAAAGGGTATATAGAAGCAGCCTTTACTTCGGAAAGGATCTATAGAAGCACCATTTATTTGAGAAAGGGTCTATAGAAGCACCCTTTATTTCAGGAAACGTCTGTAGAAACACCCTTTATTTCAGGAAACGTCTATAGAAACACCCTTTATTTCAGAAAGGGTCTATAGAAGCACCATTTATTTCAGCAAGAGTCTATAGAAGCGCCCTTTATTTGAGAAAGGGTCCATAGTAGCAGCATTTATTTCAGAAAGGGTCTATAGAAGCAGCATTTATTTCAGAAAGGATCTATAGATGCACCCTTTATTTCGGAAAGGGTCAATAGAAGCACCCTTTAATTTAGAAAGGATCAATAGAAGCACTCTTTATTTCGGCAAGGGTCAATAGAATCTCCCTTTATTTCAGAAAGGGTCTATAGAAGCACCCTTCCTTTCAGAAAGGGTCTCTAGAAGCGCCCTCTCTTTCAGAAAAGGTCTATAGAAGCACCCTTTCGTTCATAGAAGCAGCATTTATTTCAGAAAGGATCTATAGATGCACCCTTTATTTCAGAAAGGATCTATAGATGCACCCTTTATTTCAGAAAGGATCTATAGATGCACCCTTTAATTCAGAAAGGGTCAATAGAAACACTCTTTATTTGGGCAAGGGTCAATAGAATCTCCCTTTATTTCAGAAAGGGTCTATAGAAGCACCCTTTATTTCAGAAAGGGTCTACAGAAGCACCCTTTCTTTCAGGAAGGGTCTATAGAAGCACCCTTCCTTTCAGAAAGGGTCTCTAGAAGCGCCCTGTCTTTCAGAAAAGGTCTATAGAAGCACCCTTTCTTTCAGAAAAGGCCTGTAGAAGCATACTTTCTTTCAGAATGGGGGTATGGTAGTGCCCGTTCTTTCAAAAAGTGTTTATTGAAGCACCCTTTCTTTTAAAAAATTTCTGTAGAAGCACACGTTCTTTCAGAAAGAGTCTATGGGAACACCTGTTTCATAAAGGTTCTCTAAAAGAACCCTTTCTGAACGAAAGGGTCTACAGAAGCACCCTTTCTTTCAGAAAGAAACACTCTTTCGGAAGGAAAGCACCCATCGCCCATCTTTCTCGCTGATGAAAATTCATTCTGTTTAAATTTTTAGAGTTGTGTCACAGATTTCCCTACCTTCTATGGTATAACTTTTTTATTTGTTTTACTACTAAACGCATATTAATATCCTCTCTTTTATTTTCCAGGAATACTTTGTATCCTCTACAAAGCTAACGCCAAACATCGAACGTTGTTCATTGTCCAGCAACAAATCGTATTATACACAATTGCATGAAAAACCCGACCGTCAGATTAACGCCAATGGCACTGACACTCAACGTTTGTGTTATACACCACCAATGATGTTGGAATACAATCCGAAGAATGCCAAAGGTACTGGCGGGGTTATGGCCCAATTTAAGACACCCACATCAAGTGAACAACAATTAAAATTAGACATTAATCGTCAGGTGCAACAGCAGCCACACAAGCAGACGCCAAAACCTAGCCTCTTACAAATCGCTTTCAATTTTAATGTTGGCAGCAGCGGTGGCGGTTGTTCGGCAGCAGAAAGGTCCAATAACAATGATAATGTGGATATGAACAACACCAACAGCTTACCTTCCATTCACAATCCCCTGTTGGCCAGACGAAATTCGCCTAAAGTGAATTTAACACGCATATTTTGTAATCCCAATGAAATGAAAGCCTCCTCACCCATACCCATTAGTAATGGAGGAATTCTAACGACAAATGCTGCCATATCACCAACGCCCTCAGGTTCAACAATGTCTTCAGGTTCTAAATCTGCTGATATTAATTGCTCTGATACCACCGCACCAACATTCTCTTTTGAATCGCCAACAGGGCCACCCCCACCACCACCTTCAATAACTGTACAAAAATCCAATTCTGCACCCACACTACCCAATTCTCCCTCTCTATCGCCACGTTTCATTAAAGCTTCAGCCTTATATAAACGTCGTTCTCGTCACCTATCTGATCGTTCAGATCGCTCATCATTGGGTTCAGATGAACAATTTTCCGATGAAGATTTAGACTGTGGCATGTACAGTCCATTTGCCACTTCGCCCGTAAAGTTGCGTTCTCGTTTATCTGCAGTATTTGGTCGTAAGCCAATTTTAGGCAATCTAGAGGAAAGTTTATTGCAAAGACGTTTGGTGCCTAAAATAGAAGTTATGGGTTTCAAATTGTTATTGGGTGCTTCGGGTGGATTTTGTCCCACACAATTGACCATACCGGCTGCGGCATATTTTTACGAACTGAAGGGTGAAACTTTAAGTACACCTTATTTGGTAAGTAATTTTATAACATAGTTTATAGAATACAAAACTAATCAACTTTCTTGATTTTTTTAGTGTGAAATACGCTTACCCCGCAAAGGTTATTCTGTACCACGTTGTGGTACTGTCCAAGCTACCTTATTAAACCCCATGGGTACCGTTGTTCGTATGTTTGTTATACCATACGATATGCGTGATATGCCGGCATTACATCAAACGTTTATACGTCAACGTATTTTGGCCGATACCGGTAGCAGTAATAATACTCTAACCACAACAACAACAACTATGGGATCTAGTGATATTATGGTGCAAAATGGCAATATAGAAAAAGATCCTGCTGATGGTGGTGATAACAATGTGACAATAAATTCGAATAAACAACAACAGCATTCAAATAATATTGGCCTTAACAATAACAACAACATTAATAATACTAATGGCAACAACAATAGAAACATGGAGAATGAAATGGGCCATTTTATGTCGGCTGAAAATATGAAAAGTTTACGTTATTCCATACATTTGAGGTAAGCATTATCACCAAGACCCATTTTGAAGGTTTATTCTAAAAAATATGTTAAATGTTCTCCTATGTAAATGGAGTTGTTGTTTTATTGCAAATCTAATTTTTTTGTTTTTTTTTTTACACTTCAGATTCCAAACTTCACGTTCGGGACGATTAATGCTGCACACCGATATACGCTTATTAATTTCGAGACGTACCGATTGCGATACAGCGGCCGCTCATGCCAAAGGCGTTCTAGAGGCACCCAATGAACTTATAACTAAAACTGTGATGCCAACAAATCCCAAATATAGTGCACGCCACGATCAGACAGCGAGTAATAAGATTTAGTAGTTATTGAAAGCTGCATGTGTGCCAGTCGAAATGTTGCAACAATTGCAACGAAAATTCTGGCAAAAGATATGGGTTTGAACAACAACAGAAACACAACACATCTTCAAAACAACAACAACACACACAAAATAACGAATACCAAGATACAATGCTGCCCACACGATTTGTTGGATTAAAATTAAAACAATTTTTTATTAAGCAAAAACTATATCAAATGAAAAAAATATATTAGAAAAAAAAAACAAAAACAATGATCTGTACACAAGAAAAAACAAAACAACAAATTAGTTCAACTTAGCCATCTTCCTTCTATCAACAATCTTTTTTAATATTAAATCCGATATTTTCCTTTTTCAATTACTTCTTCCTTATTGAACCGTTATCGTCATTTCACTCTCTCACCAAATATGCCTTTTTCGGATAAAAACAAATATATAATTCTGTGGTTTTTTTTAGAATTTTTTAAAAAATTATATTTTGTTATGTATTATCAATTTTTATTATTTTTTTATTTTTTTAAACCTCTTTAAGCAATTTTATCTGATAGTAATATATTTTTATATAGCCTACACTACTGCCGGAATATGATGAGTTATCAGAAAATGATCGACTTTGTGATTTTTTTTCAAACTTGTGTCCGTTCTTAATGGTTAATTGCAAATACATAGTTCCAATTTTTTTCAGATGTGTTGCACAATTCTATCCGTTGTACTATTTTGTCCGTTATACTGTAAAGCTTTCTTCAAAAAATAAGTCAATGCTTATCAATTTGATTTGATATTTGATCAACCTAAAAAATTGTGGTGTAGGATATATTACTGTATGGTCGGCATGATCCGACTTTAGTCTTTTTTTTTACTTGTTTCAATAAGCAAACAAAAAACCTGCAATTTTTGAATTTAAATTCAAATTAAAAAACATTACCTAAAAACAAAAAAATATATAAATTCTAGTTTTGTTTTTTGCCAATACCATTTACATTGTTTTACCATTTTACATTTATGAAATATACCTTACCTATAAATTGCCAAAAAAAATTCGTTATGAAAAATAATAATGGCAGCTTATATGTTTTCCCCAAAATTTTAGTTACGAATTTAAATAGTATCTCTCACATCTTTTTTGTTTTTATTACCGAACTTGTTATAATGTTTTCTTATAATTAATATTTGCAAATGAATATTCAAACAAAATTGAAAACAATCAATCCATATTATTATCCATTTACCATCTTTATGCAATAAATCTATGTAGTATGTACCATGTAACGTATATACACTATACTACTGGTCAACTCAACAAGCATGAGGGCTTGAGCTACAAAGAAAAGCCTATACATCTGTTGTTAAAGAAAACGAGTAGAAGAAAATGCAATCATCATAGATACAAACAAAACTCCTCCCATTATTATTTTAAACTATGTATAGCAAATGTTTTATGTATATTATTTATTTTATTTTATATATCTCTACACATATTTTTTTAATTAATATTAATTTAATGTAATACTATGCCCATTTTTATCATGTCAAATTTTAATTTGAGTTTTACTAAATGAATTCAATATATAAATCAAATATGTATTTGTTTCTTAAAAAAATAATAATATATACGCAAATGCGATGTGTTTCTTTTAAACAAGTTTGGCTTTTATTTTATTTGTTTGTTTAGTTTTTTTTAATGACTTTGTCTGACACCAAACTTTGCGTGGTGGTTACCGTTGCCCCTGAATGGGTTGAGTTGACAATCGTTGGCTGGCCGTTTCGGATCTCAGACTCCAGCGACTTCTTTACGCTTGTGCATTCAATTTATGTTTTGCGCTAACACGTCTTTCATTCTCACACGATGACACAGCCAGTTTAACCCTTAAAATGTTATACTTTGGGTTAAGTTTAGGAATGCGCAGCCATCTAAAAGTATAGGTGACTGTTTCACTTGGAGACCGTTGGTCCATTAATCCGTTCATCCTATGTAGATTGAAGATGATGAATTAAAGCTGATCGATTTTTAAGAGTTATTGCATAATAAAGTTTTGTGGATATTGCTCGTTAAATATGAAGGAGAGATTTCCATAGTATCGCCGTGTTGTTGATCGATTGTTTTGCTAGAAATATATAGGAGGAAAATCGCTAGAGTTGGGCAATCTATTTCCCGGAGGAGATCGATCTTTCTAGTTCCTTTTCCCAAAAGGAACTAGTTCCTTAATATAGGTTCCATAGTTCCGAGACATATACAGCCCTATTCTGAACATTCCCATGGGAACTGTTTCCCATGGGAGCGAAATTTCCCATTCCCACGTTTTCCATATTCTCAACGACGTGGGAACATCAAATCATGGGAATTGAATTTTCGAAATTCGAAATTAGTTACACCAAATTATGATAGCATACTTTTAGGGGGCTGTAATTTTGTTTTGTAATACAAAATGCCTATTTGCATTGAATTCGCGGTTTTTGAATTAGATTAGCAAAAGCACAACTTACTTAATTCAACAACCGTGCATTGATTTATGGATTTTTTAAGTGAATGGAGTCAACTATGTGTGATGTTGTTCTAATAAGCACATTTTCTTCAGATTGTGCGAATTGGTGTAAGCATTTTTTAATTAGTAGGCAAACATAATTTTTATGTAAAAAGTAATAGGAACTTTTTAAGTTTGTAACGAATTTAAAAATTGTATGTTGATACTGAGTAATTTTAGTTAGGGGTTTAACGAGTATATCGCTAGTTTTACTTATTCCTAATGATCGCTAGAACTCGTATTTAGCATATTTTTAAAAAAATTCAAAAAGATAAGTTCGGATATTTTTCTCGATTATTACATATTTTTGCTTGTTATTACATATCGTCACCATAAAA
The DNA here is from genome assembly GCF_047663935.1 of Musca autumnalis. Taxonomy (NCBI): domain Eukaryota; kingdom Metazoa; phylum Arthropoda; class Insecta; order Diptera; family Muscidae; genus Musca; species Musca autumnalis. Next base: position 99,046,246 of record NW_027412088.1, read on the forward strand.
ATCCGAAGACGTATCTCAAAAAAAAAAATAATAATAATAAAATACGTTTGTGATTGAATCTAAAACTAAAACACATGCCCTTGCAACATTTCAAGCTTCTACGTTCAAAAATAACGATCCTATTCAAGAAAAGGCATTTCGGAAAATGGAATAGCATTGCAATAATTTGGCATATATGTATGTACGCCTGTGATCTTTGTCGTGTCGTTGATGAGACTAACACGTTTTCAATAGAACGTTGGTCGTCTGATTTAAAAAACCCGAAAGTTATATTACGAAAATGAATAAAAGTTGTAAAGATTGTATATATTATGGTTATTTTCCAATATATTTTAATAATTATTGCCAAAAATTCTTTTGAAATTGATTTGTTTTTACTTGTTGTTCTGCGTTAATAGAATCAACCATGACTCTTTTTCTCGTATTTCAATACATATGGTCTGTTCCAGAACTGCAAAAATCTACTAATTTTTACTACTTTTTTTGTTTTGTTCGATAACATAAAGGAAAATTTTTTATCGGTGTAAAACATGTTAGATTCTTGCAGGTTTTTGTATCATATAAGAATATGCAAAATCCGAAGTCTACTAATGACATATTTTACAGTACATTTTGTATGCTTTTATTAAGCAAACACATGGCGATTATAAATATTTGCAATAATTTTGTCGTGTAGATGTCTTAAAATATGAAATTTCATAAAAATATGAAATTTCTTGAATTTTTTTTCAAACTCCCACACTGTTTGCTGGGGAGATTTTTCCCACAAAAAGACACAAAATTCTCCCACAATTCAAGATAGAGAATGTATACTTTTTTCCCATGGGAACAAATTCCCAATTCGAACTTCATTCAGAATGAGGGGAGATGGGAAATGGGAAAAAAACTCCCACAAAATTTTGTTCAGAATACGAAAATGTGGGAATGGGAAAAAATTCCCAACTCCCATGCGTTCAGAATAGGGCTGATATAGTTCAACAAATCTTTCACTTTCATCGTTCCAAATAGTTCCGAGACCGAAATAGTTCATCGATATTTCGGTGGATGAATTGACATACAAATCGCCACCTGAAATGCCCAAAGACGTAACCCTCAACGTAACACTTTGAGGGTTACGTCTTTCGGCATTTCAGGAGACGAAATATATAAATTACGGCTAATAAACAGCAACATTAAAGGAAGTAATAAGTGCTTCCCAAAGTTAAAAAGCATAAATAGGAAGGCGAGAATATCTATCTCATATCTACCTAGTATTCGTCGTCTTCTTGTTTACAACAAGGAGCACCTACAAAGTAGATATTCGACAATCTCTATCTCTTCCGCATCTGCCGCCGGGTTCGGAAATGTCATTCCTGTCAACTGAAAGTAATTTCATTCCGATATCTACACATATTAACAACCTTGGATTTCATAAAGCAGGATAAAAGTGGCGACAAGCACCTTTACCGACCACTCAAACACACAACAGTCACTCACAACAAAGGTACCCAGCAAACACAATGTCGGACGTCCGACGCGTCTGCTCAAAGTCGGAAGTTTTTTCCGAGGCGTCTGACCGACTTCGGTCCGAACTCTGTCCGACTAGTCTGACGAACTTTTTCTGTCCTCTCTCTCCCTCTCTGAAGGAAATTTTTCTATTTGAATTGTACATGTTTCGCTCGCACATTGTAAATGTGTAATTGTTGATGTGCCGACATTGATGCAGTACGAAGAAAAATTGAGTGCTCGGGTTTTAGTTTCTGTATCGGAGAACAAATTTGGTTTATTTTTGTTATTCGTGTTGATGCATGATAGTGTTTAAATGTTATTCATAGATATCGGTTGCATACTTTATTTTTGTGAAGTTAATGAAAGTAAAGATTTTCTTCGTCAAACTTCAACACTATGTTTTATATTTGCATATGGCCAAAGTTAAGTTTATTAACACTTTTATGTGTATGAACATTTTTTGCATGTGAAGACATGTATTTCCACAGATCGTGTTGGCGAATTTGTTGTTCTCCACAGTTTGTTAAGATGATATTAAAACCTTTAATATGTTTATAGTAGATAAACTTTTATAGGATTTGGATATTTCTTAACTAAAACACTTTCGAATTTCATAAGATTTTACTTCCGAATTCGGACCGATAGCCGTCCGAAAGTCGGTAAATACATCAGAAATTTATACGATTGTTCATCAGAGTTCGGACCGAATTCGGTCCGAAAGTCGGCTAAAACATCCGATTTTCATCCGAATTTCGGTCAGAGAACACGTCAACCACGCCATATGACTTTCGGTCAGAGTTCGGACCGAATTCGGATCGTCATTTTGACGATTTTTTGGCCTAAAATTGAAAAATGACTATTTGACGATTTTATGGTCCAAAATGACGGTTTTTCAGGAAATCCCGAATTGCATGAAATAAAAGACGATAACTATATTTTGACCAGAATTTCACAAAAGACCTTAAGGAAAGCAATATTCCAAACTCGATTTTATGAGCTATTTTAATGTTTTTAAACAACTTCGTTCTTAAGCGAGACAGTTAAAAAAAAAAAAAAAAAAATTGCCCGATTTTTTGACAAAAAACTGTCAATTATTTTCGTTAAAATCGAAATTTTAACTTTGACAGTTTAACAAAAGTTTTTTTTTTTTTAATTCTGTTTCGCCTTATGGCAAGATTATTAGGTTCTTAAAATGCTTACAAACATATACGCTGATCGGCCCATCCGTTTTCGAGCTATCGTTAGCACCGCAAAACGCTTTTACAAAAAAGGGTTTCGCAGATAGCCATTTACCACAAGACTTTGCAATATTTTTCAACAACAAAAATTCCAATAGTAGTATAAGATGTGCTCTTTCAGATGAAAGATTTTTTTTTTTTTTAAAAAGTTGGTAGTTTCTTTGAAAACAATTCATGAAATGAGTTTTTGGACCAACTAGGGACAACCCCTTAAGTGAGATTCGGTTATATTTATTGCTGTGGGTTGTAAATTTAATGTTGGCAGTCTCATTGACAAAACTATCGGCTAAAAATAGCATTAAACGGTAACCAACCCTAGTTTTGGATCATGATGACGATTTTTGACGATTTTCCAAATTTTGTTGACGATTTGACGATTTTTTGGACGATTTCCGACCAAAAACTGTCGGCAACGCTGACCACACGACCATTTGTTTAGCTGTCCAGCTAACCCCCCTCACCTGTCTCTTGATTCTTTATGAACGGAGCCAGTCCAGTATGCAGAATTTTTTTGCTTTGCTACACAATAACAACCGAAGCTTGTCTAAAACGCGACTCACCCCACATCTTCGTCTATCTGAACCTAAAAGTGTTTCTTCCGACTAAAAAACAACCCAAGATTCTCCAAGATTGTCCTCGCAGGCCACAGCTAAATTCGACAAGCTGAGAAGTAAAACAACCGGCAGTACTTTGGGTGAAAATAAAGAAAGCTTGTCGAATTGTTATATTGTGGCCAGGGTTATTTAGCCATGTCAGTATGTCTGTTGAATTCAGTACAGAGTTTTAAGTTATATATTTTAAATTCGACACAGAATTTTTATCTAGCGGATTTGTTTTAATTTCACATATTGTTCCTTATATAGGTCAACGTTTTGATAACCCCTTCAAGTTGACAATGTTCAAAGCTTAAATATTTTCACATGGGGAAGTGTGACGGTGGAGCATAACTTCGGTTTCAGGATTTATATGCAAGTTTTGTAGTTGAGTATTATATTAGAACAAATGTTCTCTCAAGGAATATCTAATGAAAAAGCCAACATATAGGAAGAAATTTTAGACTTGTGTACAGTCTGTCGCAAAAGTTAGTATACACTGTTGAAACCAAAATGTATTAGGGATAAATATCACTATAACTTATTGAAAACAACAAACAATTAGTTTTATTTGATAGACAAGAAGGTTGTCTTCCGTAATAACAATTAAAAGTGAGCAATATTTACATACATTAGCAAATGTAGTGTTCGAATCCCAAAAAGACCAAAATTTATGTCGCAAAAGTTAGTATACAACGGAGAATCCTCGTGGAACTGTGTAAAAAATTCTTGATATTTTTGAACAAAATGAAACTAAATCTGTACTTAAGATAATAAAGAATATATTAATTGGTTTTAATGACAGTTATAGTACTTTTAGTGACAAGTCCAACGTACACTGGGTCGTAAAATCCACAAAAATTGGTCATCTACAAATACAACAACTGTAGCGACAAAGTCCGGGTGTTATGTCCTGTTTATGGATTCTAAAGCCATGAAATGCTCAGAAAAGCTCTAAAGTTTCAATATGGGGTGATCTTGATCGAGTTTCGGCTTGTCCTGTTTGAAAAAACGGGAACTTCTTGAAGGAAACCCATACTTCTGAGGCCGTTGTCCTTTTGAAACGTGTAAAAATCCTTAATCCTTACACATAAGGACTTTCATTTTCAGTTAATTTTCTCACAAGTTATGTACCTTTTCACATTCCCACCAAAAACAAATAGTAGGAGAACCTCAATTTCGGGTGTAAGTTCTACAGTGATACTCCACCACCACAGAAGGATATGATAGCCCATTAAAATTTTAATACAGAGCTTTCTCTGCTGTTATAACGCATGGATTGTGCAACAACGTTCTGAAAAGCTGTGTTCGCTTCACTTAGGACCAAAATACAACTAAATGGATCAGTTAGAAGTAGTTAATTAGACATTAGTAGTACATTAGACACTAGGGACATGAGAAGCATGTTCGATACTGCTAAAAGGCCGGTAGGACAGTTTAACTGTAGGGCTTACAACGGACCTTGAGGTTCTCCTACTATTTACTTTTGGTGGGAATATGAAAAGGGGCAACATTTGTGAGAAAATTAACTCAAAAGGAAAGTCCTTATGTGTAAGGATTAGGGATTATTACATGTTTCAAAAGGACAATGACCTTAAAAGTAGGGATTTCCTTCAAGAAATTCCCGTTTTTTCAAACAGGACAAGTTGAAACTCGATCAAGATCACCCCAAATTTAAACTTTAGAGCTTTTCTGAGCATTTCATGGCTTTAGAATTCATAAACAGGACATAACACTCGGAATTTTGCCGCTACAGTTGTTGTATTTGTAGATGATCAACTTTTGTGGATTTTACGATCCAGTGTACGTTGGACTTGTCACTATAAGTACTATAACTGTCATTAAAACCAATTAATATACTCTTTATGATCTTAAGTACTGATTTTGTTCAAAAATATCAAGAATTTTTTACACAGTTCCACGAGGATTCTCCGTTGTATACTAACTTTTGCGACATAAATTTTGGTCTTTTTGGGATTCGAACCGTACATTTGCTAATGTATGCAAATATTGCGCACTTTCAATTGTTATTATGGAAGACAACCTTCATGTCTATCAAATAAAACTAATTGTTTGTTGTTTTCAATAAGTTATAGTGATATTTATCCCTAATTCTTTTTGGTTTCAACGGTGTATACTATTTTTTGCGACAGACTGTATATTTAATATTTATGAGTGATATTGAAAATTACCCTCGGAGTCTGGAGTCGTGAAAAAATCGACTCCGGAGTCGGAGTCGAACTAGCAATAGCTCAACTCCGAACCCCTGATTGTGACATAGCGGTCTGTGTGAAAGTTGGAAAGAACTGCAACCCCATGGCTCCATGCGGCTTTTACAATTGTAAACCATGACAATTCCCTAATAATTATATCGCCTATTTAGTATATCGGCAAAGAGTTTGAAGGAAATTACCTAAAACTATCTGAGTTTTTAAATTTTTTATGAAATTTTGACACACCATGGAGAAGGGTAATCATGAATAAAAATTCCGTGTGGAATTTGTTCCCTTTCCCCAATTTCACAATTTTTTATTTTTTCACATTTATGTCCAAAAAGCGAATAATTTTGTCGATTCGGCGAGAATATTCCATAATTAACTGATTCTAGTAGTTTGTAACGTTTTAAAATATTGATTTTAAAAGAATTTCACTTTTTAAATTATTTTCCGTGCGGAAATATTCATGATTGCCCTGATAATTTAATCAGGGCAATCATGAATAAAAATTCCGTGCGGAATTTGTTCCCTTTCCCCAATTTCACAATTTTTAATTTTAGTATTTAAGTACAGAAAAGTAATATTTTTGTCGATTAGGCGAGAATATTGCATAATTAGGTGTTTCTAGTAGTTTTTCGCGTTTTAAAATATTGAGTGTTAAAGAATTTTTTCTTCTTAAATTATTTTCCGTGCGGAAAAATTCCGAGGGAAATATTCATGATTGCCCTGATAATTTAATGTCTAACAGTTGCAATCGCTAATTCTATAAACAACCCAGTATAATAGTAATTATCGATGGAGGTAGCTCAATACAATGCCATTCGATCTCTTCTTCAGCATTTGAAACAATTCTATCGATCCAATAAAGGTGAATTTTGTGTTTTTATTTACACACATACATATGTTTGCGTGCAAGAATCTTCAAGTTTTACCACTTTTTACTCAAAAAGCTTTCCATTACTTCAACAAGAATACACTTGATATGAGAGCAGTTCAGTTTAACTACTTTTGCCACTTTTAACAGTTTTGAAAGTAAAATGAACAGATCAATTATTTATTTATTTATTTATTGCCCTATTAACGCTTACCTGGTCCATTGCCTGATGTCTGTAAAATACAACAATACCTTTGATTTAGTTTAAACTTCATTTATTAAAAGAACCCCTGATTATTTCTCATTATCTTAATTACTTTTATTTTATTGTTTTATTTTATGGAAACCTTTTCATACTCTTCACTCCCTTATAAATTTTTAAATTTATTTTTACCAACAATCAAAATTTTGAGTTTTATTCAAAATAACAGTAAAATAAATCTCAATAAAAATGGTTTAACGAAAAAAAAGGACAAAAATTAAGGCTCATATCGTGTTCAAAGTATTTTGTGTAAATTTAATTTATAGTTAGTTATATTAATTCTAGTTTTAAGTGTATAACATCGTGTACCAAGGATATTTCATTGCCTCCTTATGTTTATTATTTGCTTTTTAATGACATTGGCAAAAAACAAATACGATTTATTTAATATATACATGGAAATCGCGGTAATTTAAAAGCTTTTAATCAGAAGAAAAAAATAAATAATATAAAGAAAAAGAACTTCAGTCCCTTAACCCACTTAGCGTCGAGATTTTTTTTTATATTTTTGAGGCTTTTTAACATTTTTTATACAATAACTTTTTTGTCTAAAACGTAAAGTTTTCCTGGAATCGTGTCTTCTATTAAAAATGCCGAAAACGTTGGAGAGTAATATAGGTGTATTATTACATGCAAATCCCTTGGTTTTTTTTTATTGAGAAAATACTCTTAATACATTCTTAATACAAACCCCCAAATTTATATGGATGTTATACGGCGTTTAGATTATAGTTTATTGCAGGGTTAACCTTCTTTATGAGGATTTATTTGAAGTATACACAATGGAAATGACATTTGAAACCCAGACCCACTGGGTTAACCTGGTTATATGTAAACGGCCTATAATACTACGTTTATATATAACCGGATTTAACAAACCCACTGGGTTTAAATGTCAATTCCATTGCATATATGTACGTCAAACAAATCCTCATAAGGAAGGTTAACCCGACAAAAGCTTATAATATAAACAGCCTATAACATTTATGATTAAATTTATATGGTATACATGGTAGAACAAATATAAGGTAAAGTTAATACTACAACAAATACAACTCAACAACAACCACAATGAAATTTGTTTTTGTTTGTAAACCTTAGTGTCAACATAAATGTAAACAAAACAAGGAAATGTCTATAAATTATTGGAATTTAAAAAACTAATAATTTTTCACATTTGATTGAATATTTTGGAAAACATGAATGAAAACTCGTTAGATTTTCAATTTGAATGTTTCCATATCATTCCACTAAATGCATAATTTATCGCAGAAAGTAGAATACTTGCAAAAATGTTTCGGGTCGCTGGTAATTCGTTGAAAGAAGATAAGCTGTTTCAATCATTTGCTTTTGAAAACAAAAAAGCACATGTTTATTAGGGCTTTATTCTTTTCAAGTTTAACAAAATACCACACATATTAACAAATATTGTACCGCCTCTATAAGCGGTGTTTTAGTGTGCGGCATGTCGTTCGGACCTGGAGGAGGTTACATGTCAATGATATGAAGCCGTCTTTATGGGAAATAGTTTTTTTTTCTGATGAATAAATTTGTTCTTCAAAAATATATATCCCTAATATACATGGAACATAGAAATAAATATATACAATGTCGTATGGAATTTGACACTAACACTACAACCCAGTTCAGTCAGCTGGGTATTGCTGCTACCTTTTCTTGTTCTACCATGTATGGTATATTTAATTTTTTCATCAAGGGTCAAATTTTACAAAAACTCGATTTTTTTGAATTGCTTGCGTTTTAGGCCAAATGCATATAAATGCATAGGCCAAATTAATGTTTATAAGCGTGGAATGACATAACGGACAATACTATAACAATGTGCAAAAAACTCACAAAATTATGTGAAAATAGCGGAGTTTTAAGTCAATTTTTGCAACAATTTTTTGTGGTGTTTAAACGACCAGTGGCTTTATGTGGGTTAAATCCCTGTCCTGTGTCCTTTTATACATATAACCAAGGCACATTAAAGAAGATAGCCGACTCGTAACAGCTGATTGAACATGAAGTGTCAAATAAAATTGTTGTAATTGTGAAATGTAAACAAATATCTTGTTCTGATTGGCCGAAGCTAAATCGCTGCAAATTTAAGCGCCAAGGCGAATTGATTCTCTTTACAAATTTTGACGTATTATGTTACGGCAAAAGTTGCTTTGTTGTAGCAATTCGCCGAATCGGCTACCTTCTATATTTGCCTTGCATATAACAACTTAAATCGGAAAACAATACCGAAGTTACAAGATTTGTCAGTGTATATTGGGTCGTATGATTTACGTTGAAATTTTAATATCATTTATACGCTATGGCGGTCTATACAAAACTTTTGTGTGACAAAAAAAAAAATACAGACAGAAAACCCACTCAACCAAATTCTTTTGAATTACTACAAATCGCCTCTTTTTGCAGGAAATACGAGTTGTTTTGCAGAACAGTAGTGCGATTCTCTAACTCGTTTTTTGAGTTACCGACAAAAATCGGTAACATTAAAACGAAAAATTATGAATGAAATGTTCAAATAAAAGTTGACAACACTGTTGCTATCGGTAGAATTTTGCTACTACTTTCTACTGGTTGCTAACTTACCGAATAATATCGTTAATTACCGCATTTTAATTTTACCGATTTTTTTTTTTTTTTTTTGGTAACTCCAAAAATGTATTAGAAAATCGCACCACAGAAAAGTTTTTACAATTTTAACCACTTTTATACATTTTCCAAAAAAAAAAACAGAAATTGCGCTCAATAGCGTTCTCTTTTGAAACTTTTTCAAGGACAAATTTTTGCCGAGTAAAAAGTAGGAACATGATTGCTGGCTTCTGATTGGCTGATACGTTGATTTTGTCATTTGTTTGACGTTTCTACGATTTTTCTGTTTCCGTACTTTTTGAACAAATTTTTAAGTGGAGCCATGGCAGAACTACCAGCTAGTGGTATCACACCAGCTGATCGAATATGAAAAGTCAAATCCCTTTATAAAAAATTATTTTTGTTGTAATTTCCCCAACAACCATGGTACAAATACACAGGTAGCCGCATCGGCAAATGTTGGTAACATAAGATGTCAAAATTTGACATTAATTCAATGCAGTTGACACATTATGTTACAATCAGCTGGCTTGATAATGCTACCTGTATTATTGTACCATGCCAACAACATAAAGAAAGTTTTGACATAAAATATTCAAAGTCTTACGATGCCACCACCTGGGTAATTGTGCCATGAGTGGATCTTATTTTTGACAGTTTGCTCTTTTGTCTTATGCCAGACTATGAAAATTTTCATGTACGTGAAAATAAGTTTATAGGCAAGAGTTGTGAAGGGGGTGAAACTCTGTACACAAGGTTCTGTAATCTGAAATTATTCTTTGTTTTTAAATTCCTAACTCCCAAACCAAAGCAAAGCAATGAAAATATCAAAATTTTCATATGACTTCATATATGTACATATGTGTCATGGTACAAATATACAGGTAGCCGCGCAATTGTTGGTAACATGAGATGTCAAAATTTGACATCAATTCAATGCAATTGACACATTATGTTACCATCAGCTGGCTTGATAATGCTACCTGTATTATTGTACCATGATATGTGTGTAGCATGGTACAATAATACAGGTAGCATTATCATGCCAGCTGATGGTAACATAATGTGTCAATTGCATTGAATTGATGTCAAATTTTGACATCTTATGTTGCCAACAATTACCGATGCGGCTACCTGTGTATTTGTACCATGGTGTGTAGACGTCAATGAAAATTTGGAAGAAAATGGCAAAACGTTTTCAATGAAAATTTTCATAGTCTGGCATAAGACTTTGCGGCTGTTAAGGCCTGGGTACATAAGCCGCTCGGCTTTCTTGCTTAATTCATTTCCCGTAAAAGACCAAAGACCAAGTTCGACCTAATTGAAATGTGGTTCTGACATTTCTTTATTCCTTTACCAGAAATGAATTAAGTAAGAAAGCCGAGCGGCTTATGTACCCAGGCCTTTAACATTAAAAAAGTACAGGAAAACACTGAAGAAAATGTTTCTAAAAACAGAAGTTTGTTAGTAATTCCAACAAATTCGATTTGAAATCATCTTAAAGATCAATGAGATCTCGGCTCAGAGAGTTTACCAATCACCGTTTAAGAGAACTACCCAAACCTTCTGATGTTCGGTTAGTAGAATGGTAACTTGAAAAATGAGTTACAGAATTTCACTACTGATTAGTCTGTTGATCTAGAGGTTCTCTTTTGTATCCTTGATCATGAAGATCTTTCCCGACATGCCTCGGCAAGAGGTACCTCTCCACTAGTTGGTTATTCGGATGGGTTTTCCAATAGCATCCGAGCAGATACTGCATCGACAACATCTTTTTGTACCGACGCAAGGTCTTACTATCCTCATGTAAATGATCCAACGAAGAAATGAGGAGGCACCCTGTTGCAGTTCTCAGAGCGGCAGTCTGACAGGTTTGAATATTTTTCCATCGCGTTACTCTTATATTCTAATTTTATTTATTCCTTTTAACAAAAAAAGGCTTCACATATTCGCGGAACAAACTGGCGCAGCATAGCTTACAACAGACCGACTTGTCGCTTTATATGTGGTCAACAAAGTTTCTTTATCTGCACCCCAAGTGCTGTCGGCTAGGGACTGGAGGAACTTGTTCTTACATCTCAATTTGTCGCTGATAGCTGTGACATGCGCGAACGAAGTGAACATGCTGTCGAATGTGACTCCTAGAATTTTGGGGTAGTTTGTGGTCTGTTCTTACCTCTGCCGTCCATGTGGGGAACAGAGAGGCCGTACATTTAGTGGCGGATATTTGCATATTCCTCGCGTGGAAAAAGTGGTAAGATCAGTCAAATAGAAGTTCAGCCTTTCACAAATGACATCCGGGATGGTACCAGGCGCCAAGATCGCACAAGCATCCGCATACGTTACGATCTCAATGGCATCTGGGGGACGGCGGAATACAGGAGAAGTAGAGGATAAACAGTTCCGGAAATATCACCCCACATTGGGGAGTACCCTGTTTCACTCGTCGGGGCTTGGACTTCTTATTCCTGAATTTCACGTACGACTGGCGTCCACACATATAATTGATTATCCAACGTTTCAAACTTGGTCGGAGAGTTGTCTACTCGATGTTCTCAAACCGATTGAAGTGCTTGACAGTATCAAAGGCTTTCCATAAGTCAAACGCCACCATCACTGTTCTATCACACGGCTTGCTTTTGTTGAGTTCTAGACCAGGCATGGCCAAAAAGAGAACGGAGTAAATGTGAATGTATTCAAAATATTGGCAACTTATAACAGTGTGTTAGTAAGTTTGTATTCACGCAAGCTATAAAACAATAACAAATCAAAACATTTGTTCTCTTTTGTACGCTCTTTCTGTGCATTCGGGTCGTGTGCGTGTAAATTGTCGAAAATCATCGGCACCGCCGTGCCAAATGTGACCATGCTTGTTCTAGACTAATATGTGTGGTAATGGTGTACAGCGCTGTTGTCGTGCTGTGCTGCTTACGGAACCCATGCTGATGACCGGCAACTGGATAGCTATTTCTAACGCTGGGAAAAACTAAATCCTGCTATGGGCGACAAAAGCAAAATTGGCCCGTACGATTCACCTTTGCTGGCATCCTTGCCTAGCTTCAGTAGCGGAACCACCCAACCCATTTTCCAGACTTCCGAAACGATGTGGGAGGGTAGCGACAGCTCTTTGGATAATTTAGCGTTCCTGATGACACGCGCAACATCATTCATTGTAAATTGCGGTGTAGTACTCTTCTCGTCGCCCTATTACTCTCGGGGTGCTTGAAAACCAGTCAGCGTAACGTCGCCAAACGTGACTGAGGTCGTATCTTCCTTCTGTCCAATGTTGCAACTTTTCAGATGATTTAACCATTTGTTCCGTTTATGCTCAACGACCAACCTGTTAACTTTCAGTGTCAGCTCCCTGACTATGGGAACACTGGGGTTGGCGCATAATACTCATTAGCTAGTCCCGTCACCTCTGCTGGGAAGTTTGGTCTCACTTCAGATATTCGACCAGCAGGAATATGGCGAGCGGATGCAGCGGTGATGATGTCTCGGAAATTCCTCTCTGCTACCCGATGTGGTGTCAGAAACTGTGGTGTCAGAAACTGCGTTTGTTGCTACCGGGAAGTTTCGTATTCCGACGACGAAGTTGGAGACACGTTGGGAGAGTCCTGGAGGCGACTGCGACCAGAGTAGTCTCGGAAGTCCACCCAACATCTCACCGATGTTGACATATTGTGGATGCGGATCTGGTAAATGGAACAGATCCATCACCCTTCCCTATCCCGGCACGGATCAAAAAAGCCTGGAGCATGCATTCTGAGATATATCGCCGCTCCCATGGGGTAAAAAATATACGAGCACAAATACATAATCGTTGACGTAGTGGTCCCAGATCGAAGATTCATCTGTCTGTCTGTTTGTCTTGCTGGCTGGAGTGAACGATAACCCTCAAACGGATAAACCGATTTGATCCTTTGGTCCTCGTAATATTTTGTCCTAACTTCTGACAAAATTTACATACGATAACAGATCGCGTTCTAGTCGTAAAAAATGCATATGTATACCCATATCACTTTGATGTATTGAAATTTTTTTATGGTTCACACCATGTGTACAAAATTCAGATCAGTAAAAAGTGACAGTCGGTATGCATCCCATTAGCTGCCCGATATTGGTGTGTGTCATTCGGTTATGGTAACTTTGAAGTTCAATGTTCCTTATAGTCTATTTCGCTGTGGGTTTCATGCAATAATCAGTGTTGTACTAAATTGGGACTTGCGCAAACTTAATTTAGAATATCGAGGATGAAAAGAATCAAAATTTTAAATCAAAAATTTAAAAGCTCCAATATCAAAAATATTTAAAGTTTAAACCAAACAATATTTCTTAGTCCCAATTTACATTGGGCGAGTTTACTTGCGGCAATTGTCAGTTTGATGGAGAGAGAGGTGAGGCATATGGTAACCCTTTGCCTCTCAGCCCCCTCTCTCACCTACAAACTGACAATTGCCGCAAGTAAACTCGCCTAATGTAAATTGGGACTTAGCTATTCTATTGTTTTGTGTTCGTATTATTATATTTTGCGCTGCTATTTCCCACCTTTGTTTTGCCACTTATTATAAAATAAGCATTTCTGTGATTGCGTTATGAGCCTTTTTTATTTAAAATAATAAATACAAATAATAATATTAATAAATAATTACTAATAATAAAATAACAAAAATGAAAGTAATACAAACCAATTAATGTACAATACTAACAAAAATTATAAAATAACAAAAGAAACAAGTCATTAGTATTTCAAATAAATATTAAACAAATTATATATATACATATACACAACATATTATACTATCATTACTATTTTAAAACTATAATAAATTATTATTAAATTAAAGAAGAAAAAACAAATTAAAACACCGAAACCATAAATGGAGCAGAGGAAAATACCAGCCAGTCTAGAATGAAACAAAAAAAAAGAGAAATGAAAAATCAAGAACAACCGACTCTGACTGACTCTGTTTGTGATCAAATATTGAAATTAATTACAGAATAAATTTAAACAAAATAAAATGTCTCACTGATCAACAAAATTAGCATATTTTTAGAAAATGTTTGTAGTAGTGTGTCTGTGTGCGTTTTTTTAACAAGGACTTTGGTGTAAGTTTAAAAATGAACAGAAATAAGAAAAATAATATAAATAATAAATTGCCTATTAGTTTTGAAAAATTGAATTCTAACAACAATCTAAGTGTCTGTGTTTTATTTCCTTTTTAATCGGATTAATGGTTGGAATTCTTTGTACAAAGTACTTTTCTAGAACTTCACAGGACACTGAATCTATTAAATCAAGGAACCATTAATTATTTATTTATTATATTTGTGTCCCTAATTAGCTAAAGTATCCAGTGAATTTCTTCCAAGATATCCTCCAGATAACTCTAACAAAGTCCACAGTCAAGTCCATGAAACAAGAAGTGAATTTCTAACTTGATATTTCTACAGAAGTCAGGCTTATCCCCTCTGTCTATAATCCGAAAATTTTGGAGTATGATTTGACGCTTTGACAAATTTCTTCATTTTTCCTCTACCTCCACTACTTCTGGGGCAAATATAAGGAGAGTTTGTGTGCAACGTCTAAAGCTATTGGTTGTACCGTACTTAATTATAATACTCTACACTGGACTTCGTTCCTAAGTGATGTGTGTCATGTCTATCACTCAGTGATAAAAGATCCAACACCCCGATACATCAATGCCACGGCAGCGGGTTCTTCCGTACCGGATTGACCGAATTGATCGGTTGGGCCACCGACAGCCAACCCAGCATCATACATATGCTTCTACGTAGGTTTATGTGCTGCTTCTACAACAACAACATCAATCCCACGGCCACCGGTTCTATACGCCGAATTGACTTGATGGAATTTTCGAACTGGGACCGACACCTCAAAAATTATTTCTAACTTGATTTATTTATTAATCAACTTTACAATAATTCTAAAGGCCTGCGTACATAAGCTGCCTTGCCTGCTTACTTCTGATAAAAGAATAAAAAAGAAAAGGGCAACCCAGTTCGAAATTTCCTCGGCCTTCTTTATTCTTTTATTTTTATTATGAAGCAGGAAAGCAATGCAATCAGGCAGAACAGCTTATGTACGCAGGCCCTAAGCCATCGGGCCAATTAAAATGAATTACATTAAAAGCCTTCCTTAACCCCAAAAAGTAGTATAACTGGAAGCAATTTTAAAGAGAGTGAGAGAGGAGAGAGAGCCAAAATGGCTTTCTCTTTTACTACTTCCTGCTCGACAAATTTCGTTGTGTAAAAAGTGGAAAATCTGTCAAACAAATAGAGCGGACGCGCCGGCACAGTAAAGGACGTGTACGGTCTAGATTCCTCGTCCAGCCCTATCTGCCAAAAGGCATGTTTCAAATCTACGCTGCTTATGTATACGGTCTGATAAATCCTACTAAAAATGCCATCCTTTATTGCTACTGCGTTTAATCGGCGCGCATCATGGTAGAACAAGAAAAGGTAACAGCAATACCCAGCTGACTGAACTTGGCTTTAATGTTAATGTCAAATTCCTTACGACATTTGTTATATTTGTTTCTATGTTCGATGTATATTAGGGATATATATTTTTTGAAGAAAAAATATATTCATCAGAAAAAAAACTATTTCCCATAAAGACTTCTTCATATAAATGACATGTATCCTCCTCCAAGTCCGAACGACGTGCGGCGCACTAAAACACCGCTTATAGAGGCGGTACAACATTTGTTAATATGGTGTGGTATTTTGATAAGTTTGAAAAAATAAAGCCCTAAAAAACATGTGTTTTTTGATTTCAAAAACAAGGCATTGAAACAGCTTCTCCTTTTTCAATGAATTTCCAGCGACCTCAAACATATTTGCAAGAATTCTACTTTCTGCGAGAAATAATGCATTTAGTGGAATGATATGGAAACATTCAAATGGAAAATCTAACGAGATTTCATTCATGTTCAATCAAATGTGAAAAAATATTAGTTTTATAAAGTCCAATAATTTATAGGCATTTCCTTATTTTGTTTACATTTATATTTGACACTAACGTTCCAAACAAAAACAAATTCCTATGTGGTTGTTGTTGAGTTGTATTTGTTGTAGTACTTACTTTGCCTGTAGTGGAATTCTGTAACTCAATTCTGGAGTTATCGAAAAAATCGATAAAATTAAAACCCAAAATTATGAATGAAAAGTATCAATTAAATTTGACATCTCTCTTTCTATCGGAAATTATAAGAATTTTAATTTTACCGATTTTTGTCGGTAACTCAAAAAATTAGTTAGAGAATCGCATTACTGGTTTGTTCTACCATGTGTGTAACATAGAAAAGTCAGAAAAGTGCTACATTATAATAAGCCTTCGAGTGAATAGGTAAAAACCATTGCCCTCCCAGCACAATATATAGAAACTATTCAGACTTGTTACAACTTTTCACTCCATCTTTAGTATTGGAATGACGTTGTATTTTCTGATGAGACTAAATTTATGTGATTACGTGATAGTTCACGATGGACCTCAAAAAGTATTGCGAAAACCCCTTAGAGCCATGGAAAACAAAAATTTTGTACATACCGTAAAGTTCGGAAAACTGTCAGTTATGGATGGGGTTGTATACCAAGCAGTGACGTTGGTAACATCCAGATTTTGGAGAAAACAATGACAGAGAAGGTTTGTTTAGATGTTTTAAAAATTTTTTAACCAACAGCGTCAAGAAAGTTGGGCCTTTTGGACTGAAAATTCAAACATATTGCAACATAAGTACTACGAAGACAACTACCCTAAGCATAAATCTTGTTTATGAAGGACTTGGTTGTTATACAACTGCACCAAAGTCATTGACACCCCAGTCCAAAGTCTAGATATTAACCCCATCGACTATTCGTGGTTACACCTGAAGAAATAGGCCGGGAATAGGTCGCCCCCTAACAGGACGGACTAAATAAAATGCATTAAAAACGAATGGCAAAAATACCATTGAAATATGACATTCCGAAACTTATTTATTAAATTCAGAGACGTTTACAAGCTGTTATTGCTGCCCAATGTGGCCATACGAAATATTAGAACTTTTCGAAAAATACCGTGAATGACTGAAAAGTTGTGAATTTTGCAATTCTTTAGTTGACAGTACAAATTATGAGTTGTTCTCCTTTTTTAATTTTGAGAAAATTGTTAATGAAATTTAGCTATTTTTTATTTTATAATAAACATGTGTAAGAATTAAACTGTTAACAAAAAATTAATAATGATATTTATATAGATATAGCGACGGTGGTAAATTGCAATTTTTTATATAATTTTTTTTCTGATAAATTAGTTCTAATTATTTCATGTATTCGTTTGAATTAATAAAAGGTTTTGTTAGCCATGAAAATCATATTTACAGTGACATTCACTGTCTTTGGTGGCTCCTAAAATGTGTAAAATGAAAGAATTGGAGATCGAAATTTCTTTTTGAAAATGTACATGTATTGCAATAAGAAATCTCGTTAAGATTTTGATTTCGTTTTGTTTTTATACAAAACAAAATTTTTTCGAAAAAATGTGCGATTTCTGCTGTGAAAAATAATACAAAATGTGAAAACTAAACAAAAACAATAAACGCATGCTACTGTATGAAGATTGTATGCAGTACATTTAAACAAATTGTTTGGCGTTAACCGCAAGCCTCCTTCTGTGACGTTAAACTTAATCCATAACAGGTAATGTTAGAAAAAAGAGCAAATTGTCAAAAATTGCTTTTCGATAAAAATGTCTTAAAAAATGCGGGAACGGAAAAATGACGGAAATTGCAAAATCTCCAGTAGAAATGTCAAAATCAACGTATCAGTCATCGTATTTGGAAACCAATAAACATGCTGCTAGTTTCTACTAGGCCCAATATCTATAGCTGAAAACAACAGCTATTTTTGTTTAAAGAGAAGTGCAAGTCTTACTAGATTTAGGAGTACGGGAACGTATTTCTAGCACTAAACGGGAAAACAACTGCAAGTAGCAATATTTTGCAGGTTATGAACACATTTTTTATTTAACAAAATTTATTATTATGATGTCTCAACGATAAATTCATTTTTTTTTTTTTTCGTTTGTTCGTATTATGCACAATTAATACGATATATAGATAGATTACGATAAATTTCGAAATAAAGCAGTAAAGTTCTATATTGTCGTATAGTATTTTGATGACTAATTCAATTTACAACAAATTGTTTTAAAAATTCATGTTCGATCCGCTGCGCATATGCATCTACCTTGATTATTGTGATATGATTGAAATCAACAAAAAATAAGTGTAAACACCGGGGTGTATGCCATAAATAGAATACTCTACCAGCTGGCGGAAAAATCTGAAATGTTTACCGCAGGTAGATCTTTACGTCCTGATTACAAAAATGTAAAGTTTGTTGGGGGAAGTCCATACTTCCCGAGATATGGGCCCCTGAAGTTCCGAAGATTCCCTTGTTAAAGTAAGAAAAAATTTAAATTAAAAAATGTTGTTTTCGTGTCCTAAAATGGCTCCTGTCCATAGGAGAAAGTCTTAAATTCTACTTAGAAAAAACTTACAATTTAAAAAAAATTTCAGATTTTTTCCGTCAGCTGGTAGAGTATTCAATTTGTTCCGGGTGTATTTCAGGATTTCATGAAATCCAGTGGATTTTGGAGCGTAAGTGTAAACTTGGCATTACTGCATTTTTTCCGCTCTTCTTCATCATCGATAATTTCACCCATCATACTAAACTTCGTTGTACTCGTTGTATGCACCTTGGGCTGAATTCTGTTTCTATGAAAATGTGAAATGAAAACTTTTATAAAGGAGAAAACTGTCAAATGAAAAAAATTATAAAGGAAAAATTTTTCATTTCAAATTTTCATAGAACAAGAATCCAGCCCCAAATACCAAGTTTACACTTAAGCTTAAAACAGATACAACGTTTGATTAAAGTTTTGCGTTGGGCGTCGAGAAAAAAACAACAACAACAGGGCGACGACGATACCAAAGTCCAGCGTTTATCTGTTTGCCGGCATATATTTCAAATGAATTTGAATTTTTCGGCATCATGCCCAACAGTGTAAAAACGGCCAAAACGACACAAAACTTTACCCAAACGTTGTATCTGTTTACAGCTTTATGCTTTGTTTACATTTACGAAATCTCTCATTCACTCACGAGTAAAAACGAGCAAATCGGACTTTTTACTCCCACTCTTCGAGTACACCCACTCGCGAGTACTTTTCACTCGCGAGTAAAAACGAGCAAATCGGAGCTCTGCTCTCAAGCAAGAAAAATTGCAGAAAGTTATCGAACTTGCAAGAAAGTCAGCTGTTTCCGAAAATGTATGAAAATGGTTTTTGTTTCTTTTGATATTTTTAACCAAATGGAACAAAAAAATAAATTTTAAAATTGCAGTTGACTTATTTAAAGCGATAATCCTATCCACAACGCTTTAAAATTCCAAAAAGTTAAAAATGTGATATTTTCTTGGTCAAAAATTTTAACTTTTCAAGTTGTTTACATTGAACAGCTGATTAAAAGTCAGCTGGCCGAACTTACAAACTTTTGCGGGACCATGGTTTAATAAGAAAGGTTAGCCAAAGCTTTATGTCAATTTAATTTTTTTCATCCGAGTATGCCTAAAACTTCAAAACAATATAAAGAAACTGTGAATGTGTGTGTGGTGTTTGAATAATATGCCAAACAATTTTAAAAACAATCGAATTCAATGATTTTTAAAATTGTTTTTAGACCATTTGTATGGAAGAAATTGGTGAGATTTGCATGGAAACAATCAGTTTATCATATTCACAACTCGATTATGTGGAGAAAACTTAACGCTTCATTCATTTTTCGCGCTTTTTATAAAATGCTCAAAAAATGCATTGTAAACAAACCCACTTGTTGCTTTTATTTTGAAGTTTTAGGAATTCAAGAAAAACAAGGGTTCTATAGATTTTTTTCATTTAAATCTACCTCTTTACTTATACCATGTTGCGGGACAAATTTTCCCAGCAAAAATTTACAAGTTGTCAGTCACAGAACTTTCCAAAAATCTTTCCCAACTCGCTCACTTTTGGTGGATAATTTTGTTATCGAACAGCATTCAGTAAAAATTTGTACGAATTTCTACAAATTTTTGAGTTATCGTACAGACCTATTGTTTCTATATTTTTACATCCGACTTTAGACGTCATTATAAAGCCCGCAGTCAAATTTTCTTTGAAAATTAGAAGTTTATGTGGGTTTTCGGACAGGGTCCAACACTGGCTAAAAATAAAACGTTTTCGAATTTCAATACAGATACCTCAATCTCTGTAAACTTTATTATTAGACAATATCAAATATGATAAAAAGTTAAACATTTCAAATCATACACAACTGATTAGTATTAGGAATCAACAATAATTCTCTTCATTTTCACAGATTGCGTTTGGTTTCGCCTAAACATGTCGCCAAAACCACTGTAATATGAATCCTAGCAGTCCCAATAGTAACGCTACAATACCAAAATTTATTGGACGCTTTTCTAATTGGGCAGATGGATTCGTCGTTGACTTGAGCGTTTGAACATTACTGCATTTTTTCCACTCTTCTTCAGCATCGATAATTTCACCCATCATACTAAACTTTGTTGTACTCGTTATACGCACCTGAACACAACTGCCCAGAAGGTTTTTTCTCATCGGCAATAAGATTTGTTCGTAGCTTTTGTTGTGTCCCACATAATGTAAATTGTCATGTGACACTTCTGTAACAAGAACTTTATAAATTTTTCCCTCACGACCAGCATAAGGGTAATAACTGTTGAAGAGGTCGGTTAGTCGTTTCGTTCGCTTTTTCACTTGATCGGCAGGAATACGCGTCATTCTAGCTGCTGGAGTTCCAGGCCTGGGGAAGAATTGATTAATGAATAGGCTGGGAAATTCGTATTTTTTGCACATATTCATTGTATCCTCAAAGTCGGCCTCTGTTTCTGTGGGGAAACCACAAATTATATCCGTTGCAATGGTCAAACCCTCCACTCGTTCTCGTAAGAAATCTACCACATGCTCAAAATCACGGCGGCAATATTCACGCTTCATATCTCCCAACACGGCGTCACTTCCACTTTGGACAGGAACATGTAGAAACGCATACACTCTGGGGTGTTGTAGAATTTTTGCCATTTCTTCTAAATGTTCCAAGATGTATGGAGGATTAGTCATACCAACACGAAGCATACAATTTTCAGGAATAACTTCAACAAGCTGCCACAGTAGATCTGGCAATGAGGTACCTATATCTCTTCCATATGCACCGGTATCCTCTGAAGTCAACCATATTTCGCAGCATCCCTCATCAAAAGCTTGTTTGGCTCGTCCCACAATCTCTTCTGGCGGGTAACTAGCCAGGTCACCTCTGGCGTGCTTTGTTTTGCAGTAGGTACATTGATTTAGACATCCCGTGTTTATGGCAATAATTTCTATTAATGGATTTTTCCTAATTTTTGGTAATGCCAACTTTGCTCCTGCAACTCTATGTCCATCTTCCTTTTTACTTTGCAGTAAGCGTACGGTATGGCCTTTTAGTGTCTCCTCTACAACCTCAACTACTCTGTCAATTTGTTGCACACCGATAACTGACAAGCCTTTCAAATAGGAAGATTTTGGTGCACCCTGAGGAACACAACCAGCAACAACCACATGCTTCCCATTTGACGTTCCATGTTCAATTTCATTTCGAAATGTATCTTCCGAAGGATTTTTTACGGTACAACTGTTGAGCAACCATAGATCTGCATTTTCCTTCTTATCCGTCAATTGATATCCATAGGCTGATAACTGGCCCATCATATATTCTGTGTCAGAGCTATTGTGCGAACATCCCCATGTTTTAACGTAAATTTTTTGCGTTCCAGGTATCACACTTTCGTATATTTTCTTTGCTTCAGGTTGAACAGTATCTGCATCAGTGCCGTTTACGGTGACAGCCTTTTTTGCTCTTACAGTGACATTTTTCTTATTTCGATATCTTTCCTTTGGTTTAATATCTTCAGAAGATATTAGATCTTCTATATCCGCTATATCGTTCTCTTCCATAAAAACCATTTTTAAGAAATTACTGTAATTTTTTAAAATTAAGTCAAATTCACGCTAAAAACACTAGCACGTATGTTGCACGTTGTATTATGGTTCAGAGCTACTCCGGACAGGGAACTATTAGAACTAGAGTTGTGTAGTTCCGCAACGAACTAGTTCCAAGGAACTATTCCGGACAAGGAGCAATTGGAACTACATCCAGCTCATGCGTTTAGTTCAAATAGTTCCTTTCCTTTATTTTAAAGCTGGGTACAGATTGTCAGTTTTGAATGACGATATTTCGCAATTATCGATAACTGTCAAACCGGCCAGCAACCACAAAACATTTTGTGGTTGCATGATGAATGACAATGATGAATGGCCACACTAGCAAGCAACAACAAAGCTGTCATTCAAAACTGACAATGTGTACCCAGCTTAACGCTTACGTCGATTTTTTATCGTTGCTGTTTATTCTCTGAAATTTATATTTATGTCAATTCATCCACCAAGTATTCATGGCTTGGTCTCGGAACTATTTGGAACGATGAAAAGTGCAGAACAAATTGTCAGTTTTGACTGTCGATTTTATGCAATTATCGGTAACTGACGAACAACCAACCACAAAATCGATAATATTGATTATTTTTAAAAATTAAATATCGATAGATAGTTTCGTCTATCGATATTATCGGACTAAAAATCCTTAACCTAAAACCTATAGAAATTACGCGGTTTTTCGGTTTTGTGAACGTGAGAAAGTAGTTGTGAAAAAACAGTAGTAGTATTTTGTTAAAAATAAAATGGTTTTATTGCATTTTTGTGGCTTTTTTTAAATAAAAGCAATTGTTATTATTTCTGTGAAGTACTTGTGCAAAATGTCAACAAAAGCTTAGACATTTCCGCCATTTTCATTTCCAAATTAATGGTGATGACAAATTAACGATCGATATTTTAAAATATTATATCGAAAATATCTAATGCCTTAAGAGCAGTACACATTGTCAGTTTTGAATGACGATATTTCGCAGTTATCGATAACTGTCCAACCGTCCAGCAACCACAAAACATTTTGTGGTTGCATGATGAATGACAAAAATCAACGGCCACACTAGCAAGCACCAACAAAGCTGTCATTCAAAACTGGCAATGTGTACTCAGCTTTAAGTGGGGTTCAGACGATCAGTTTCGACTGACAGCTTTGCTCAAATAATCGGTTGCTTGCCAGTGTGGTCGTTCATTTTTGTCAGTCATCAGGCAACCACAAAATTTTTTGTGGATGTTGGACAGTCAGCTGTTGGTTGTTTGTTTGTTTGACCGTGTGAACGAAACAACGTCAGTCAAGGAATAAATTAGCAGAGTAAATATCAAATATAATTTAAAAAAGTCGTGTGTTTTTATTAATTTGATTGATTATTATTGCAAATAAGAGATGAAAATAGCAGACAAAAATCTTTTCCTTCATTTTAATATCGGCCAAGCAAAAAATTGCAAACAAAACGACAAACATGGACAACGAAAATGAATTTTTAAAGGAATTTTTATGTTGCTACGAAATGCAAAGATGCCTCTGGGACATAACCAGTCCAGAATATATGATGCGCGACATTAAAACAAAAGCATATGGAGAACTACTAAATGTTATGAAGAAATACAAGAAGGATTGTTCTATTGACGACGTCAAGAAGAAAATAAACGTAATCCGCTCATCGTAAAGAAGGGAATTGAAAAAAAAAATAAAGCAATCTGAATCTTCTGGAGCTTGAGTGGACAGCGTTTGGCTCAGAATCTCGAATTTCTTTTAAAATATTCACATGTGAATATTGTTTTCGGGAGGCTATCCATTTTTTTACCCATTTCCTTCTTCTTGTCACTTTATTTTCTTCCTCTAAAAGCGAAATGATCAAAAATGCACATCCAATCTTTTTGTCATCCATATTTATTAATAAAAGTTGTTATTTATATGATTTTATAGATATGTGAACACAGTAATTTTTCAACTTGACTGTTGGTTTGTCATCCAACTTGAATGACTGTTTGGCCGCTACGAACAGCACAACAATACCCAGCAAAATTTGACGGAAGGGGTTCTTTGCGATGACGTGATTTCATGTCATCTTTTGCATTGGTTCAAAGGAAGTCGTGAAAGATCCGATCTTTTCATTAGGATTTGAACCAATGCCAAGGAAGTCGTGAAAGATCCGATGCTTTCATCAGCATTTGTACCCATTCCATCGATCCAATAGAGATGATGTTTGTGTTTTTATTTACACACCTGTTTATTTTCATTTTGGTATGTTCCAGTACTGCAAAAATCTACTAATTTTTACTATTTTTTTCCGATAACATAAAGGAAAAATTGTTATCGTAGTAAAAATAAGTAGATTCTTGCAGTTTCTGGAACAGACCAAAGTTGTTAGAACTGTCGTCGTGATGTTGTCTTACATTTCCTGCATATCAAACAACTAAAATTTCTAAACAATTGGTATTATATGAAGTCCCAATCATCGAGCTAAAAATAGAATCGGACTGCACACATTGCTATTTTAAAAGTTCCCTTGTCTGTTCTAAATCTGACACAGAATGAAATCAATCAAATCTCGCTTCTTGGAATTTGAAAAAAAGTCCGAAACGAAAAGGAACAAGAATCTGAAAATAAAGAAGAAACTACTTTTGGAAAGAAACAATTAAAAATAAATAAATTAAGAATAAATGGTATTTTTCATAAAAAGTCTCTCCTCCCCGTTCGTTACATTTTGTTCTTAGAGATCCCTAAAGCAAGCCGGGTTGTAGATCCCTACATATTTCCGTCACTAAACAAAAGAGTATAAATTACCAAAATGTTATAAAATAACAAAATTATAAAATAAAAGTAATTTACGAAATAAAAATACTTAAAGGAGTGCATTTTGAGTCCATGTTGAAATCTGAACTGGCGATGGGAAGATAATCGAAAAAAAACCTTTTGTAAGATGAAAGAATATCAGTTGCGGAGAACGGAGGAAGTAATCTTTTGCGTTGCAGCGGTGGTGATTACATTGCAATTTTGGATGTAAACTTTTGAAAAACTAAACTTATAAATTAATTGTAGCTATTTCATGAATTCGTTTGAATTAATAAAGAGTTTTGTTTTTCATGAAAACCATATTTCAATACAGCATTTCCATTTTCCAAACAAGACATGAAAATTTCATGCCAAGGGGTTGGTGAAAATGACATGCCAAAGCATTGGTTAAAATGACATGTCAAAGCATGGGTGAAAATGACGTGTCAAAGCATTGGTGAAAATGACATGTCAAATCATTGGTGGAAATGACATGCCAAAGCATTGGTGGAAATGACATGTCAACGCATTGGTTAAAATGACATGCTTAGGATCCAGAAAAGAACGTCATCTTTTGGGGTCCACGCTCATATAAAATTCATCGATGAAGATGCTAAAAAGATGACATGCTAGATCACTTGCACCCATGATTGAATGTCATCTTTGGCATCGAACATTTTGCTGGGTACTGAAGCAATCGATATTTGACCAAAAGCTGTCAGTCAAATCTGATCGTCTGAACCCCACTTTATTCAGACTGACGCTAATTCGCTCTCTATTCGTTGTTCGACCCCAAATTACGATATAATTACTTCATTTCCCATACAAAATTTTGAGAACGAACAACGATTTTTGTACATTGTTCAATTTAAATTACTCACAGAACGACGATAAAATATGTCCCATCTCTAACAAATGAGAGAATTTATCGAAATAAATTAATTATGACAGAAAAAATATAAAATTTAAAAATTTATTAAAAACCCAAATATTTTTAGATAAACTGCAAAACGTGAATGAAAAGTAAACGGTTTAACGACTAGTATACATTCAAATCATAGAAATTTTTCTCTTCTCTTTTACTACAGCTGCATTTCTTCTCCATCGTTTTAAATTTGCGTACAAATTTAGAAACAAATATCAAATGCCTGCCTGAAAGTCTGTATACCAAAAAGTTGTTTTGGTAGGTCTCTCTCTCGATAAATTTGAAAATAGAAAAATTAAAAAAATGTGCTGAAAACACCAAAATTGTGAGAAAAAATAGAAAAGATGAATGAAAATTATATTATTTAATATTAAGTAGATATCTCTAAGAAGGACAAATATTTTTTCAGTTTATATCAATTAATTTTACTCGTCTTTTGGCTGAAACTTTCTTTAACTTCAGTAAATAAAAAATATGAAAATATGAATCATGTTGCTATGAATTGTATACCATGTCGTATGAACGACATTATAATTATGAGAGCGAACAACGTGATTCAAATGCTAGTATGAACATGGCATAATGTTGGGAATATCGATAGTTTGCAGTAGAGTTGTACAATCTAGTTCATTTAAAAGATCTAGTTCAATAGTTCAGCTCTTTTAACTGAACTAGTTCAGTAATCTAGTTCATAGTTCAATATCCAGTTGAATCATTCGGATCCACTACCATGATCCAAAACATAAACAAACACATCACATTACGAGGGCATCACATAACGCAGACGACGGCGTCACTTTTTGCATTTGTGAACGACATGTAAAAAGTAAAGTAAAATTTTATTGAGTCTTCTTCTTATCGATAACACAGTTTTTTATGCATAGGGAATGATTAGCTTACTTTAGAACTATTTACGTCTTATTCTAACACATTGAAAGTGATATGCTACATTGCAACCAGTATTGTATGAGGTATATATGTGAAAACATACCTGTAAAAGTGAAAAGGCTTGCTCCCGGCCTAACTTTAGCTAACAGAGCATTGACGTCTGTCAATAATAAATAGACTTAAAACAAAATAACAAAAACAATAATTGTCTGTTTAGAAAATGGTAAACAGAGCGCTTACAAAAGTAAACAATAGAACGCTTTAAAGCATGTTGTAAATAAATAAGTTGAATAGTAAAATCTACGTGTAAATATCACAGTAATAAATGAGAAATTTAAAATCGTGTTAATTAATCGATCGCTTATATAAGCTACATTAAAAATATTTTTTTACCAAAAAGAGTGTATGGGTAGGAATATTTTTGTATACATATAAATATGAAACATTAATATATTAGCTGATACTCTTAACCACGATGAGTTCCTGGCGTGGATTTGGAGTAAAATCGAGGCAAGGTTTCGTCTGGAGGAATGTCAAGGTTTTCGGTGAGAATACCAACTGGCGACAGGTAGGATACATCAGTCCATGTGATATGCTTTTCTCGTTCATATATGTCTTTCATTAGGGAATTCTCATGGATAGAAAGCTTATCGATGAAGAGTTTTTGTAGCTGAAGTGCATAAGAACAAAAAGGCTGCATTGATGAGACGTCGTAGATGTAATTGTTGGAATACATTTTGGTGGGGTTTTCGTATTTTTTTCCAACACATTTCCGTAGTATTTTTCGCTCAAAAATTTCTATTTCCTTTGCCACCGTTGGTGAAATAGAAAACCATATTGGAAATCCATACACGAGGACAGAGCGTATAGCAACTTTGTAGAGTAGCAGTTTGGTTTTTTGAGGTAAGTGTGTACTGTTGAACAAATGAGAAAATAATCCAGCATATTGTTTTGCTTTTAGCAGTGTATTACGTCCATGCAGATTGAATTTATGGAGCTTGTCAAAAGTGATGCCGAGGTACTTTATACTGGATTTAAATGGGATTTCAATACCATCCAAAAGAAGCCGAAGCTGTTTACTCTGAGGGACAACCATTCTCTGACATTTCCCAGAGGCATTTCTAATACAAATGGCCTCAGATTTGGCCGCATTGATCTTTATTCCCCACCTCTTATAGAATTCATTGATTCGATTCAGATGAATGAAAGCATACCTTAGAGCTTGTTCTGGGTAGACATCATGCGCATAAATCAAGCAATCATCCGCATAAAGGATAGCTTTCGAGTGGCTTGTTGTATGAGGAAAATCATTGAGAAAAATGTTGAAAAGAAATGGAGCCAAAACACTTCCCTGTGGGACTCCACTGCTGACCAATCCTTGTCTAGATATGTTGTTGTTGATTTGGACGAAGAATTTACGATCGGAAAGATAATTACTTATAATGTTGATAAGAAATGGATCAACACCTAAGTCGATCAACTTGTAAATAATTCCTTTGTGACAGACGGAATCAAACGCCTTCTCAATATCCAAGGATATTGCTACAGTGCAAGTTTGATTTCTCAAATTTGCCGTGATGTCACTATGAAATTTGAGAAGTGCGTGCTGTGTTGAATGCTGTCGTTGAAATCCAAATTGAAAATCTGATATAGGATTGATAATGAATTCGTTTTCTATTTTCTCTTTTAGTATATGTTCAAATATTTTCCCCACATTCGATAGAAGTGAAATTGGGCGAAAATCAGTGACGAGTTCGCTGTTTGGCTTCTTTTTTATTGGTATTATTTTTGCTTCCTTCCAAGCTTGAGGGAAATAACCATTGTTGATGGAATTATTGAAAATGGTTGTCAAAATTTGAATCGCAGTATCCGGGAATTTACGCAACATGAAATTGGAGATGCCGTCGTTACCAGATGACTTTTTAGAGTTTATTTTCTGAATAATGGACTTTATTTTTTCAGAATTGGTGAAGTGATATTCATCTGGGTTGCTGATAGAATCAAATTGGTTGTTGAAAGAGTAAATACGAGGAGGTATTGAAGAGACAAAAGAATCAGTTCGTGAGTGAAAATCATCAACTGGCGAATCGAGAGTTGTTTCACTAAAAACGGATGAGTAGTGTTGATGAAAATAATTAGCTATTTCAGACGGGTTAGAGACAACATTTTCACCGACCTTTATTTGCTGACAAAATGGAGATTTTTTCTTGCCACTAAACTGGTAGATCTGTTTGAAAGCAGACGGGCCAGGTTTGATATTTTGCAAGCGGGAGTTAAACAACTGGGCTTGTTCTAATCGTATTGATTCTTTAATTATAATTTTCAATAGACTTATTTGTTTGGAGATAATTTTATACTCACTGCTTATCCTGTTTCCAGTTCTATGAAATATTCTTTTTAACTCTTTCTGCCATTGGTGTTTAATCTTGTAAAGTCTTTTAGATCTTTCAGAAAGGGGGAATTTTTCGTTGCTTACCACTATCCTTTGTGAATGGGCATCGTGAGCTGCATTAAAACTGGTATTAAAATTCTGGATTATAGTATCAATATCTTCGTTTTCCAGGTTTGTGTCAGCTGATGGTATAATATGCTCCAATGAGGATTCAAAATCTGTCCGGAAATTGTTCCAATTTGTATCTTTATAAGAAACAAATGTTTTTGGAGTATTCAAAATTATTTCTGAACATTCAATTTTGATTTTTAGTTTCAGAGGGAAGTGATCCGAAAATGTTGACAATGAAGAAATGTTGTAGTTGGGAGTAAAGCTGTCGATTATGCTGGGGCTGATCAGGAAATGATCTAAATATGATGGACCGTTTGGGTAAGTCGGAGATATGTCACAAATACGTTTGACATCCAGTACATTTGTTTGCAACCAACCGTTTAACACTTTCCCATTTGAGTTTTCTACAGGATCACCCCACGAAGGACTCCTTGAGTTCATGTCTCCACCCAGAATAAAGCCGTCGAAATTTAAACACAACCGCAGAAGTTTTTCCAGATCCGTCTCCAGCTGTCGCGAAGGATAGTTACATGGAATATATATGGAACCGAGAGCGTATTTTTTCTGCGAACCATTATGTGTAGTGTTTATTTGTATAATAGAAGTATTGATTCCCACATCATGTAATAAAATTCTGGTATATTGAATAGATTTTTTAATAAATATTGCAACTCCAACTGTTGATTCGTCAAAAATAGCATTATACCCCTCGATAATTGTACTCCTCTTTCTCTTCAGATGGCATTCTTGGATGAAACCAATATCAATGTTGTTGTAAAATAAAATCTTATGCAGGTCAATTTGCCTGCTTTTATCATTAAGTGATCTGACATTGAACGTTAATAAATTTAGAACTCTATGGTCCATATTGTTGGCGAACTTTATTTAGAATTCTTAAAAATTCTGCTTTTGCCTTGGATTTTTCCATGTTCTTGAAGTTATTTAAAAACATGGAGATTTCTTGTTCAAGAGTCATTTCCTCTGGTTCCAAAAAGTGAGTGGCAAGGTTTAAAAAGTCATCAATTATTGATGGTTTCTGTTGTAAATTGTTATTAAAACAATTCGCGAATGATTTTTGTGGTGTTATGAATGACATGTTAACAGCTTTGCTGACATTCTTTGAGGCAATGTTTTTGACTTCCCTATCTTTGGCGATATTTCTTTGCTTAGCAGCGCTATATTTTTTGTATGCAGGACATCCCTTAAAATTTGCTGGATGACCAAAAGCATTACAGTTTTTGCAAAATGGGCCTGTGCTATCAGTACGCGATCTTTGGCATTCACCTGGTCCATGGGTTTTGTCGCATTTAACGCAACTGAATGAAGAGTTGCAGTTCTTTGAGATATGACCCCAACGTTGGCACCGATGACATTGTACGTCACCGTCCTTCTTCTTAGGTTTTTCCCAATAGATGTCTTGGGAAAACAATTCCTTGATGTGGGAGATATCACCCAATTTTTTTCCGGGGAGTAATGATACCAAAAATAATCCCGTATCTTCTCCATTCTTGATGGATCTGGGCGTAGTGAATTTTGTTACTGTGGCCACCGTATTAGGCACAACAATGTCCAGTTCAGTCTTGATTTTAAGAGGATCGCTATATGAGTACAGACCTCTTAATACTAACCCAACTTGCTTCATTTCCTTTGGCGTAAAAGAATATGAATGTATTCCTTTAGCTCTCAAAATAGCCATCATTGAGGAGTGCACATTTGCATCAGCAAAATAAAGCTTGCTTTTGTTTTTGTTTATGTTTTTCACTCTGAACTCCGAATCCTTAACAGTGGATCTGAGAGATTCAACAAGTGCTTCGATGTTTGCGTTAAAGATGAAAATGGGTGGACACCATTTTGTTTTGTTTTTGGTTGCAGCACTCTTGCTACTTGGAACTTGAGGTTCTGCGTTGATAGAGGGGCGTTCAATATCAACATCCGCCAACACGCTTAAAATTCCAAATTTATTTTGGTCATTTGGATCATGGTTCACTAGTTTCTCCTTGAGTCCCGTGAGGTCAATTCGCATTCTTTTGCGTTCATTTGGTTGATTGGATAGTGTTGCTGCTTTTAATATTGGCGCAACAGCCGGTTTGATGTTTGCAGTTGATGCAACCTCTTCAGCCACATCATACTCCATGTCCGGTAAGGTATCAGGCATCATCATTGCAAATAATTGCAATTATGACACCTGAGTGCATGTATTTCTCAATAAAACAAATTATTTAATAAAATTGTTTTTCCGCTCAAAATTCTACGTCTGCTCTATTTCAGTGTTTGTGAACGACATGTTGAACTAGATTGTGAATCGTTCGTTGATCGCTCTTCGTGGATCTTTCGGTTGGCGCTCAGTGAGCTATTGAACTATAATGAGCCATATTGACTGATCTAGTTCATACGCTCTTTTCGATGAATCGTTCAATTGAACTAGTTCGTTCATGAACTATACAACTCTAGTTTGCAGCTCTAAGTCCGTGTTTAGACACACGGGAAAGTAAATTCAGTTTTTAGGCAATAGGGGGTAGGAAAGAGTATTGAGGAGCTCTTTCCTCTCCGCTCTCTCCCAAAAACTCAATTTACTTTCCCGAGAAATTTGTGTGTCTAAACACAGACTAACAAAATCCATTGAACTATTTCTGTCTGAACTATAGAACTATATTAAGGAACTAGTTCCTTTTGGGAAAAGAGACGAGAAAGATCGTCTTAAAATGACAAAAGTGTGGTCTTCGGACTTTGAAATTACCAAGAATAATTAAATAAATAAAATGGAGCTGGCAAACTATCCATATTGTTAACATTAAGTGAGGTACACACGATCAGTGTTGACTGTCAGTTTTGCTCAAATAATAGCTGTGTTCCTTTACTTACCTGAGGTTACCATTTTTAACCTGCAAAGCGTTCCTTAACCCCGAAAAGTGGCAAAACTGGAAGCAATTTTTAAGAGAGTGAGAGTGGAGAGAGAGCGAAATTGGCTTTCTCTTCTACCGCAGGCTACCAACAAAATTTCTGCAGGTAGAAAATGGCAGAACTGATTTTTCGACTTTTGTTTGACGAAAATGGAAGAAAAAGTCGAACGCTGACAAAACTAAATTAAGAAAAAGTCGAACGCTGAAAAAAAACTAAATTAAAAACTGTGAAATAAAAGACGAAAATTGATTTTTTATGTTTCTTTTTGACATTGCTGCCAGACCTACAATTTTTCCGTTCCTTTACTTTTGTGGTAAAAATGTTCATGAAAGAGCAATTTTGACACTTTTCTCTTTTACCATCCTTACCATTAAAAAAGTAAAGGAACAAAGCTAATAGGTTGCTTGCCAGTGTGGCCGTTCATTTTTGTCAGTCATCAGGCAACCACAAAATATTTTGTGGTTGCTGGACTGTTTGACATTTATCGATATTTCCGAAAAATCGACAGTCAAAACTGATCGTGTGTACCCCGCTTTAGATATATTTGATATTTCATTTCAAAAAATCGATAACTATCAATATTATCGTTAATTTATAATTTGTAAATAAAAATGGCAGAAATGTCCATGTTTTTGTTGGCATTTTGCACAAGTGCTCACAAAAATATAAAGGCGAAAAACCAATTGCTTGTTTTAATAAAAGCTCTGTTCCAGAACTAAAAATTTTTAAAATTTTACCACTTTTACACATTTTGCGTTCCCGTACGCAAAATTTATATGAAAATCGTTTACGACTTTTACCACTTTATAAAGTACGGGAACAGGCCAAATCGATATTATCGGAACAAAAATCCCCAACCTAAAATTCATTGAAATAAATAGAAATTTCGCTGCTTTTCGGTTTTGTGTGTTTGAGAAAGTAATGCTTGGTTTACATTTACGAAATCCACTCGATTTCAACTGTCAAATCCATAGGTTAAACGTCAAATGAAATCCAGATGAGATTTCATTTGACATTTGAGCTATGGAATTGACAGTTGAAATCGAGTGGATTTCGTAAATGTAAACTTAGCATAAGTTCGTAGTTACACGTACACATTTTTCGGAAAAGTAAAATGCATTTTTTAATATTTTTATAAAATAATAGCCATTGTTTATTCTCCTTTACATTGCTGTGAACTACTTGTGCAAAATGTCAAGAAAAGTATTGACATTTCCGACATTTTCATCTCCAAATTAATGGTGTTGACAACTTATCGATAATATCGATTGCAATCGATATTTTAAATTATTATATCGAAAATATCTAATGCCATGTTCATACCAGCATTTGAATTACGTTGTTCGCTCTAATAATTATGTACACGAATTAAGCCGTTCATACGACATGGTACATAATTCATAGCAACATGATTCATATTTTCTTACTTTTTATTTACTGATTTTAAAGAAAGTTTTGTCCAAAAAACGAGTAAAATTAATTGATATGAACTGAAAAACCATTTGTTCTTCTTTCAGATATCTATTTAATATTTAATTATATTATTTTCATTCATCTTTTCTATTTTTTCTCACAATTTTGGTGTTTTCAGCACATTTTTTAATTTTTCTATTTTCAAAATTAACGAGAGAGAGACCTGCCAAAATAACTTTTTTGTATACAGACTTTCTGGCAGGAATTTGATTTTTGTTTCTAAATTTGTACGCGAATTTGAAACGATGGATAAGAAACCCAGCAAAATGTTCGATGCCAAAGATGACATTCAATCATGGGTGCAAGTGATCTAGCATGTCATCTTTTTAGCATCTTCATCGATGAATTTTATATGAGCGTGGACCCCAAAAGATGACGTTCTTTTCTGGATCCTAAGCATGTCAGTTTAACCAATGCGTTGACATGTCATTTCCACCAATGCTTTGGCATGTCATTTCCACCAATGATTTGAAATGTCATTTTCACCAATGCTTTGACACGTCATTTTCACCCATGCTTTGACATGTCATTTTAACCAATGCTTTGGCATGTCATTTTCACCAACCCCTTGGCATGAAATTTTCATGTATTGTTTGGAAAATGGAAATGCTGTATTGAAATATGGTTTTCATGAAAAACAAAACTCATGGTTTAATAATAAAGGTTAGCTAAAGCTTCCTGTCAATTTAAATTTTTTTCTTTCGACTGTTCCTAAAACATCAAAACAATATACACAATCTTTGTATGTGTGTGTGATGTTTGAATAATATGCCAACAATTTTAAAAACAATTGAATTCAATGATTTTCAAAATCGGTTTTAGAACATTTGTATGGAAGAAATCCTTCAGCTTATTAATGAAACAAACATTTTATCATATCCACAACTCGATTATGTGGAAAAACCGTGGCCCTTCATTCATTTTCGCGTTTTTTATAAAATTTTCAAAATTGGTATTTTGTAAACAAACCCACTTGTTGCCTTTTTGTTTACTAATTTTGAAGTTTTATGAATTCAGGAAAACAAGGGTTCTATAGATTTTTTTCATTTAAATCTACCTCTTTACTTATACCATGACAAAACTCTTTATTAATTCAAACGAATTCATGAAATAACTACAATTAATTTATCAGTTTAGTTTTTCAAAAGTTTTCATCCAAAATTGCAATGTAATCACCACCGCTGCAACGCAAAAGATTACTTCCTCCGTTCTGCGCAACTGATATTCTTTCATCTTACAAAAGGTTTTTTCAATTATCTTCCCATCACCAGTTCAGATTTCGAAATGGACTCCAAATGCACTCCTTTAAGTATTTTTATTTCGTAAATTACTTTTATTTTATAATTTTGTTATTTTATAACATTTTGGTAATTTATACTCTTTTGTTTAGTGACGGAAATATGTAGGGATCTACAACCCGGCTTGCTTTAGGGATCTCTAAGAACAAAATGTAACGAACGGGGAGGAGAGACTTTTTATGGAAAATACCATTTATGCTTAATTAATTTATTTTTAATTGTTTCTTTCCAAAAGTAGTTTCTTCTTTATTTTCAGATTCTTGTTCCTTTTCGTTTCGGACTTTTTTCAAATTCCAAGAAGCGAGATTTGATTGATTTCATTCTATGTCAGATTTAGAACAGACAAGGGAACTTTTAAAATAGCAATGTGTGCAGTCCGATTCTATTTTTAGCTCGATGGTTGGGACTTCATATAATACCAATTGTTTTGAAGTTTTAGTTGTTTGATATGCAGGAAATGTAAGACAACATCACGACGACAGTTCTAACAACTTTGGTCTGTTCCAGAAACTGCAAGAATCTACTTATTTTTACTACGATAACAATTTTTCCTTTATGTTATCGGAAAAAATAGTAAAAATTAGTAGATTTTTGCAGTACTGGAACATACCAAAATGAAAATAAACAGGTGTGTAAATAAAAACACAAACATCATCTCTATTGGATCGATGGAATGGGTACAAATGCTGATGAAAAGATCGGATCTTTCACGACTTCCTTTGCATTGGTTCAAATCCTAATGAAAAGATCGGATCTTCCACGACTTCCTTTGAACCAATGCAAAAGATGACATGAAATCACGTCATCGCAAAGAACCCCTTCCGTCAAATTTTGCTGGGTTTTTCGAGATAACTGGCTTCAATCGAGGTAAATCCTTAGAGCGCCGAGCCGATCCACCATCGATCCTTTTGTGGGTTGTGGGAGTCGATGATGGTGTCGTTTTCTCTTCCTCGTTCAACTTGATAAGAGAAAGCTTATTGACTTGTGGACTTCTTTTGGGTAGGTGAGGGTGGTTCTTTTCGAACTTATTCACCACCTTCAGATTGATCTTTATCAATTTAAGCTCCCTCAGCGAGATGGACGAAGGATCTCTGCCGACGCACTTCCTTAAGTAGTGCATCGACCTACGGTACGCCTTCCTAGCCTTGGTTAGTCGACGTAAATTTTTATCTGAGTCAGTGGGAGCCGCTTCGGCCACGTGGCTGGTCAAGGTCCTTCCTCAGTAGCTTTCTGCTTCTGCAGAGTATGTCTATCGGCCACGGCCGACGAAGGGCTCTTTTGGACTGACGATGATCCAGGATCAACAGGTGTTGAGGTCTCCACTTGAACCGAGGCCAGTTTATCAGCGGCTACAGTCGCTGGAACGACCGTTCTGTCGAGGTCGTCGTCCGATGAACTGTCCTCGTCCATAGTAGAGATCTCACTCTGAGTTCGATTCAGGGTCAGCGTCCGTTCCAAAAGGGCGAGTAGTTGTCTACTTTGTTCGGTGAGACTATCATCGACTAAATTTTGGATCGGTGAAACCTTTCCGTCTTGTCCGTACCCTTCCGGATTTCTAGTCCTGTCCGACCGAGATTCATCAGTTGCGGTTCTGTGGGAATCATAGTCCATGGGCATAGCTAAATTGTTGTCAACATTGGGATTTGGGGTTGTTTGGGTTTTATTAAGTTTTTCGAGTTCCATACGTCATTGAATATATGGGGGATAGGAAGTTCACCATGGCATAGCCCTCCAGTACCATGGCAAGGACTTGACAACTAAGCCTATACTGCATTGATTCGCCCAGGTATCAATGAGGCACCGTTCTAATACAGTTGGAACCCTAACTGCAAACCTTGAACACCGATAGGCACGAGTTCGCCTGACACCCCGGCGTTAGGGGATCTCTAGTTCGTAGGAGATCACTACGTGGGTAATCTTTGGTCGATCACAATTTCCACCACTCAACGTTCCAGAGTAGTTGAGTAGAGGAAATTGTGACCTTAAGCCCTCGCATCGCTTCAAGATTGTTACCCCTGGCTTCAAGATTGTTACCCCTGGCTTCAAGATTGTTACCCCTAGTATTGGTTTACATTTACGAAATCCACTCGATTTCAACTGTCAAATCCATAGGATGAGATTTCATTTCAGATGAGATTTCATTTGACGTTTTAGATATGGACAGTTGAAATCGAGTGGATTTCGTAAATGTAAACTTAGCATTACCTTGGTAATTGTGCCATGGACAAAACTGTCAACGATATTGAATTTTTAAAAAATAATCGATATTATTGACAGTGCCATTGATATTTTGCCAGCTCTACTTACCACAAAACCGAAAAACTATGAAATTTCTATACATGTTTGGTTAGGAATTTTTAGTCCGATAATATAGATAGGCAAAACTATCTATGGATCATGGTTTAATAAGAAAGGTTAGCCAAAGCTTTATGTCAATTTAAATTTTTTCATTCGAGTATGCCTAAAACTTCAAAACAATATAAACAAACTGTGTATGTGTGTGTGGTAAAGCTGGCAAAAAATCGATGTCACTATCGATAATATCGATTGTTATTTAATAATTTAATATCGATAGATAGTTTTGCCTATCGATATTATCGGAATAAAACCCCTAACCTGAAATCCATTGAAATAAATATAATTTTCGCTATTTTCGGTTATGTGTGTGTAAGAAAGTAAGTTCGTAGTCACACGTACACATTTTTCGGTATAATAAAATGTACTTTATTTACATTTTTTATAAAATAAAAGCAGTTGTTTATTCTCCTTTACATTTCTATGAACTACTTTTGCATAATTTCAAGAAAATCGTTGACATTTCCGGCATTTTCATCTCCAAATTAATGGCGATGAGAACTTAACGATAATATCGATAGCAATCGATAGTTTTAAACATTACATCGAAAATATCTAATGTTGGGAATATCGATGGTTTGCCAGCTCTAGTGTGTGGTGTTTGAATAATATGCCAAACAATTTTAAAAACAATCGAATTCAATGATTTTTAAAATTGTTTTTAGACCATTTGTGTGGAAGAAATTGGTGAGATTTGTATTGAAACAATCAGTTTATAATATTCACAACTCGATTATGTGGAGAAAACTTAACTCTTCATTCATTTTTCACGTTTTGTATAAAATGCTCAAAAATGCATTGTAAACAAGCCCACTTGTTGCTTTTATTTTGAAGTTTTAGGAATTCAAGAAAAACAAGAGTTCTATAGATTTTCTTCATTTAAATCTACCTCTTTACTTATACCATGTCTATGGATATTGAATTTGAAAAAAGTGTCGATGTTATCGATTGTGTCATCGATTTTTTGCCAGCTCTACTCTGGATAGGGATATAAAAATTGATTATGGAGGCAATCGTCGTATCCAAGGCCTACAGAATAGAGCTGGCAAACCATCGATATTCCCAAAATTAGATATTTTCGATATAATGTTTTAAAATATCGATTGCTATCGATATTATCGTTAAGTTGTCATCGCCATTAATTTGGAGATGAAAATGGAGTAAATGTCAATGAGTTTCTTGAAATTATGCAAAAGTAGTTCACAGAAATGTAAAGGAGTATAAACAACTGCTTTTATTTTATAAAAAATTTAAAAAATACATTTTATTTTTAAATACATTTTATTTTATTATCGATAGTGCCATCGATTTTTGCCAGCTCTAGTACAGAAGGTCGGCCATTCAGAGTTCTATTAACAACTTTTGACAACAAACATAATAGATTGTTCATTATTGTGATTTGATTTCCTTTGTATTTTATGCCACAATAATGCCTGATTTAGACTATGCTGGATTTAGCAAATCCAGTGGATTTAAGTTGTCATTTTCATACAACATATGTCAAATAAAACCAGATAATTGCTAAATCCAGCGTAGTCTAAATGGACTTTAATGTATTTGACAGCAAACTAAAGCAAACCGACTGTATAGACTGTGGTCGTATCTATAAAGCTCTAATTAAAATAAGCTGACATGTTATGGCTATATTACACCATATGTTTTTCATATGTATGACGTCAGCTGGTCTGTGTATTAGTATACCCAAGGCAAACAAATTTGCAAAAACAACATTGTTGTTATTGAAAATTCATTCTCAAAGAAAACATTGAATAATACGGTCGTTCTAAAAATTTGTTCAGGAAAAACATAAATACCTCAACCCTCTGAAATAGAACAAATTTGAATCAAAATGTAAATATGAAGCATTCAGAACTGTCGTAGATCATTGTTATTACACGTTTACGATGAAAAGTAGAATATTCAATTTCAATTTAATTTATTTATTACAGTAAAGCTAGAATTAGACGTTACATAGCCATAATGCCATAACCATAGAAAACCAAAACCCAATTGGTTTCTTATGGTTTTGGCCATGGCATTATGTTATGCCACTACTGATCGAATACATTGATTTCCATAGGTTTGGTTCAATCAGCTGATTGATATGGCCTTATGGCGTTATGGTTATGTCACGTCTAATTCTACCTTACCCTAGCCCATAGGACCATGAGCGGTTCCAAAAAACATCTAAACAATTTTATGGTAGAAATTTCGAAGTTTCAAATTTCATAAGTATATCCTATTACATTTTGAGAACTAAATTTACTAAAAAGGTCTGATTGTCACTTCTACCTTATATAAATATGCCTTGATAGAATTTAATCAGCCTTATTACGGTTGACTTATGGGTACTTTACACGATATGTTTTTTACATATGAGTTGTCACTTTGCATATAAATTTTGTATTGGAGAAGTGACAACTCATATGCAAAAAACATACCCATTAGTCGCATCCAAAAGTTGCAAGTTGACGTGTAGAATACTTATAAGATGGACCAGAGCTAACAGCTGATAACAATTTTTTTCTTATTATGGCCTATTCTGTCAAAAACATGGTTGACATTTTTTATTATTGTTGACATTATGCAATAATAAAGGTAGATGCATCTCTGAATTGTTCCAACAAAAAACTTCTGCTGCAACCATGGTGGAATAAGAAGGTGTTACGGCAATTCATGCTGTGAATTGCTTGTTTACATTTTGTATGTGATTTTATTCACAATAACGCATTTTGACAACTGGTATGAAGATCAGCTGTTTTTGGCGATACACCTTATTTTTCCACTATGATACAGGTACAACGGGAAAAACAGCTGATTATCACACTAGTTGTCAAAATGCATTATTGTGGATAAAA
Organism: Musca autumnalis; assembly: GCF_047663935.1. NCBI lineage: Eukaryota > Metazoa > Arthropoda > Insecta > Diptera > Muscidae > Musca > Musca autumnalis. Next base: position 99,086,603 of record NW_027412088.1, read on the forward strand.
TCACATACAAAAGGTAAATAAACAATTCACAACAATACGTTATTGTGAACAATTTTGATGTTTGGTATGATTTGATGGTACAATAATACAGGTAGCATTATCAAGCCAGCTGATGGTAACATAATGTGTCAATTGCATTTAATTGATGTAAAATTTTGGCATCTTATGTTACCAACAATTGCCGATGCGGCTACCTGTGTATTTGTACCATGGTAACACCCATGGTGGAATAATGGTCGAAGGTCAGACTAGCACGATTTAACTATTAATATTAATTCAATTATTAATGCTAATTATTTTGTGTTGTTTTTTAGTTTATTTATGTTCGTTTTGTTTTTATTGGTATGAGAAACACAACAAATGCGACCATGGTAACACCTTATTCCACCATGGGGTATACTAATATACAGATCAGCTGATGTCATACATGTGAAAAAGCATATGGTGTGATATAGCCAGTAGTTGCATGCAACTGTTGCCACGGTGTGAAAGGGCCCCTTATTGGTCATTTGCCTTCATCTATATTTGCGAAAATGAAAATGAACGATGTTGAAGCTGATACGATTGTTTAATTGTTTGTTAGTTAAAATTAAAAAGAAAAACAAACGAGATAATGAGATACAGTGAATACAGTGACTAATTTATTAAACAGGCACATCATTAAATTTTATCACAAAACTCCCTACTTAGGCCAGAAACACGGCTAATATTAGATAAACGTGAAAAAACAGATAGTTTATATTTGATGTAAAAGATGAGTTCCGATAGAGAAAAGAAATCTTCCGGATGGTTTTCATCATTAACTAGAAGAAAAAAATCACAATCACAAAATTCGATTAATCTGAGTGCAACAACATCCGGTTACAATGACGAAAATGATGTACTACACAATGCAACTGTCTCCGTTGGCGCCTCCTCCTGTTCCTCTGTTATCCAAAGCAATAACAATAATACAATTGAAACTACTACTGCTGATGAAGCTACTACTTGCAATTTAGGCAGCGGTGGTGGTCGAAAACGCAAAGAAGAGAAAAACGTATTTAGCCGTTTCCGCAAGAAAATGGGGGTACGTTTCTCTTTGCGTAGACGTAAGTCAATGCAGGATGGCGATGGAGCCACAACAGATGCTTCATCCGAATTTACGACAACCTCGCCAATACACGAGCCATTACAGTTCAATTTCAAACGGAATTTAACATCTGAAGAAGCCGACCTTAGTACTCCATTTTCCAATGACTTTAAACGTTTTATCAAAAAGAAGTGGTTAGAGCGAGAAGATGGACCGAACTGGACAATGTATGGCGCCAGCTGTGAAATGTTGAAGTAAGTATGATTTGGTTTTGAATTTTACCTACATATTTATTTGAAGCTTCATATATTTACCCCCAGTTTTTGTAAAAAAATTGTATGTTCTCACACGAATTGTCAAATTTTTTAGATCGATTTACTCGCCTTAGCGCAAATGTGGAACGCTGATTTTTGAATGACGAATTCTTAACTATATATAGAACGTGTTTACGAAGAATTAGATCTGTATCTCATTTAGGGGCAGAGTTATGGATGCCCAAATTATTACGAATATAGACGAACGAACAAAAAATAGTTACAAAAACAGGGGGTTAAAGTCGAAATAATATAGTCAGTCTATCAACATACGAAGGTATAGTCTAAACAGCCTTGAGCTTATTTTTCAAGGTAGACTGGAAGGTATATACCTACTCTATAATATAATCCCGATGCAAGAGATCAACAGGGTTTTTATTTGTCAGTGTCAAAATAAGAAGAAACCACTACTGGAGAAATAAAATACCTGATCTGGCCGAACATATCCATCTTGGATATTAAATAGATTGAAGCATAGACTTTCATTTTAAATCAATTTTGTGGTAGGATGTAGAGGACACTTTTTGGTTGTGTTACAATTGAAAAATATTGAGATTTAAATCGGATGTTGTCAAAAGATAATATACTGTATAATATACCGTATCTGTTGTTGTTGTAACAGTGTTTGTTATTATGTTTGTACATATGTTCGTTCTTCTGTTCAATCTGGCTCTGGGTCTATCTCCAGTTCCAGGAAAGTGGCTGCTTCGACGGGTTGTAACCACAGATCCACTGGAGTTAGATGAGTAGGTTTGGCTGGACAGTTGAAAAGGTGTTTTGTGTCACGCGGGCCCATGCCACATAGGGGCAGATGTCTTGCACGGCGCGGTCGATTTCCGCCCAATAAGAATTTAAGCGACTGCAATATCCCGAGCGTAGTTGAGCCAAAACTACTCTAGTTTGTCGTCGCAGCTGACGCTCCTCAGCTGCAATGGATGGGGCATGTATTTCGAGGACTTTATTCACACTATAATTGCTTAAGGCCTTGGTAACTGCATCCGTGTGAATACTATTTAAACCTGCTTGATATGCTTGTTGATCGAGGGGTTCTCTCCTGTATCGTTGGACCTCTCCCTCTAGAGCATGGATATCCTTCCTGATCTGCCTGAATGTGCCGGGCCTACCCACAAGATGGTGATTGGGATGGCTCACACGGTAACATCTGTCGGTACTGTATCTGTCTCCGTGAGTTGCTGCGAGAAGCTGTTAAAGTCTCACTTCGATGAAGTAGTTAAATTTTATTTAGCTAGAAAGCAGTTTAAATACATCTAACAAACTATCATTCGACCTAGTTTGAGACGTTGAATAATCGATTATATGTGTGGACGCTAGTCGTTTGTGAAAATTCACAACTTACTGACCGCATAGAAATCACATTGTGTTCTATCGTTAACGCTTAACTCGTATTTAGTCGGTCTTAGCAGGAATATGCTGAGTAGTTCCAATCCCTTATGAGTGTCAGTTGGGTTGTAATTCAACCATTTTATATTTGTAGTATAGCACTCCTCAATAAAGGCCTCGACACATAAGCATGGCATTCTTGCTTAAATCATATCTGATAAAAGACTAAAGACCAAGTTCGACCTAAAGGCCTGGGTGCATAAGCTGCCTCGCCTGCTTGCTTCTGATAAAAGAATAAAAAAGAAGAGGGTAATCAGGTTCAAAATTGTCTTGGCCTTCTTTAATCTCTTATTTTTGTTATGTCAGAAATGAAGCGGGAAAGCAAGGCAACCAGGCGAGGCAGCTTATGTACCAGGCCTTAATAAAAAGATTTCAGAATCACATTTGAATCAGGTCGAACTTGGTCTTTAGTCATTTACCAGATATGACTTAAGCAAGAATGTCATGTTTCTTATGTGAAATACGTGTATTTTGTTTTTGTATTTTTAAACGCACACGCAACACGCAGAGCTATAGGTTTGGCCCTTAAGGTGTAGTCTTATGCCAGATTATGAAAATGTTCATTAGAAAATTCTTATTCTCTTTTAAAATTTCATTGACGTCCACACACATATATGAAATCATATGAAATTTTTGATATTTTCATTGCTTTGCATTGGTTTGAGAGTTACGAATTTAAACACAAAGAATAATTTCAGATTACAGAACCTCGTGTACAGAGTTTCACCCCCTTCACACCTCTTCCCTATAAACTCATTTTCATGTTATTGAAAATTTTCATAGTCTGGCATAAGACTAACATTTTTTATTATTTTTATTGCTCTGTTCCAGAACCTGCAAGAATCTTAACAATTTTCCCTTTATGTTATCGAAGAAAATAGTACAAATTAGTAGATTCTTGCAGTTCTGGAACAGACCATATATATACATATTTGGCCTGTTCCAGAACTGCAAGAATCTAATTTTTACTATTTTTTCCGATAATATAAAGGAAAAAATAGTAGCTTCTTGCAGGTTCTGAAACTGAGACATTTGCTCTGTTCCAGAACCTGAAAGAAGCTACTATTTTTTACTACGATAACATTTTTTCCTTTATGTTATCGAAGAAAATAGTAAAAATTAGTAGATTCTTGCAGTACTGGAACAAACCAGTTATGAAATTATACTGCATATGAAATACGTAAATGAATAGCAAATATTTTTACTTTTGTGGTTCCAATTCTTAGAATACATTTTGTACAGTTCTCAACTGGTTTTCATGGGTATTTTCAAACCTTTAATATTTTTAAAGAAAATTTTTTTATCATAATATTATTATATCAATGTATTTTTGTTTGAGTAGTAAGCGATCCACCGTGGTGCAATGGTATGCACACCCGCCTTGCACGCTGAAGGTCGTGGGTTCGATTCCCCGGCCAGTGCATGGGGTATCTTTTAACACCCCGCAGTATATGTGTTGTTTACTGGCCTTAGATTCGAACTCAGGCATAATATGCGCTTGACGTACGTGCTTACCACTGCAACACAAGTTTTTGCTTAATATTTGACTGTCCCCATTTGAAAGCCTCGCACAGAACTTTTTCATATTTTCTCTTTTTATTTTCAGCCAAGTTTGGTATTGGGGTGAAATATCTCGACGTGATGCTCAAAAACAACTAACCGATAAACCAACTGGATCGTTCCTAGTACGTGACTCTGAATCAAGTGGCTGCCAATTTACCCTATCATTTCGCATTATAAATGTTACTCTACACTACAGACTGGAGTATCGCAATGACTATTGGCATTTTGAAGAATTGCAATATGAATCGATTGTGGAAATGATCGAAGATATTTTATATCGTTGTACAAATGATAATTTTGTATGTTTTGTTAAGGTTCCAAATGAAATGCAGCCACCGTTTCCGGTCATACTCAAATATCCGTTAAGTCGTTATTTAAATATGCCCAAACTACAAGATTTATGCCGCCGCGTAATACAGCGTACAACCAAATACGAAGACATAGCCAAATTGTCTATACCACCTACTTTACAAGAATATTTAGCAGAGAAAAGAGAACTAGTATTTTAGAAACATTTAAAAATGGATAACTTTTAACTATAATATGTAAGTATAAGCAAACATAAAAAATAATCTCCATTATTATTATATAGATAATAATTAAAGAAAAAAACAACCAAAGATTTTACTATTTTATGGCCACAAACAGATATTGCAAAAAAGTCAAACTTAACCATATAAAGATGATAATACACAATTCTATTTTATTTTTCTATTCAATGAAATATTTTATGCTCTATAAACAAAAAAAAAAAGCAAAATTAATATTACGTTAACTAACAACTAGTACATCACAATCTGTTTAGTATTATTTCAAGTATCGTTAACGTTAAACTACAATTAATGTTATAAATTAATTAATTAAAAAAAAAAAGAAAGTATTGTTTTTACATATGTATGTACTACTATTGTCACAAAACACTCAATAACATTGTCTTCCTTGTAAAGATTAACAGAAGTCTCGCAACAATTTTTATTTTAAATTTAAATGTCTTAACTTTTTACTACACCAATGATAAAAATGTTTTATTTTATGTACACGCATATGTATAATAAACTGCATATATACACTCTGGTATATAATCGAAAAAGAAAAGTCTCAAAACTCCTTTAATTGAAATAAAGCGAATAACCAAGTTCGAAATTTGCTCGACCTCCTTTATTCTTTTATTTTTGTTGTGTCAGAAATTAAGCAGGAAAACAAGGCAAGCAGGCGAGGCAGCTTATGTACCCAGGCCTTAACTTTGTTTGTTTTTTAATTATGCTCCTAAACAAGCGACATGGTTACAAAATAATTAAATATTATAAGATCAGTATATGTAGCTGTTTACCAAAAAATTTTCCAATCATTTAATTTGGCAATGTGTATTCGCATATCGGCTGATGCAAACAGGTTTAAACGAGATTTTCACCATAAAATGGTAATCAATAATAGAGTATTGTCTATCTATCTTAAAAATATTTCAAATTCAACTCAATGGTTATAGAGTATGTTCTGAGACACCCTTCATCTCTCACTTCACGCCTCAAGTATTCTGTTCACCCCATTTACTCCTATTTTTGTGAATTTTTTTGGTGCTAAGATTCATTAGCGCCACCGTGGTGCAATGGTATGCACACCCGCCTTGCACACGTATGGTCGTGTCGAACCCACGGACAGGCAACATCAAAACACTTTTCAACGGTGGCAAAATACCCCTCAGTAATGTTGGCGACATTTCCTGAGTATTTCAGCCATGTAAAACTTCTCTACAGAAGTGGTGTCTTAGACACGCCGTTCGGACTCGGCGATAAACTGTAGGTCCCATATCATTGAGCTAACCCCGATTCAGGGTGCACTCATTGATATGAGAGAAGTCTCCCTTGTCCCTAATGGAATGTTTGTGGAATAATTATAAGATTCATTAGCGTATTTAAAAAGAAGACGACACCCTAGTTCGTCCATTAAATACTCGAAAATAAGAGTAAATTGGTTGTTGTTGTGGCGGCATGAAACCTACGTAGAAGCATAGGTTTGATGCTGGGTTGGCAGCCGCTGGCCGAAGCACTATGGTTTCGGATCAATCGGGTACGAATGAACCCGCTGCCGTGGGATTGAGTAAATTGGTTGAACAAAATGGTTGAGACGTGAAGACAAATGTATCTCAGAACATACCAGTATATTTTTGTATATATTTTTTTTTTTGTTCTAACTGCCAAAAAATTGGATTTACCTTTTTACTGCCTGTTAATATTGATATACATTTTTTTTACTTTTAACTTTATTTTAAAACTGTGTACTAAATATTGAAATTAATAATACAGTTTGAAAAGATATCAGACAAGAAAGAAAGCATTTTAAAACACTATTATACCTACTTGTTTATTTTCAATAAAAAGGAATAAATCCGAGAAAATACTATGTAAGTGTTTATAGATATTTGTTTTGATTTGTGCCCTCAAATTGTTGTGCAGTACACAATTAATCACCCTTATTACGGTTGGCGTTGTCGTAGGCGTTCAAGTGTCGTAGACGTAGTCGTAGGCGTTGTCGTAGTCAATAATTTTTGGTATTATGTAAAATTTTCGACTACGTCTGTTTTGTAATAGATTGCAAAAATACAGGGTGTTGAAGATTATTAACATTTTCGACTATTACACGCCACCCTGTTATAAAAAAGAAAACAAAAAAATAGAGTCAGTTAAAATAAAAAAACAATTATTTATTAATAAACCATAAAAACGTTAAGTGTGGGTTATTTTATATCCGACGATGAGGATGAATATACTCCGAACGATTTAAAAGTAAGACGAAAACAGTTACGACAAGAATCAAACATATTTTCCATGACTGATACTCAGTTGCTGTTGCTGAAATCCATTTCTGTGAGGTGTATTTGTGACTAGTGGGCATAGATCCTGGTTCACTTGGACCTGTTGCTCATTTCCATGAGTGATACCTATGCTTACAGGGGTTATTGTGCGGGGATCCTGATTCACAACGACCTGCGGCTCTTTTGCATGAGGCCTGCTTACGCTTTGGGGAGTAACTGTGCAGGGATCGTGGTTTTCTAAATCTTCATGGATTATACATGCTTCAAACAGTTCTTCCTCAGTGGTTGTTTCTCGAAGCGTTGAAGGCTGCTGGATTCCAATTGACTGATTGCCCGCGTTTACAATTGTATCCAATTGTAACAAGCTGGATGCTGCTTCTTCCGTGTCTGTTAGTATGTACTGTTTGAAGGATCCTCCACCTGTAGCACGACACTCCGCCTTATTGTGAACTAACTTCTTCCTTAACTTGAATTTGTAGTCAGCCCAGACTTTCATCCAACCCTCACCTGTTCGTACGTTCGTACTGGCGGTCCTAAAATGTTGAGTTTCGTACTAATTTTATTCCACTCTTCTTTCACGCTAATTTTTTTATTCCATTGCTGTAACCTCTGGCCAAATTTGGATTGTTCTGCAAAATCTGGACCATTGTGTCAAACTGCTTTTTTGTGGTGACTTTTGTTCTAAAACATGTGCAATATTATAAAATTTATACGAATATATCTTTTTGTTATATAGACACATACCTTTTGTTTAAATCCATTTTAGTTGTTCGTTTTTATTAGTCCCAATTTACATTAGGCGAGTTTACTTGCGGCAATTGTCAGTTTGTAGGTGAGAGAGGGGGCTGAGAGGCAACGGGTTACCATATGCCTCACCTCTCTCTCCATCAAACTGACAATTGCCGCAAGTAAACTCGCCTAATGTAAATTGGGACTTAACGTTTTAAGAAATTTGTCTGTTGTCAACAAAATCTCTAACGACTAATTTCACAGCGTTTCTCGTAATAAAACGCCTCTCGTGGTAGCAAAATTGTAAAAGAATGGCATACAGGGGCCTAATTATGTGAGTCGATTCGATCGTGAATTTACTCGTAAATAAGTTTTCGACACGAGAAAAAAAACGGCATGATAAGACTCGATCGAAATCGTTGATCGAATGTTTCGAGAGTAACCGGTAATCGAACTATGTGTTCTTCAGGGAATGTTATGAAGGTAGATGTCAAAAAATGTGTTTATTTCAAAGCAAAAACTAAAAAAACAAAATTATGGATGAAAAATGTAAATATTTGTGGAATTTTTTGAACAATACATTGAATAATAATTTCGGAATGAAGTTGTGCTAAGAAAATATGAAAATTAGTAATGTTTGCAAAATTGTTTTGACATTCTTGTTGCAGTTTGCTAATACATCTACCTTAATAATTTTCTCTCAAAATAAATGAGAGAATTTGGTGGGTGTTTTGACTTAGCCTCTCTGAGAGAGTATTTCCTTTGGTAAACAACGGGGGATGAACTGTTTAAAATGCACTTTATTAAAAGTTGTTCACCTACATATAAAGTGAAGGCTATTAATATTAAATAATTTTTTGTTTTGCAGAAATTCATATCTTTTCAACTTGTATTTTAACGACTACAAACACTAATTTTTGGTTAATGATAGCATGCATATGTATTTATTTTAATTCTAATTTTATCACAATTTCTCAAAACGACTGAAAAGGACTTTTCCCAATTTCTCTTGTTATTTTGTGTAAAGAATGCTCACAATTATTTACTAACATCATTTTTCCGCTATAAGCCGTCAATAAACAACAATTTTTTACGTTTTAAACAAAAATACAATAAGAAATCTTTCATTTCGTTTGTTTACGATAGGCCATTTGGATACGAGAAATTACTCGCAAATTTATGCTCAATTTCTCGATAATTTTACTCGATAACGAATGTTGTCATCCCAACTTTGAGTACTCGGGTCGAAACAACTCGATATCGAATCACGTAATTAGGCCCCAGAGTTGTAATATCTCGTATACGACATACATAATACCAATTAGACGTTACGACACGTCAATTTGCAATTTTGGATACGACTACGCCAACCGTAATAAGGCTGAATATGTAGATTGCAATATGCTGCTGCCCTCTTACAATACAATGTGGTAATGCCCATCTAATCCTATACGAACACAAACACATAACAGCTCCGTTACCTTTTTAGTGGTAACCCCCATTATTATAAGTCTTCTTTTGTTATAGATTGGATTTACAAAACAGATTTATAGCGTTCCGGTTAACTTAAAGTTAAAAGGGATGATGAAAATTATATTTTTAATGCCTCCAAGTTAGTTTATTTTGCATTTTCAAATCCATCAGATAGTTATAGAACACATGTAATAATGGCCCTAATACCCCGGTTACACTATTGAAGGTTAACCCACTGGGTTTAATAGATCCAGTGGGTTAATCTTTGCTGGTTACACTTAGCTTTTCGAGGATATAAACTGTCAGCTGATGTTTGTTTACGTATACATACAAAATAACTAATAAAGTCGTGTGTTACACTTTTACGATTTCACGTATGAGATATCGTCCCCTCTTTGCTCATATTGGTATATTTTACATAGGGATACATTTTTGTATCATGGTATCAAGCGTACTTTTTGTTAAAAAAGTATCTAATGAAAAAAAAAATAAATAATTTTATGATTTCCAAATAACTTTAGATTTACTAACTCCATAAAATCTCATACGACCAATCGTAAACGTGTAAAACACGACAAACTCTGTTGCAAAAACAGTTGCAACTTTTGGTACTTTTTGAGTAGAGTTGAATTTTTTGCACAAATACCGAATACAACACTGTATTTTTGGTGGATTTGTGCCGGATTTAAAATAAACCTAGTCGTGAGAGGATTTAATTTTTTATGGCAAATCTGGTCAGATTTGACCAGATTAAGTAATAAATCCTCATAATGTGGGTTAACCCGGCAAAAAACTGTAGTGTAACCGCACTATAAAGGCCTGCGTACATAAGCTGCTTTGCCTGATTGCCTTGCTTTGCTGCTTCAATAAAAAATAAAAGAACAAAGAAGGCCGACCCAATTTCCAACTGATGGCAACCCAGTTCGAAATTTCGTCTTTATTCTATTATTTTTATTACGTCAGAAATGAAGCAGGTAAGCAAGGCAATCAGGCAAAGCAGCTTATGTACGCAGGCCTTAAAAGAGTAGCAAAGAAACGAGCTGTCATAAATGAGTTTCACATATTTTTTTTTTAAGTACGGCAACGGAAAAATAACAGAAATGTCAAAAAACTGGAACAAATGTCAAAGTCGGCGCAACAGCCAATCAGACCTTTTACGACGGTAAATTTTATTCTGGAGCAACCCACTCAACATTTCAAAATGTTTGGCAAATGTGCAGTTTAGGAACATGTCTAACATCGTTTTGAAATGTTTACAGCACGTAGTCCTCGCAGCTCCTATTACGACAGCATAATACAAGTCGAATCTTTACACATGGTAATCGTACTTCCAAACATACGTCAAATTCGAAAATGGACTATATCGATACACTTCTTCCGATACCTCCCCTACAAAAATTCAATCATTTAAGCTTAAAAATAGGTTGAGACGATGAACTTTGTTTAATAGATTCACTGTGTTTATCTGCAAACTTTAAAAAGAGGATTCAGGTGACAATCCGGTAGATAGGTAAAGGTAGATATTTAACTGGACAAAACATTGGAACTTCTCACTTTCGAAAAATTAATACTATTATTTTATTTATTTATAATTAAAAATACACATATTTTTATTTGCGTTTGTTGCAGTTTTTGTAAAAGAAAAATAAATAATAAATTTTGTTATTTGCATAACACAAACACAATTACATTAATAAAATAATATTGTATTTTGTTATATAATTATGAACATGGCACAAAGCTAAAAGGCGACATATTACAAAAAGGATATTTTATTCTTTGGTAGCAGTCTCGGCTGTATAAGTTCACTGAATTTAATTTGTACAAATTTTTCGTCACACATTGAATTTTCCAGGTAGTTATTAAGATACTGACTTGGGACGAAATGTAGCTCTGAATGGCCATCTGGAGAAATGTAAATAAAAAATATTAAGAGAAGAATATATACATACTCCACATTACGCCTACCTAAAATCAAAAATTTTATAGTTTTAGTGCGATGTTGAATGCGTTCGGCTTTTCCTGCCAAAAATTTTGTGCAATCAGGATTACCATGACGATTTGTAAAGGGGATCTTTATTAAAAAAAACATTGTTCAAATTATTAAAAAATACTAAATTGAAATATTTGTATTATTATGTACCTTAAAGATCATAATATCGCCAACGTCTGGTAAATCTTTTGTATCTTTACACCATCCGATAATTTTGCTTATTTTAATGGTACTAGAATTCGATCTATTAAAAGACAAAGAGTTACGTTGAACAGTTTTATTTGAGAAAGTTTTACTGTTATTCTGCTCATCAGTTTCATTCAGATCAATAACTTCCTCAACATCAGATGTATCGGATACACAGAGATCTTGTATGTCTTTTTTGCTCTTTTCCAATTGACTGTCATCTTCATCCACCTCGCTAAGATCAACACAATCTACTGAAAGAATGCTAGATTCCTCATTACGTTTTGAATCATCGCAATCCTCCTCTTCCTTTTTTGTTACATCGCAATCATCTATGTTTTGTGTTTCGTTGTCTGATACATCTTTATTGCTTCGATCTCCATTGACAGTTGTTGTTATTTCATTCAAATTACTTGTTCTATGAGAATTTTCTGCTGTCTTTGCATTGTTAGATTTTCGTATTGTTGTGTTGTTAATTGAATCCGCCAAACTTTCATCCTCCTCCTGTGTATTGTTATTATCTGTATATGTTTCATCATTGACTTGTGGTCCTATTAACGATGTAGTTGTTTTATTTTCTTCTGTCGAGTTTTTATTTTGTCCCTCAGAATTATTTAATACTTCCAACGGTTTTAGTAGAATATTTTCTTGTATTTCTATAATAGGTTTCTTTGAGCTAATGCAGTCTTTGTTGTTGTCTCTTTTTATGTGTAGGATTCTAGGCGTTTTCGTGTCAAGATTGTCCGTTTGACAACGGAATATAATATTAATAGGAGGACTTTTAGTTTCTGTTTCTGGTGCATTAGTTGTGTTAGTTGTAGTTGTTATTTCTCCAGATTCATTAAAGTGTAAATGTTTGGAATTTGTTGGCTGTTCTTTGAAGGGATTCTTTATAGACTTATTTGCCTTACCAGATTTACCAGAGTTGCTTATAAATGTAGAAGATGGTAAATAACTATGACGGGTTGGTGGGGAAGATTTGTCAACTAGGAAATTATATTAACAAAATTATTTTGTTTAGTATGAATCGTATTCTATATGTACCATGTACTTACTAGAAGTTTCTGAAATCGATTTCGACTCCTTGGGCTTTCGTCTACGTACTTCGGATTTTTCATGTTTATCATAACTAACTTTCTCAATTTGATCGTCCTCCATGTAACTATTAACAATAGTTTTGTTTGTCCCATTATGTGACACTTGATTTGTAATAGTAGTATCGCCATTTGAAACCTTTGTATCAGCATCATTTATAGTTTCATTGTTTTCCGCAATCACATTTGAGTGCAACTTAGATTTCTTACTTTTTTTACTAGACTTAGATGAAACCATCGTTGTGGTGGGTGGTGGTGGCATTTGTTCATTGCTAGTGCTTGTTATTTCCGAAGATTTATTAACACGCTTATCATCTTCTCGAATTGTAGCATGAAGGGCAACACAATTCTTTAGTCGTTTAGAGCAATTATTTGGCGTTGAAGTATTAAAATCTCCCAGAGAACGATATTTACGTTTCTTTTTTGACTCCCCAGCAGCATCCGCACAATTCAAGCTATTATTGATGGTCTCATCGGGCACATCTTCTTTTTCATCTCTCTCACTTGTTGTCTCCTCCTGATTTTCTTTATGCTTGGTAGATCTTTTCCGTTTTCTTTTTTCCAAAGATTCCTTTGGTACGAAAGCCCTAGAAAACAAAACATACATATCAGCCAATTCTTAGTTTTTTCGAGGGACAAACTCACTTTAGTTCCTGGCAAAATTTTAATATCTCAATGGGTTCCTACGTTAAAAGGATATATAAATATGTTATTTCAATCATATTGATTTTGTATAGATTACAAAGATGATTACATTGGGGTGAAGAAAGCATCCTTCATTTAAAAATCTCACACAATCTACTTCGAAAAGTGTCTCAACTCTTTTTTGTAGACATTTTACATGCGTCCACCCCCCGCCGGGGATAACAATCTTGAAGCGATGCGGGGGCTAGACGTCACATCTTCTCATTTGACTTCTTGTAGTGTTGAACTGGGAGGCTGTGATCGACCAAAGGTTATCCACTCTCTGTCACGCACCAATTTAGTGCACTGGAATTCAAAGTGTATCTCTGGATTGAGTGACATATATTTGGTAGCGATCTCCTACCAAAGTAATTGTGAGATCCCCTAACACCGGGGTGTTATGCGACCTCGTGCTCATCGGTGTTCTCAAGGTTTGCAGTTAGGGTACCAACTGTATTCGAACGGAGCCTCGCTGATACCTGGGTACCTCAGCGAGTAGTCAGTGCCCTAGTCATGGTAGTGGAGGGCTATGCCATGTCCGTCTTCAGTTCCCCCATAAACTCATCTACTTATGGATAAAGAATTTAATATAAAAACAAACAACCCCAATTCCGATACACCCTCATCATCGACCATGGCTATGAACCCGGACAATGTTGCACCTCGTGCGAATAATCAATCCCTGGGCGGGGACGTTGATAGAACGACAGTGGACAGTGTGAACGACGCCATCAATAAGCAGAGCAGGGAATTGCTCGAGCTCCTGAGGGACAGCGATAGTCTCCGACTAAGTCAGGAGAGCCCCCCTCCATGGGACTGGGAGAGTTGGGAGGATGATGAGATGGATATTACAATTATCCCATCTCAATCATCCACCGCTACTCTCTCTCGTGCACTGGAGAGCTCCAACCTTACGGTCGGGGATCCGGCTCCCTCGGGGGCTGAAGTGTCGGTCGATTCCGATAAACCCCCCCTAAACAGGCAAGATGCCTTGGTGGAGGATGCTTTGGAGGAGGATACGACGACGGCCTCTCCAAAGTCTCCCTCAACCAAAGCCAATAAATCTCGGCAGAAAAAAGATAGATACAACTATCGTAGAGCTGTCTTCTACTGCCAGAGGTTTATTGGCAAAGACCCTTCCGAGGTGACCCAGTCGGAATTTAGGGAAATTGGCCTGAAGATCCGATTTGTGAGGCGTTTCGAACGGAAATACCCTCACATTGAAAAGATCTTCCTGCCAATCGACCAAATTCCGACCCCTGTCGAGGCTGCAGTCTCCAGCCCAGCGGCTGAGACAAAGGCAACCTCTACAGGGAAAAATGCAAATCCGGTGCTGTCAAACTGCTCGAGCCCTTTGCGGACGTCCTTGACGACCGCGGTAGGATCGAGCAGGTTGGCTCCACCGGCCCCGAAAACGACGGAACGCAAGGGAAACACTGGTGTGATCCCTTCCGTTTCGAAGTTGGCGCAGGGAAGATCGCAGCCACAAGCTAGACAGCCGCCAAAGGTACCGCCTATGTCGACTGTCTCGTCGGTGGCTGCCATCGGACCCGCCGGGGTAAAGAAAGGTGCGGATCTAGTAGGGGCGACTGTGCAGAGGACTGGGCAACAGACCACTGTTAAGCCATCGTCACCTGCTAGACCTCACCCTTCTGATGTGAAGGGCGGTGCTGGCACTGTGAAAGGCCATGGGGTGGTGGCGGGAGATGGACCATCGACCTCTAAGCAGAGCGGATACTCAAGGACATCTGCGCAGGAATGCGTTAAGAGGGTCAGGTCCTCTGAGGATCCGCATCCTGTTGCCAAGAGGGTGGTGGATCGTCGACCGACCAACCTAATGGACCCGCGCTCACAGGGGACCGGTCATATGAAGACAGTAGGGGCTCAACCTGGGAGGGCCAGTAAAGCTGACCCAAGTCCGATGCCCTCACGGTCTTCAAATGACAGGACACCGAAGCCAGCGAGCCTAGAAGGCGTGATCGCCCCGGAGAATCTCCGTGTGGCAATCATCAATAAGGCTGATCTGGATGGGAGGATCAGCGATACGCACTGGATCGCAGTGGAACGCCTTCTCCGGAAGGCCATCACCTCCGATGAGGTTGACGCCGGCAAGACCGGCTTCGGCAGGGCGGTTATCCAAAGGGGAATCAGAATCCTCTATTGCCAGGATGAGGAGTCGAGAGACTTCCTCATCCAGTTGATAGAGGGTGCTGGTGACCTCTGGGACGGCTGCATGCTGGCTGCTGTCCCTGTTGACGAGATACCCAGGAGGAGTGTAGCCACAACGTGGGTGCCTCCTCCTGACTCTGATGCAGGGGAAGTAGTCAAGATGCTGAGGAAGCAGAACCGGGGCCTTTCTGTGGATGGCTGGAGGCTCCTCAAGCACTTTAAGGAGAGAGACGGCATGGTGATGCGATTCACCATAGATGATGAGAGTGCGGACTACATCAGAGACTGTGGGGGAGTGCTGTTTTTCGGGTCCGGAGGACTTCGGTTCCGGCTCTCGAAGTCGCAGTAAGGTAGTTCAGCAGCATGGCCTTCGGGTGCTGCAGATCAATCTGCATCACTGTAAGGCTGCGGCTGCTGAACTCCTTCTCTCCCTCACAGACTCTGCAGTAGATATTGCTTTGGTCCAGGAACCCTATTTGTATAAAAATAGGGTTTCTGGACTAAACAATGAGCACTTCTCATTATTCTATACGAATAATGGAGACAAGGTAAGAACCTGTATTGTAGCTAGGAAAAGTCTAAACCTTATTCAACTCTACAATTACAGTGATGGCGATACGACTGTAGTGAGGCTAGACGAAGTTACCGGTAGGGCTTTAGTTCTGGCCTCGGTCTACATGCCGTATGAGGCTCCCGACCCACCTAGCGGATTGGTGCGCAAACTAGTGGAGGAGACGACGGGCAGATGCAGGTTGGTGATGGGCTGCGATGCAAATGCACATCACTTCCACTGGGGAAGTAGAGACACCAATGCGAGAGGTGAGTCCATATTCGATTTTATTTTAGCTAATAATCTACGAGTATGTAATAGGGGTAACACTGCCACCTTCCATAATAGGGTAAGGGAGGAGGTTATTGATCTCACCCTTACAAATATGGAAGATACAGCCATAGTGGACTGGAGGGTATCGGAGGAGTGCTCCTTTTCAGATCACAGAGCGATACACTTTCAAGTCCACCATGGAAGTAAAAGGCAACCGCCTCATAGGAATCCAAGGAGGACAAACTGGGAAATCTACAGCTCCCTCGTTTCCTCGAGGTTGTGTGAGTTCCCTGAACCACGCACAACGGAGGAAATAGATGGCCAAGTTGCAGATCTCACGCGTGTCCTCCAGGGTTGTTATGAGAAGTCTTGCCCATTATCTTATCCTGGTAGGAGAACTCAACCAGTCTGGTGGAACAACGAGCTAGCAAAGCTTAGGAAAAATAGCAGGAAAGCCTTTAATAAAGCTAACAGCACCAAATCTGATACCGATTGGAACCTCTACAGAGAGAGTTTCAATCGGTATAAAAGTGAAATCAGGAAAGCTAAGAGAGACTCGTGGAAAAGCTTTAGTGAATCCATAGAGGGGGTTAATGCAGCAGCGAGATTTCGTAAGGTGATCTCGAAGGACCCTAAACCCTTTGGGAGCATCAAACGGGATGACGGTACCTGGACTAACTCCGCTCTAGAGACTCTAGATCTGTTGACAGGAACACATTTCCCCGGAAGTGAGGATGCCAGCTCGAGTACACCTTGTGTGGACAGAAGCAGGACCCGCACTCCGGGGGAAGTGGCTCTTGTCAATAGATTAATAAGCCACCACAAAATCTCATGGGCGATTAGTACTTTTCAGCCATATAAGTCTCCTGGACCTGATGGAATCATTCCAGCGATGCTTCAGAACGCACCGACTGTTTTGATAACCATTCTTCAGAAGATTTTTAGGGCTTGTTTACTACTATCGCACATACCGGCACTGTGGAAAGAGGTAACAGTGACCTATATTCCCAAAGCTGGGAAACCAAGTCACTCACTGCCGAAGGACTACAGGCCGATTAGCCTTTCCTCCTTTCTCTTAAAGACTTTGGAAAGGTTGTTAGACTTAGAAATTAGAACTTTCTTCAGACGAGACCTTATTAGCGAATCACAACACGCTTATATTAAAGGGAAATCAACAGAAACAGCGCTACATTGTGTCGTGGGTTATATAGAGAAGAATATGGTTGAATCGAATTTCACCTTGGCTGCCTTTCTGGATATAGAGGGTGCCTTTAACAACGTGAAACTCGAATCGATCCACTCCTCTCTTGAATCGCTGGGTGTCCCCCCTATCCTAATAGATTGGATTGACAGCATGCTTAGAAGCAGGCTTATCAATTCAAATATTGGGGAGAGCTCCATTAGGAGATCTGTCACCAGAGGCACACCGCAGGGGGGAGTCCTATCGCCCTTGCTCTGGCTACTGGTGATAAATGGGATACTCAGGGAATTCGACAATCTAGGAACTAAGGTAGTTGCTTATGCGGATGATGTGGTCATCCTGATTAGCGGGAAATTTCTGTCCACATTGTCTGATTTAATGCAAAGAGCACTTGCCAAACTCTCACGCTGGGCTCACACCAATGGACTTGGCGTGAATCCGGCAAAGACAGAGCTGGTGCTCTTTACTAGAAAAAGAAAGACAGCCGAGTTCGTTCCACCAACACTAGATGGAGTGCAGCTAAATCTTTCTACGGAGGCGAAGTACCTGGGAGTGATTCTTGACCATCAACTTAGATGGAAAAGGAACACGGAGGAGCGCACTAAGAGGGGTCTAATTGCACTCTATTCTTGCAAGAACTCAATAGGTAGGAGCTGGGGTCTGAGACCACACATCATACACTGGTTGTTCTTGACAGTGGTATGCCCCATTTTGACCTATGGGTGTCTTGTTTGGTGGCAGGCCCTGAATAGCAAGTCCAATTTGTCCAGGTTAGCTACTGTGCAAAGATCTGCTTCAGTTCTTATTACAGGAGCAGTGAGAAGCACCCCTCAAGCGGCACTGAGTGCAATACTGAACATCCAGCCACTGGACATTTCTGTTCAGTATCTAGCATCCCGTAGTGCCTTGAGGCTCAAGGAGCTTAATCTTTGGCGATCCTCTGGGTCTGGACATGCTAGTATCTTACACCAGCTCAGCGGTCTGATCGGACTCAGTGACGTAGGGAGTGTAACTGACTACATTTCGCCTTCGCTGGATTTCGATGCAGCGAAGGTCTCTATCCCTGACAGAAGTGAATGGGAGCATGGCAGGCCACTACCCGATAGCCTCTCCATCTTTACTGATGGTTCTAAGATGGCTGAAGGTACTGGAGCGGGGGTGTACTGTGAGGAGTTGAACATTAGGCGTTCATATAAACTCAATACAAATTGCAGTGTTTTTCAAGCGGAAGTCTTCGCAGTATTGAAGGCCCTGGAATTGGTAGTAGGACTGACGGATCAAGTAGGTAGGACAGTCACAGTCTACGTAGATAGTCAGGCTGCCCTTAAGGCGCTTGGGTCATATACTATCAAATCTAGGATCGTTCAAAATTGTAGGTCCACCTTAAAAACATGTAATTTAAGCGTAAACCTTTGTTGGGTGCCAGGACACTGCAATGTTGAAGGAAACGAGATTGTTGACGAATTAGCAAGGCGTGGTTCCCAGTCCCCTGACCTTACGGTAGAGGAATATGTCAGGCCACCGCTCTGCTACTTCCTCGGCAAACTCAGTCAGTTCTATGCAGAGAAAACCGTAAGAATTTGGCAAGACGCACCTGGTTGCAAGGTGTCGAAGTCAATCTGGCCGGCAATCTCAGGGCGTAGAACTGCGTCCCTTCTCTCACTATGCAAGTCGGAAATCAGAATAGCTACAGGGGTCATTACTGGTCACTGTAGAATAAGATCTTTGACATGTAAGTGGGATGATAATAACATTGAGTACTGTAGGTTATGCGAGGATGAGGAGGAAACGGAGACAATCGAACACCTTTTATGTAGATGTCCTAGACTGATGGCCAAAAGGCATAGACTATTTGGTGCACATGTGATTGACTCTCTATCTTACTTCTCCTCTATTGACCCTACTATCCTGGTGGTTTACTGTAAGAGTCTAAAGTGGCTCTGGGGCGGGTCAGAACAGGCTTAACACAGTCTAGGAAAATAATCTCTTTCTCTTCTTCTTAAAACAATCTGTTACTCTCCTTTACAAATACTCACTCTTCTTATTCTTTTCTCTTTTGTCTTATCATTTTCACCTTCCCTCCTTCCCATCTTTCCACCTAATCCACAATCTCCTCCCACATAGCTCACCATATCATCATAAACAGCCTGCATCATCATCTGCAGGCCTACAGCACCGTTCAGAATATAATCTGCAGTCTCACAACATCATACAGAATCGCTCACAACAAGGAACACATCACACCATCTGCACTCACGCACCACCGTATACCGTATGCACAAATCACCATATACCCATCAGTCACACAACACCATAATCTGTAGTCACGCAACATTATGCAGTCTCGCCAATAACAAGAATCACATCACACTTTCCACTACACATCAACATCATCAGCACTCACACATCACCACATAGCAGCATCTAATATCATCTCATCCATAGTCCACATTGAATCTTCCCTTCAACACTATCCATCATCCATCCATAAAATCCACAACCGCACACTTTATCATCATCAACAGCCTTGTATCAACATATGCACCATTCAAAACATACATCATAACTCATGACTCCTGTACACCATCATCACCACACGTAACATCAAATAACAAATCCATAATAATAAACAACATATCACACTTCTACTTCACACCATCACCTACTATGTACACTTCACCATACAGCAGCATCTATTATCACTTCATCAAATACGACATATATACTTCAATAGTCAGGATGATCACAATGGACCTCAAGGTCTCCGAGTGGAGTGGCTGCCAGCACGGCAGCTGCGCATCCTAAACCTAACCTAACCTACATGCGTCCACATGGCAGTGTCAACCATCAATAGGGCCATTTTTCTTTCGTCCTCGAAAAATGTGGAAAGATCGATTTTTATACTAAATTTACTCATTTTTAAACAATGAAACAGCACACAAAAAAATTAAGACCGGCACTCCATCAAATGTCTGGCTTTATATTCGATTACTATCGATATGTATGTATGTTTATGCTAAAGCGGGGTACACACTAGAGCTAGCAAAAAACCGATGGTACTATCGATAATATCGATTATTGTTTAAAAATTCAATATCGATAGATAGTTTTGCCTATCGATATTATCGGAATAAAAAACCCTAACCTGAAATCCATTGAAATAAATAGATGCTCTGTTCCAGAACCTGCAAGAATCTACTAATTTTTACTACGATAACAATTTGCCCTTTATGCTATCGAAGAAAATAGTAAAAATTAGTAGATTCTTGCAGTTCTGGAACAGACCCAGAAATTTCGCTGCTTTTCGGTTATGTGTGTGTAAGAAAGTAAGTCAGTAGTCACACGTACACATTTTTCGGTAAAATAAAATGTATTTCTTTCCATTTTTTATAAAATAAAATCAGTTATTTATTCTCCTATACATTTCTGTGAACTATTTTTGCATAATTTCAAGAAAATCATTGACATGTCCGCCGTTTTCATCTCCAAATTAATGGCGGTGACAACTTAACGATAATATCGATAGCAATCGATATTTTAAAACATATCGAAAATATCTAATGTTGGGAATATCGATGGTTTGCCAGCTCTAACGTCCACACTGACAAGCAACCGATTATTTGAGCAAAACTGACCATCAAAACTGATCGTGTGTACCCCACTTAACATCCACAAAACCGAAAAGCAGCGAAATGTCTATTTATTTCAATGAATTTAAAGTGGGGTACACACGATCACTTTTGACCAAATATTTTGTGGTTGCTGGACAGTTTGACATTTATCGATATTTCCGAAAAATCGACAGTTCAAACTGATCGTGTGTACCCCGCTTAATGTCATGTTCACACGAGCGTTTCAATTACGATGTTCGCCTGTCTAAAGACGTACACGAATTAACCCGTTTCCACGACAACACTCGTAATTAACAGAAACATAAACAAAGTTTCCTTCATTTTTGTTTCCTTGTTTTCACGAAAATTTGAACCGAAAACAAATAAAATAGGCATTAAATGAATAGGAAAAGCAATAGACTTTCCTTCAACTAGTATCTTCTATTGCTCTGTTCCAGAACCTGCAAGAAGCTACTATTTTTTACTACGATAACATTTTTTCCTCTATGTTATCGAAAAAAATAGTAAAAATTAGTAAATTCTTGCAGTATTGGAACAGACCATATATTTAACTACACACATTTCATTCATTTTTTCCATAAATTCTGAATAATTTTGTATTTTCAATATTTTTTTATATTTTTCTATTTTCAAAATTAAAGAGGGAGAGACTTGTCAAAACAATGTTTGTGTAAACAGGCTTTCAGTTATTTGTTTCGTTTTTGTTTCTGATTTTTTACGCGATTTTGAACTAATGGACAAGAAATGTGTGTGGAATTAAGAAGGAAACACAACAATCTTCCTTCTGCATCTATATAAAATCTTTAGTTCATTAACTTTAAATCATCTTTTTCCTTTTTTCTAAAAACTTTTGTGTTTTCAAAAAATCTTTCAATTTTGAATTTGGACATGTCATAATTAATTTTTTCGATAAATTATCTCATTTGTTAGGGATGGGACATGCTTATTCGTAGTTCAGAGAGTATTTCTAATCGAACAACGTAGAAAAATCGTCGTTCGTTCATAGAATTTTGTGTGGGGAAATAAGTAATTTATTCGTAGTTATGGGTCGAACAACGAATAGAGAATGAACGACGTACCGTGGAAACGGGCTATTAGGTTTGGCGATTTAATCCGATAATATCGATAGACAAAACTATCTATCGATATTGATTTTTTTAATTATTATATTATCGATAGTGCTATCGATTTTTTGCCAGCTCTAATCAACACAATTGGTCTGTTCCAGTACTGCAAGAATCTACTAAGTTTTACTATATTTTTCGATAACATAAAGGAAAAATCGGTTATCGGAGTAAAAATGTGTAGTACGGGAACAGACCAAAAGAAAAAATTGTTATCGTAGTAAAGCTGGGTACACATTGAGCGTTTTCAGACGATAGGGTTTGACTGCTCAAAAACGTGGTTTCCGTTTTGACTCTCATTCGTAATTTTCACATCTAGTGTTGCGTTTTTGAAGTCATTTTATACAAGCGTACTTTTTGAACAAAAAGAAGTACGGTTTTACATAAATGTACCAAAAAGGTTTATGTGTGTGTTGTCACTTCTTACGGCATTTAACACAAAAATTATTATTTGTTTACATTTTTATTCTTACACATTTCGCACACACACATTCTTAATTTTATAAAAATATGTGAGGAAACAGTTATTACTTATACCATGATCAGATTTACATTAGGCAATTTTCCTTGACGGATTTTTTCGTCCCCTTTTATACAAACAATTCTGTTCGAACATTTTTTTATTTCAAAACATTTAAAATAATCTCAATTACGAAAACTTACTTCTTGAAGTAATGTTTGTATAATACAAAATAAATAAAAAATATTTCACGAACGAATTTAGCAAAAAAGTACTTTATGTACGTTTTCGTTCACTTACTTCCACATTTTGTTTCAACACTGGCACAGTTTGCGAATGAACAAAACGGACAACGCGTTTTTGAGCAGTCAAACCCTATCGTCTGAAAACGCTCATTGTCAGTTTTGAATGTCGATATTTCGCAATTATCGATAACTGTCAAACCGTCCAGCAACCACAAAACATTTTGTGGTTGCATGATGTATGACAAAAATGAACGGCCACACTAGCAAGCAACAACAAAGCTGTCATTCAAAACTGACAATGTGTACCCAGCTTAAAGTGGGGTTCAGACGATCAGTTTTGACTGACAGCTTTGCTCAAATAATCGGTTGCTTGCCAGTGTGGTCGTTCGTTCATTTTTGTCAGTCATCAGGCAACCACAAAATTTTTTGTGGATGTTGGACAGTCAGCTGTTGGTTGTTTGTTTGTTTGACCGTGTGAACGAAACAACGTCAGTCAAGGAATAAATTAGAAGAGTAAATATCAAATTAAAATTTTAAAAAGTCGTGTGTTTTTATTAATTTGATTGATTATTATTGCAAAGAAGAGATAAAAATAGCAGACAAAAATCTTTTCCTTCATTTTAATATCGGCCAAGCAAAAAATTGCAAACAAAACGACAAACATGGACAACGAAAATGAATTTTTAAAGGAATTTTTATGTTGCTACGAAATGCAAAGATGTCTCTGGGACATAACCAGTCCAGAATATATGATGCGCGACATTAAAACAAAAGCATATGGAGAACTACTAAATGTTATGAAGAAATACAAGAAGGATTGTTCTATTGACGACGTCAAGAAGAAAATAAACGTAATCCGCTCATCGTACAGAAGGGAATTGAAAAAAATAAAGCTATCTGAATCTTCTGGAGCTGGAGTGGACAGCGTTTGGCTCAGAATCTCGAATTTCTTTTAAAATATTCACATGTGAATATTGTTTTCATTTTTTTACCCATTTTCTTCTTCTTGTCACTTTATTTTCTTCCTCTAAAAGCGAAATGATCAAAAATGCACATCCAATCTTTTTGTCATCCATATTTATTAATAAAAGTTGTTATTTATATGATTTTATAGCTATGTGAACACAGTAATTTTTCAACTTGACTGTTGGTTTGTCATCCAACTTGAATGACTGTTTGGCCGCTACGAACAGCACAACAAAACTGAAGCAATCGATATTTGACCAAAAGCTGTCAGCAAAACTGATCGTCTGAACCCCACTTAAAATAAGGTAGCTTCTTGCAGGTTCTGGAACAGAGCAAAAATGTAAAACAGCTGTTCGTGTTTTGGGGCACAGATGTTTTGCTCTTTTTCATAACGAATCAAACGGCAGAAAAGTGTTACAAAAAATGTTTGCACATAAATTATTAAAATTTCACAGAAAACTGAATGATGTTTGCATTATTAAACGTTTTTATAGCAAGAAAAATCTTCTCGCTTTATCGGAGAGAGGTTTTTTTCAAGATTTGTTTCCGGATACAGCAGGGTGGGTAAAACTTCCGCATGTCCCTATTACGTTATTGTGTAATTGCTGGTTTATTGTTTTTTCCTAGGCCACAGATGACCAAAATGTTTGAGAAGGCCCCTCAAACAATATATGCCGGATTTGATCCAACTGCAGATAGTTTGCATATAGGCAATTTATTGGTTATTATGGGTTTGTTGCACTGTCAAAGGGCTGGCCATCAAACAATTGCATTGTTGGGTGGTGCTACCGGTCTTATTGGAGATCCGAGTGGTAGGAAAACTGAACGCAGTCAGCTGCAGGAAAGAATTGTAGAAAATAATCTACAATCTATACGACAACAGTTGGAGAAAATCTTTCAAAATCACCAAGATTGCCTTTGGGATGATAGTAAATATAAAACACCAAGATGTCCACTGATGTAAGGATTTTCTCGTATTTACTTTTTACATGTACTAATTTATCAGTTTGTTTTCTTTTTTAGTATAGTAAACAATGCAGATTGGTATAGAAATCTCAACATCATTGATTTTATATCGAATACGGGTCGGCATTTCCGTTTGGGACAAATGCTTTCCCGATCTTCGGTACAATCACGCTTGGAAACCGAAGGTGGTATGAGCTTTACAGAGTTCACATACCAAACTTTCCAGGCATATGATTGGTTGCATTTATTACGTAGTTATAATTGTCGCTTTCAAATGGGCGGTTCAGATCAAATGGGCAATCTTATGTCCGGCCATGAGCTTATAAGTCGCGCCGAAAAGAAGGATGTATTTGGTTTAACCTTACCCATAGTAACAAATGAGGAGGGTGACAAATTTGGCAAGTCGGCTGGTAATGCCGTGTGGTTGGACGAAAAAAAGACATCTGCATTTGCTTTGTATCAGTTCTTTGTTCGCCGACCTGACTCTGAAGTAGAAAAATTACTGAAATTATTTACATTTATACCACTAAACGAAATTGACTATCTTATGGAAGAACATCGCAAGGAACCTGAGAAAAGAAAAGCACAAACTATGTTGGCCGAAGACGTCACTTTGTTGGTTCATGGAGGTAAGAAAGTATATTCTTTCCCCCTTAAATACAACTCATAAACGGTGGATTTCAGAAAAAGGCTTAAAACAAGCTGAAACCGTAACGAATGCTTTGTACCATGGTAATGTTGATGGTTTGGCAGAATTGAATGCTGAAGAAGTTCAACAAACATTGAGTGGTGCTACGCTTGTGGACATACTGGCGGAACCTGAAATGACAATGCTAAAACTGGCTATGCAGGCCAAATGTTTCCCCACAGAATGTAAGTTTCTAATGTTTAAAAGTAGTAGTTCTTCTAATGTGAGTATAACATTTTTTACAGCCGATGCCATAAGAATAATATCCGCTGGCGGATTCTATGTTAATCAGAAACGTTGTCAAAATGTGTCTGAAATCATTACAAATGGTATCCATGTACTCAAAAATGGTATTACAATTTTAAGAGTGGGTAAACGTAATTTCTATGTTGTAAGATGGTTAAAGTAGTTAATAAAAGTCCATTGTTGTGTTTAAAATTAAAAAAAAAAATGTTTATTTCGCTTTTGGTGGGCCAGCAGAAATCTTACCCTGTCGTCTCTTGTTTGCCATTGGTTTGGTTTTTTTCGTTTTATCATAAAATTTACCGCTCTTTGTGAAGAGTTTATTCTCATTACGCATTTCAGCCAATTTGCGATTCTTCTGCTTCATAATATTTTTCTTGTTGGCAGACTTCTTCTTTCCCGCCTCTGAGAATTGCACTTTTATCCAATGACCCTGCAGTTCTGTGTTGTGTAACTCTAACCCCTTGGCAAAGGACTCGATATCATTCATTTCGACAAACGCAAATCCTGAACTCCTCTTTTTGGGAATACGGACAGAACGTACTGTGCCAGCTTCACTGAAATGTTCTTCCAAAACTTCCTTTGTGGTTTCAAAGTTGAGATTGGTGACATAAAGGACATATCTGTTGCTTTTCGAGGCACCTTTCATAAGTTGAGCTAGTTGTTCTTTCGTTATCGATTTCTTTCCGAATGGATTGACATAACCAGCTTTGGGAGGTTCACCTAAGCCATCTACTTCTGCATTGTTTTCTTCATCGTCGTTGTGCATATTTGTATCTTCATTTGAGTCGTCACTGTCATCCATACTCTCATCTTCAGTATCTGAGGCATTTTCATTGTCACTTCCCACTTTTTCTTCATATGTTCCATCCAAAATTTCTTTTCGCTTGACATCATCAAAGTTTCCCAGCAAGTCGGCCGAATCATCATTTACGGGCTTTCGTATTTTGTCTGGCTTAACATATTCTTCCACATTATAGTCGCTATCACTGTCAGCCTGAAATATATCAGAATTATTACATGTTGCTTTTATTCATTTATTTTCTTGTTTACCATCTTTTTTCCTTTTAGTTGTTTATTTCCAAAAATCCGAATCTTGTGATGCAAATCAAAACAACAAACATATGATTAGCACGTTTTTTTGGTTTGTTTTGCTTGCTTTTTCAGTTTTTCCGTGTTGGTACTATAACTTGAATTGTTAAGTTCCGGAACGAACTAATTCCAAGTAAATATTCCGGGCAAGGAACTATTGGAACTATGTATGTATATTCAGCTCTCTCTTGTGTTGATATTGCTTGTTTCCGTAGTTTTTAATGGTAAAGCTGAAACCACATACAACGTTTGAGTAAAGTTTTGTGTCGTTTTGGCCGTTTTTACGCTGTTGGGCATGATGCCGAAAAATTCAAATTCATTTGAAATATATGCCGACAAACAGATAAACGCTGGACTTTGGTGTCGTCGTCGCCCTGTTGTTGTTGTTTTTTTCTCGACGCCCAACGCAAAACTTTAATCAAACGTTGTATCTGTTTTCAGCTTAATGGTAGCAAATTATTCAATTCGCTTGTTGCCGAAAATCGACATTAAAATGTTTAATTATATTGCGTAAAATGTAAATGCGCTAGTACAGTGAATCAGTTTTAAGAAAGAAAAAATGACGAGTTTTACTAAAACCCGTTTGAGTTAAACATGGCCTAGTACCTGAAGCTTGATGATATCATTTTATTGTGAATACTAATAATTTCAAAGACATAAAATGTCTGTTCCAGAACCTACAAGAAGCTACTATTTTTACTACGATAACATTTTTTCCTTTATGTTATCGGAAAAAATTGTAAAAATTAGCATGGTATAAGCCCTGTTCCTTTACGTTCAAGAATCTTCAAGTTTTACAACTTTTTACTCGAAAAGCGTTCCTTTACTTCAGACACTATACAATTCATATGGGAGCCGTTTTCAACTTTTACTACTTTTGCCGGTTTAACCATTTTCAGAAGTAAAGGAACAGACCAATAATAAGAAAGGTATGACAGAGCTCACAGCTGATTACAATTTTTTTCATGAAGGTGACCGACTTCTGTCAAAGCAGTTTTCATATTTTGTTTTGAAAATTGTGACCAAAACAAAATACAAAATATATGTATGTATTGAAGTTCCATTGAACAGAATTGGAATTTTATTTTAACACAACATTAATTTAAAATTGTGGTAATGAAATGCCAAGAAAATGTGTGTAATACATCGAGATGGTTGGAGGCTACAATTCACCCATTTTAGAATTTCAGGCAACTAATAAACGGATGTATGAATGTGCTGCGGAATGTGATAATAAACTTATCGGTCTCATATGTGAAGAAATCTGTTGTTGTCTAAAGTTTCTTTTTTGTTCTCATTGAATTGATTTTTTCAAGAAGTCATCAACGTTTTGGATTTGGAATTCAAGTTACTTTGAATTAAAGTTTTTACTCAAAAGTTTTTTTTTCAAATGCCATATTGGAAACCTAGTAAAGCAACTTCTCGAGGCAGCTGCAAGTGTTTTTGTAAATGTATTTAACACGGATTTTTTTGACCACATCCATATGTATTTATTCATTTACATGTAATATCAAAATAAAAATATCAAAATCATATCATAACTTTTCAATATGTATTGATCGTTGATCTCATTTGCCACTACTTCATATTATGCTCTCCCGTGCCGCGTCACGGTTTCATCTTGTGATATGCGTGTGGCATTTTGATTCTGCATTATGCATCTATATCTATGATTTATTTATGAGAATTTGAAATCTCCTTATGGCAGACTGCTATATGGGACCTTTTTTTGTATCTCTTCCTTCATGTCCATTTCTCTTCTTAGTTCTCTGGAATGACAACAGCATCATTTTCGGTAATTACTCATTTAAATAAACTTAGCTATGGACAAGAAAACGATTAGCAACACTTCTAACGCTATACTGAAAAGTTAAACTTACAACTAATTCAATTTTGCACATTTCATTGATTTTGAAAGTTGAACACAAGAATAACGAAACAAAAATAAACAAAATAAGTTGATGTTTGTAAATGTGTATGTATAAATAATTTTGACAGAAAGCGGGCATATCTTCAGGGTTGAGTTTTTAATGTTTTTCAGAACCTGTTCTACCTTCCTTATTGTACCATGAAAATTAGTAGATTCTTGGAGTTTTGGAACAGACCGAAATACAACAAGATAAGACATTTTTTTTGCTATCATTCTTCAGTGAATGGCTTTTGAATTTAACATAATGTTATATTACGATATGGTGATATAACATTTTTTTCTTTTATACATTTTTACGTATTTAACCGAATTTACCGATCCAATTGACATAGAATTGTTCTTGAATAGATCCTTGAATTAAAAAATTTCGTTTCTGATACCATTACATGAAATGTTCCTCCTTGGTTGCGATTTCGAATTAACTGCAACCTGTTAAGGGTAATGTTTCTATACAAAGTTTCGTAAACATTTTTTTGTTGCATGCATTTTGTCTAGTCTTAGTTGTATTTATGTCTTTGTAATTTTCTGTATTTTTCATCCATTCTTTGATTTCTCATTCATAACAAATTTACATTTCCTTTGTTTTTATCTTCTGTTATCATTCAAATGTGTGAGAAAAAGAAGAAGATTTGCCATTTTCTCTTTTCCTTGTCATTTGTGAGTGGTATGTTAAAGAACTTTTATTTTTGTAAAAAAATAGATTAAGAAACCCGAAACCCACAAAATCACTGTGTTTCACTATATTCCAGAAAGATTGCAGATCACTAATTAGTTGAGTGTTACTAAAGGAATTGGCTTCCAATTAATTGGTGGCTCACCACGTCCATTTCCCTTGTTACTGCTGATCTCGTTTAATTTGTTGGCTGGATAAAGGACAAATCCACTCAACCAACATGCAACAACAACAGATTATGCCTCCAAGAGTTGGACCACCAACTCCAACAGGTTCATCGTCTCGCACAATGTCATTTATAGACAAACAGAAGTACATTGAGGATTACGATTTTCCATACTGTGACGAATCTTCGAAGTATGAGAAAGTTGCGAAGATTGGTCAAGGCACGTTTGGTGAAGTGTTCAAGGCGAGGGAGAAGAAAAGTAACAATAAATTTGTGGCCATGAAAAAAGTTTTAATGGACAATGAGAAAGAAGGTGTAAGTATATTGTAAAAGAATACACGGGATTTTGCTGTATAAATGAAATTGTTATTGTCTTGTTTTTGATTAGTTTCCCATCACTGCCCTAAGAGAAATTAGAATCCTGCAGCTTTTGAAACATGAAAATGTTGTTAATCTTATTGAGATTTGTCGCACTAAGGCAACAGCCAATAATGGCTATCGTTCCACATTCTATTTAGTGTTTGATTTTTGTGAACATGATTTGGCTGGCCTGCTGTCAAATATGAACGTTAAATTTAGTTTAGGTGAAATTAAGAAAGTAATGCAACAGTTACTAAATGGTCTCTACTATATACACAGTAATAAGGTATGTATTGCAAATATTCTATTGAGATTTATTGTAAAGATTTATTCCTGTTTCGTAGATTCTACATCGTGACATGAAAGCTGCCAATGTTCTGATAACAAAACATGGAGTTCTGAAATTAGCTGATTTTGGCTTGGCCCGTGCCTTTAGTATACCCAAAAATGATGCCAAAAATCGTTACACAAATCGTGTGGTAACATTGTGGTATAGACCTCCAGAACTACTTTTGGGTGATCGAAATTATGGCCCACCTGTGGATATGTGGGGTGCAGGTTGTATAATGGCTGAAATGTGGACACGTTCCCCCATAATGCAGGGAAATACTGAACAACAACAGTTGATATTAATATCACAGTTGTGCGGATCATTTACACCAGATGTCTGGCCTGGTGTTGAAAAATTGGAACTTTATAAATCCGTAGAATTGCCCAAAAATCAAAATCGCCGGGTGAAAGAACGTTTACGACCATACGTCAAGGATCCATATGGCTGTGATCTGTTAGATAAACTGTTGACTTTAGATCCGAAGAAACGTATCGATGCCGATACTGCCTTAAATCATGACTTTTTCTGGACTGACCCAATGCCCTGTGACCTGGGCAAAATGTTATCACATCATTTACAAAGTATGTTTGAGTATTTGGCACAACCAAGACGAACAAATCAAATGCGTAATTATCATCAACAAATGGCCACAATGAATCAGAAGCCACCAGATAATACCATGATTGATAGAGTGTGGTAAAAGCTCTTGGAAATCGGCGTTGTACCATAGTCTGAGAAGAAAAACTGATTTTTTATACAACTTGCGTTTGGAATGTACTACCCATATACTACTTACTTCTAATTTTTATACATTTAAGTTTGTATTTTCCTCATGGAATCACTTAGTTCTAAAAGCGCATATTTTATTAATTGAATTTGTAGTTTCTTTTTTTTCATTTCCACAAACATATTTTATAAAAGTTTATTTGCATAAAAATAAATTAAAAAAAAAAACATTGTTCCACAACATCCCATACGGGACAAGGGAGACTTCTCTCATATCAATGAGTGCACCCCGATTCATATTTAGCTCAATGATATGGGACCTACTGTTTATCGCCGAGTCCGAACGGCGTGTCTTAAGACACCACTTATGGAGAAGTTTTTCAAGGCTGAAATACTCAGAAAATGTCGCCAACATTACTGAGGGGTATTTAGCCACCGTTGAAAAATGTTTGATGTTGCCTGGCCGGGGAATCGAACCCCCGACCTTCTGCGTGCAAGGCGGGCGTGCATACCATTGCACCACGGTGGCACCCGGTGGGAAATCGAGTCGTTGAAAGGTATTTTGTTTTTCTGGTAGAGTTGTTTCGAACATAACTCCAGAATACAGTGAGTACTGTGGACTACCCGATAAGGAAATTACTTATAAATAAAACAAGTGAATGTAATATAGAGTTGTTATAATCTAGTTCGTGGACACCGGTCATTTCAGTGGACACGGGTCATTTGAATGAACGAACTGCGAATGAGTTATACTATTAATGAAAATGAAAGAAATAAAACTAAACTCGTGTATGATTTTAAAATTTTGTAATTGTGGGTATTTATTTGGATATCTACTATATTGAATCGCCAATACAACATCTTACACCCTATTTCTGGGTTTAGGTTGTGAAATCGTTTCAAAATGGATAGTTGTATAATACTATAAACAAGTGGGTAAATACTTGGGTAAATATCACTTGACGTAGCCTGGCGAAATTTGGCTCAAATCTTGCTTATATCAAGAGAACATCTGGCATTGAAAATGGGGTCTCTGGGTCCACGTTTTCATATAGCCTCCATATAACCGTACCTCCCGATTTAAGGTATTTTTCACCTACTAGCCACATTTAACAATCATATTGGCTGAAATTTGGCACAGTGAGTTCTCAATATGTAGAAAATATCCTTCCAAAAATTTGTCAACATAGATCCACGTTTTCTAATAGCCCATAAGGTTACCCCGATTTCGAGTATTTACCCAAACCTTGGTTAAAACCTAGTTATCTGCCGAACCACTTGACGTAGACTGACGAAATTTGGCTCAAATCTTCCTTATATCAACAGTATTAGCGGTATTGAAAATGGAGTCGATGAGTCCACGTTTTGATATAGCCCCCATATAACCGTACCTCCCGATTTCAGAAACCAATATTGGGGCTACAAGAAAACGTGGGCCTACGTTGACAATTTTTTGCAAGGACATTTTATACGTATTGCGAACTCATTGTAACAAATTACAGTCAGTATGATTGTAAAATATGGCTAATAGGTAAAAAATACCTTAAATCGGGGATTACAATAAAAAATATCATTGCTGATACTCCGCAGTTTTTCACCTTCTCCTCAAAAAGACAAATACGAAGAAAAATGGCATTGCAATTATCAAATGCCTTTTAGAGGGGTCTCAGACGATAGGGTTTGACTGCTCAAAAACGCGTTGTCCGTTTTGGTTCTCATTCGCAAACTGTGACAGTGTTGAAACAAAATGTGGAAGTAAGTGAACGAAAACGTACATAAAGTACGCAAAAATAAAAAAAAACATAACATTTATGTACATGAACAATTTTTTGTATAATACAACAAAATAAATAAAAAATATTTCATGAACGAATTTATCAAAAAAGTACTTTATTTTTTGAAATCTTGCCTTTTTAGGGCGAAGATCATTTTTTTAATGATTTTTGTTAATTTTCTCGTTTAGAGTTAAGCTTGATGATCTGAAATTATTTGCAAGTGAAAAAGGAAAGCCAAGGACTCGAACCCACATAGTCACCAAATCTTTCCTTTTTCACTTGCAAATAATTTCAGTTCATCAAGCTTAACTCTAAACGAGAAAATTAACAAAAATCATTAAAAATGATCTTCGCCCCAAAAAGGCAAAATTTCAAAAAATAAAAAACAGGCTGAGCCCGGCTGGGATTTGAACCCACGTCCTTGAAAAACATATCAAAAAATGTTGTCATGGCGTGTTAGCGTTCAAAGCCAAAACTCATAACTTCAAAGTCAGCGCAAAAAGCGTTTGATATGAAGAAAATACATTCCTGTGGCCAAGTATCCGCGTTAATGTACAAAAACACATTTGCATTTGAAAAACGATAAGTTCTAGGACAGAGAAGCCATTACATAGTCGATACGTCCGAAGATTTGCTTTACCACCAATGAAACCAGGTAACGTAATTTGGTGACTATGTGGGTTCGAGTCCTTGGCTTTCCTTTTTCACTTGCAAATAATTTCAGATCATCGAGCTTAAATCTAAACGAGAAAATTAACAAAAATCATTAAAAATGATCTTCGCCGCAAAAAGGCAAAATTTCAAAAAAAAAAAGTATTTCCCTATTTCATAAAAATCTTTCTTGCAAAATTTACGCTGGTAACACATGTATCATCTTACCTTCAGGTGGTAAGAATTATTACCAAAGACATAAAATATAACAAGATGGGACATTTACATTGCTACTATACATCGGCAGATGGTGCTGGAGGTCTAACATAATGTTATGTTCCAATATGGTGACATAAAATTATGTTATACTTGTTGTTGTTGCCGTCGTGTTCTGTTAGTTGTATGTTATACACAAACACCCTCTGTGGTTTAATAGTAAAATAGAACTGCATTATGCACTATGTCCAATCTTTACAGTTCTATGTCTTTGTTATTACGTTATTTTTTACATGACATGCGCATATGAGGCAACAATTTTAACAACCCATACATTTTACCCAATTTTATGGGATTCACAAGAATTACTTTTTTAAATGTTCAAATACAATACACACATAAACCTTTTTGGTACATTTATGTAAAACCGTACTTCTTTTTGTTCAAAAAGTACGCTTGTATAAAATGACTTCAAAAGCACAACACTAGATGTGAAAATTACGAATGAGAGTCAAAACGGAAACCACGTTTTTGAGCAGTCAAACCCTATCGTCTGAAAACGCACTTTATCAGAAATTATCAAAGAGAGAGAAAATGGAGGAAACTGCGATAACTATCAACATCACAAACAGGAACATGATAAATCACATTGACGATCGATATCAATAGAATCGATCCCAAACACAATAAAAGCGCTTGGCGGCAACGTCAATAAAAAATAAATAAAATTAAAACATTTAATAAGTGCCGTTCTGGAACATTACCGTTAAAAAAGTACGTGAATGGAAAATAGCATTGTAACAAAGTAGTTTAATACCCTAGACAGACGGCAACGTTAATTTACATTAATGGGTACTTTACACGATATGTTTTTTACATATGAGCTGTCACTTTGCATATATATTTTGTATGGGAGAAGTGACAACTCATATGTAAAAAACATAGCGTGCAAAGTACCCATAAGATGTGAATTTAATTTTAACCTGACAGACGACAGTTTCTGCATTTACGAAACAGCTGTTTGCTGGTAAACAACTGTTTTGTTGTTGCTTGCAATGCAAATTGTGTCTCAGAGCATGAATATATGAATATGCTCTCTCTCCTACATGAATATGGGCTCTCTCTTACAGCATATGGTGTGTTCCAGAACTGCAAGAATCTACTAATTTTTATCATTCATAAAGGCAAAAATGTTATCGTAGTAAAAAATAGTAGCTTCTTGCGGGTTCTGGAACAGACCAATTGTCATATTGAAATACCTAAATTCAGTTTAAATTCCTATTGATTTTGTGCATTAAGAATGTGGATAATGCACGAATTAATTTGAATTAAGGCAGTTAATGCAAATTAATACTATGTTTACATTTACGAAATCCACTCGATTTCAAATGTCAATTCCATAGCCCAAACGTCAAATGAAATCCAATCGATTTCAAATGAGTTTTCATTTGACGTATAAGCAAAGGAATTGACAGTTGAAATCGAGTGGATTTCGTAAATGTAAACATAGCATAACGCTGCCGTCCGTCTAGGGTATAAAGTCCAATTTACATATGCACATTAAATGATTTCGTTTTACGAAGTCCTAGAAACAAATTAAGTGTATTTACAGCTGTTTTTTTTTTGTCATTTGCTTACGCACACAATCGCACATACACACGGATACAATAACATGTTATGTTAACCTTGTATAACAACGGCGTAAGCCGCTGCGTATACGACGTCGTGATTGTGTGCATTACAGCACACAGTCATCATGTGTTCCTCTTCACACAATTTTTGTTTTTCTTTTTTGTCGATGTGGCATCACTGCTAATTGCAAATGTCAGGCACCAAAGACAACGACAAATTGCAATCATTCTAATAAAATTGTGGTGGCGGCAACATCCCTGAAAAGGAAAAAAAAAAATTAAAAAGTGTAATTCGTGAATATTGGGAAGTAAATCCCAACCTCACTCAATTCGCATAACGAATAAGTAATTTCCAATTGGAAAATTGTTTCATAGCCCCAAGTAAGGGTAAAATTATAAGAAATGGTGAGTTTAGTGGAAAAGAAAATTTGTTGAATTCAATTATAAAGAATTCGTGTTTTTTCCTGATTGCAGTTGTGAAATTCATAATTACACGTGTTGCCGCATTCGTGCACTACAACCACCGGCAGATAACCTCGCTTAATTAGTGCAACGGCGAACAAATTAGTTGAGGAAAACCAACCATCGTTTTAGCCCGCTTTATGGAACAATTAAACAATTTGCAATAAAAAGGAAAATTAAATCCGCCACCACAGCCTAGAATTTTTTTTGTCGGCCATTATCCACGTTGTGTAACTAACGTTACATTAAGCCACCACAACCACCTCGAAAAATAGAACTTTCTGGAACTTTTTGCCAGCATTCCCGTTTGCGACACAATAGAAGGAAGCCACAACTCACAGAACCACCTTCACACAAAAGCATCCATTAACAACATTGTGATTGCCGCCATTTTATACACAATTTCAATCTGCATTAGAGAGGAGATGTTAATCCAAATTAAGGGTAATGCCTACCCTCCAACTGTAAGTACGCAATATAACACACAGATATAGTCGGTGCAACCATCCTGCTCCTTCCTGGTAACCCATACCAACCAGTTACAGACCGGGAGGTGTGGGACCAGTCTTTTTTTTGCTGTTTAGTCATCTGTAGTCATCTTTATATTTTGGAAACCAGTTCCTACATCCAGCCCTCGACGTCAGCAGAGCAAATTATTTATTTCTTTTTCTTTTTTAAGTATTCTCTTGGCATTGCACTTTGTATGCACACATACATAGCCATAGCCCTGTATGTATGTGTATAAGAAATTAATGTTGTTGTTGGACCTGTAACGGTTCGTCTCCGCGTGCAAAAAGAAGATGAAGATAATCATGAAAGCTTTGCAATAACGGTTTAACAGAAACGTTTTAGTGTACGTTGTTGTTGTATTGTTCTCATTTCCATTTTCGAATAAGAAATTTACAACAACAACATCTTTCTGTTTCTATCAACGATAAATCCAACTCACTTTAGTGAGAGAAAACAAATTCTTGCTCTCTTTGATGATTTTTTTTATCTCTTTTTTTTTTGGGAAAGAGAAATAGTCGGCTAAATCAACAACTGTTGTAGTTTCTTTCTATTAGCATTTCTCGTGCTTTTCAAATTTCATCTTCATTTTGTTCTGCGCTCGAGATTGTTTCTTTTTTCCAAATTTATGGGTATATTCGGCGTATGCCTGTTCACTTGTTGTCCATTGCTT
The DNA here is from genome assembly GCF_047663935.1 of Musca autumnalis. NCBI lineage: Eukaryota > Metazoa > Arthropoda > Insecta > Diptera > Muscidae > Musca > Musca autumnalis. The sequence continues at coordinate 99,123,631 of NW_027412088.1, forward strand.
ATTGTAGGAAAATAACCCGTGATTACCCAGTGTAGTCCGGTCAGAAAATTTAGGTCCCTGAGAGCATGATACTTGATATAGTACAATTTTCATCCGAATTTTGTTGAACAAATCTAGTATTCGATATTTTACTGACGGTTATTTCCTACAATAGTGATTCTTGTGGATGGATATTTCGAAGTTTTTTTTCTGTTATTTGGTTAAATAATTTCGAGTGCGACTTTTCTTAAGCAAACAAAAGAACCTACAACAGATTTCTCCTATCTTTGGAAACTTCGTTTAAAACTCCGCGCCTTCTGATAAAAAGCATTTAAGAAATTTTTATACGTCGAGACTACGTTGCAGGTCGACAGATTGTGATTATCGTATACCGTACAAATTTATTGGATGTTTTTATTGAATTTCGATCTTTAAGAATATTATGTTTACGATCCATAAACACCATCTTTATTTATAAATCATATCAGTCGCATACCTCGGTTAAAATATATGCATATATAGACATATAAATACACACAATTCTAAGAATCTTTTCGACGTTAAATTGACTTGTGGTCAACCGAAACAGTAAATGATACTTTTTTTTGTTGATGCGGACATTTCCGATTTTTTTTGTTTTGTACTGCATATGGTATATATATGCATATGTTCTAATTGATAATTTTACCTGATAATTATATAATGTCAATCCCATTATTTATGATCTCCGTCCATCTATCCTTATTGGATATTCACCTTCAGCATTTTATCCAGTGAGCTCATTTGGTAGAAAAATTGAGGGTAGTATTAAATATTTTGGTGCACAGTGGCACGAATGGGAATGACATGCAAAAACAAATTTGAATTTTGTATACATTTCTGAACTGAATATAAATTGAATTGTTTTTTTTTTACTGATTTTGGGAACTTAATATCAGTTAGATAATAATCAAATAGTGATTAATTATAAAATTACCTCTAAGCATTTATTGATTGTTCTTATTATAACGAATAGTTATAAATAAACATGTTTTGAATTCTGAAAATAATCATCATGAGGTTCTAATTGAACAATATAAGGTAAGGTAAAGGTAAGGGTCAGCCAAGCCAAATTTTTGGGAGTCATCATCATCGGTGAGACTCGTTGGGGATTTTGTAGAAAATCCATTGGGAGGGCATGGTATCCCAACAAACACCTTGGGTACCCATATCAACAACAACAACATCATATCATTTTTTTTGAAATAAAGCATCCAGTTTGTGATTGTGAATTAACAATGAATCAATTTTGTTTATGGCTAGTCAGGAGTGGCCACTGAGCTAGACCGAATTTCTTCAATGGCAAGTGTATACCAGCGACATCTTGGTATGCCTCATTCCCCTTTACACTCCCGTCCTAGTTACATAACAATGGCGCCCAACGTATAAGCCAACGTACAAGCCAATGTCTTAGGTTCAACTCCCATCAATGGGAATTGTTCCTGTACATTAGGTGTATGAATTTTTGTTTGATTGGTTTTCAGTATGTCTTGAGTTGTTGTTATATTACAACATACCAATTGCGACTTAAGGTCAATTAAATTTTAACATCATTTCTTGAATTCCATCTTAAAGGAAAAGAGTTTTAGTCGTCTTGCAAGCCTGAGTTTATGTCAAGCTGCAATTTTGTGACAAAACTTCTACATTTCGAGATTCATACTTCGACTTTCTTTAAAGCTTTATAATATATTGTCATCTGCAGTTGATTATTTATGATCTTTTGCATGATTTGCTATATTATAGCTGCTTTAATATATTGATTTATTGGAATCGAAATTTTTGGGGAAAATTTTGACCACGCTTTTGGAAGATGATGAAGATTGTTTGTTGTTGTTGATTATTTTTTTTTTATCCTGGCTGATACCTTATCCTTCTACCAATTACCTTATACATTTTATGAAAGAATTTTGACCCGAGATTATTGGAAATTTTTCTGGAATTTTTTTTTTGGAAATTAAATTATTGATTTTTGTTCGATTGTTGGCGCATTTAAGACATATTAGTTTTCATTTTTTTTTGGCACCTGCACTGATAAGATCTTTTGGCAAACTTGTTTTTTTCCTGTTTCCGGTTTGAGAATTGAATGTGAAGCATCGTCGTGGAACCTGGTGAAACCTTTCGAGATTTCAATTGGGATCTGTGGTGCATTAGTTTTTGTCAGATTTTTCAGAGGTGGTAGTAATTTACTATTCACTTTGCTGGATTTTCTGCCGTGGTTCTAATTATCTTTCTTTTTCCGATTGCGTGAGGCATAGGGTCGTCGCCCTCAAGACATTTGTTTTTCTCTTTTTGATTAAAAGACTGCAGGAGGGGTTTGATAGGCTCAAACTACTGATTGCTAGTTCTTACTTTTAAAATATATACGCTTTGAGTAGCAATAGATTTTTGTTTGTTTTCACGTACACACAGGGTGTACACAGAACTGGACTAACTGTTTCCGAAGACTGGTCTTCAGTTCGACTCGAGGTCAGCTGAAGTACCTTAAGGTTGTAGGGGAGGTTAGTCTGGAGAGCCTTCGGACGGCAGCGCTCAACCTTGAGTTGGAGCATTTTCCGTAGGACTGGTTGTTGTCTGGTTGTCGATTTCCCAGTGTATCTTTAGAAAGCCGTTCTATGCTTAACTAAAGATACACTGAAGAGACCTCGAGAAACTCTTTGAGGAAATTCTAACCGGCAACAATCACTCCTACGTTTTGAACAGTTTACCTCATAGAACAATAGGGGTAGGCGAAGAGGACTGAAGAGCCTATCGAAGTCCTATATATATTTTTTTTTTTCTTCACCAGCTAAGACCTTTCTTGTTCTGATTCGAATATTATTCGAATTAATTTTACCCGGACTTACAAACTTTTACCCTGATCTACCACAGCCTAGATAATCTATTGTCTCAATTTATTCAGTTTTACAGGATTTTTGAGTTTTTTCTGCTTTTGAGAAACTTTGCAAGACTTATTAATTCTTGGTTCTATTCTTTTCGAAATACCTGACCTGTTGTAACCATTTAGTATTCTGGTTGCGTTTTGTTGCGTATGAGAATTTCAATATTGGATTTTACTATCTCGGCTATATATATTTCTGGAATTTTATTCAATTTATGGTATCATACCTACCTTTTTGATAACCTGTTGATCAGTGGAGAAGACACACTATTGAATTTTGATTTCTTCAACTTTTATTGAGATTTTTATTCGGACTGGTCAGTACAGTAACATATTTGGAAAGTTTATTTTTTTTTTGGAGATTTTGTTTTGAGTTGGACAACATGCAGCCTGCTACGGGTGCTAAGCCAAAAACTTACAGCATTATTACCAGGTCGACAAGTCAAGCAGTGGGAGAAGCTGCTGGAACAGAACCAGGTACCGGATCAGGTATCCCAGCTAGTGCTGATGGCAATGATCTGCCTACACCAAACGAATTTGCAAGTCCACCTACTCTTTCGCAAGTAAATGAGCCACCAAGCACAATTACTAGACCTTCTTTTAGTCCTTTGACTATTCGTGGCAATGATGAAGATCAGGTAGACAGGCATAGTAGCACAGGAGTTCTTGAGGTAGTTCAGTCCGCCTTAGAGGCCACCCAAGCATCGATGGTTGAAACCATGAAAAAGGAAATGCAGAAAGCGGTTGCTGCTGCAGTTCAAGCTGCTTTTTCTCAATCTTCCGTTCCTCCAGCTAATCCTATTAACAGACAAGAACCACACTCTCAAAGCATTGATTGGCCTCATGATTTGCCACCACTACAAACCGATACCAGACATGCAGGATCGGGTAGTAGAAACCAGGAAGTTCCAAATCGAAATAGGGAAGATTTTAGTAGGCCCAGGTATCCATATCTCAGTAAGTGGGGTATTAAGTTTGATGCCACCCCAAAGACACCAAATGTCGAAGATTTCATCTTTCGAGTAGAAAGGCTTCGAAATAGTTATGGCTGCCCAGAACAAGAATTGGTTGATGAATTCCATCATTTATTGGAAGGTCGTCCTTGCCAGTGGTACTGGGGTCTAATCCGTCAATATCCAAATTTGAACTGGGAGAGTTTAAAGCTGTGTATAGTTAGGGAATTCCAGCGTTTTCAATCAAATCTTGATGTGATGAGGCAAATTATGGACAGAAAGCAGGGTAGGGATGAATCTGCTACTCAATATATAGATGCCATAAATAGTCTGCGTACTCAGTTGAGGGAACCTTTGAAAGATTTTGAAGTTATTGACATCCTCAAAGCGGGATTGAAACCCAGACTTGCCCACTTAACATTTAGTGGCACTTTTTATTCTGTTGAACAATTCCGAAATGAAGTTAGGAAAGCTGAATAGTTTCTTGAATGGGAATCGTCATTGAGATTTAGGACTGGCCAACCCTCTCGAATGATAAATGAAATTAACGATTCTGATTTTGATGATTTTGTACATGATGTTGAGGAGCTGAGGCTTCGGCCGAAGGCACCTGGTGTTTCCAAAAATGAGACTTCAAGATGTTGGAATTGCGGTAGCAATGGCCACATTTTTAAGAATTGCACTAGTTCTCATCGTTCAGTCTTTTGTTTCCGTTGTGGATCACCAGGGGTTACTACTCCTCAATGCAATAATTGCAAACAAATTAGTCGTCCTGCTAATGTCTCCAAATCAGAATCCATAGCTACTCAGACTGTGGATTGACTAGCTTCTACTGATGTCTCCACTTCTGCAGATCCAGTCCTTTGTAATCAATATAGCGTACTACCCAGACCTTCCGACAAAATTGTCAAAACCAAACCTGATTTGACTTTGCCTTTTCATATTCGCATGGCGAATTATCTGAAGACTAGGGAGCGTATTTTCAACTCTGAAATTTCTTGTAAATCTGATGTTTTTGTTTCCAAACGAATCCTTAAAGCTCGTGAACGTTATACATTGAGACGCCTTAAGAGAAATTCAGTTTCTTCTTGCACTTTTTCTGATTTTAAATCAAAAGACCCTCGTCCTTTTCGAGAAGTCTTGGTGAATGGAATTTCTATTTTAGCCTTGTTTGATAGTGGAGCTACGGTGACGTGCTTAGGCAAAGATTGTTTATCCTTTGTTGACAAATTGAATTTGAAAATTATTCCGGACTTTAAGTGCAGCGTTGGTACTGCCAGCGGACAGCGTGTATCTTGTGCAGGCAAAGTTAAAGTTCAGCTTAGTTTTAATGGTTTAACTAGATCCATGGAGGTTTACTTGATTCCGGGCCTTGAAAATTTGATGTACTGCGGCGTTGATTTTTGGAAAGAGTTCAGCGTAGCACCCAAACTCATAAGCAGTCTCGAGATCGGTTCTATAGGTGAAGATTCTGATATGCACATCTTAACGGATGATCAGTTAGTCCAGCTTGAGAAAGCTAAAGAGAGTTTTATGGATTTCGAGAAGCATGGTCTTGGGAAGACGCATTTAGAGGAACACGTCATTGATACTGGCGATGCGGTCCCGATTAAACAGCGTCATTATCCCGTGTCTCCCGCCATAGAATCTCTCATCTATAAAGAACTCGATCGCATGCTGAGTTTGGGGGTTATTGAGCCCAGTACGTCACCGTGGAACTCTCCAGTCACTTTGGTCCGTAGGGGTGAAAAGAATCGGTTGTGCCTAGATGCACGCAAGTTGAATGAGGTCACCATCAAAGACGCGTATCCTCTGCCGTTTATAGACGCATTATTGGGTCGTCTCCAAGACACCTATTTTATTTCTAGTATTGATCTTAAAGACGCCTTTTGGCAGGTGCCCTTATCGGTAGTCAGTCGTCCGAAGACCGCGTTTACAGTGCCGGGCAGACCACACTATCAATTTACTGTCATGCCGTTCGGGTTGTGCAATGCAGCCCAACGGTTATGTCGGTTAATGGATAGTGTGATCTCACCGGAACTGAAAAACAAAGTCTTCGTTTATCTTGACGATCTTTTGGTAGTCTCACCCGACTTTGAATCTCATGTGGTACTGCTTCGTCAAGTAGGGGAAATGCTGTCTAGGGCAAATCTCACGATCAACTTGAAAAAGTCAAAATTCTGCAGGCGTCAGTTAAGGTACCTCGGATATATAGTGGGTGAAGGAAAACTTAAGCCGGATCCGTCCAAAATAGATTCGATCACCGACATACCAATCCCCAAGACAGCTCGGGAAGTTAGACGATTTTTAGGAATGGCTTCATGGTTCCGGCGGTTCATTCAGAACTATGCCGAAATTACAGCACCTCTCACTAGGACTTTAAAGAAAGGTAAACCATTCTCCTTTGATGATCAGGCGATAGAAGCTTTTAATAAATTAAAGGTAGCGTTGACTACCAGTCCTGTTTTACATCATCCCGTCTTTGACAAAAGGTTCTACGTCCAGTGTGACGCTTCAAACCTTGGGCTAGGTGCGGTCTTGTACCAACTAGACGCTGTTGGTCTGGAACGTCCCATCGCCTTTCATTCTGCGCAGCTCTCCAAGGCTGAGCAGAATTACAGTGTGACGGAGCGGGAGTGTTTGGCAGTCATTAGTGCGATAAAGAAATTTCGCCCCTTTATCGAGATGATGCCATTCACTGTCGTGACGGATCACAGCGCGTTGAAATGGCTGATGGGACAGAAGGACCTCAGTGGTCGGTTGGCAAGATGGAGTTTAAAACTCCAAGCCTTTAATTTTGAAATCCAGCACCGCAAGGGATCACAAAATGTCGTAGCCGATACACTTTCTCGCGTTCACCTGGACGAAGTCAATATGTTTGTTGACGAAATGCCTCTTGTTGATTTAGATTCACCCGAGTTTAAAGGTGAAGAATATACACAATTAGTTTCCATGGTGCAGGAAAATCAGGACAGTTTACCGGATTTGAAAATTAGCGATTCGTTTGTTTACAAAAAGACACTCCCGTCAGATGGTACTCCGGTACATGAAAATCTCATTTGGAAACTTTGGATTCCAAGTTCATTAACCGAATCACTTATTGAAAAGACGCACACTTCTTCTGTAAATTGTCATTGTGGTATAGGACGTACGATCGCGGCACTGAGGCAATGTTTTTATTGGCCTAAGATGGCTCAACAAGTCCGAAACTTTATTAATCACTGCGTTGTTTGTAAACAATCCAAAGCCCCAAATCACATTTTAAGACCCAAGATGAGAACCGAAACCGTAACCGATAGACCATTTCAAAAGATTTTTATCGATTTCATTGGACCTTTTCCGAGGTCGAGGTTAGGTAACTCGTACATTTTTATCGTATTAGACCACTTGACAAAATTTGTTTTGTTGAAACCACTAGCCAAAGCGAACTCGAGAAACATTATCAAATTTTTGGAAACCGAAGTGTTCCATAAATTTGGCGTGCCACAAATTGTCCATTCCGATAACGGAAAGCAATTTACTTCTTTAGAATTTTCTTCGTTTTTAAATAAATATGGATGCCGACCGATTAGAAATGCCGTGTATTCGCCGCAGGCGAATGCATCGGAACGCGTAAATAGGACTATAATCGCGGCGATCCGAACTTATGTTTCGGAAGATCAACGCGATTGGGACCGAAATATATCGTCCATAGAATGTTCTTTGAGGTCCACTTTTCACACGACACTCGGTTGTTCACCGTATTTCGCATTATTCGGCACCCACATGGTTACACACGCGAGCACTTATGATTTAGCACACAAACTAGGAGTTTTAGAAGACGGTATGGTTGAAATAGTTCCGAAACACGATGTTTTGAATTTAGTCCGCGAAACGATTAAAACGAAAATACACGATTCTTTTGAAAAATCTGCGGCTCGGTATAACACTAGGACTCGCGACGTCAGTTTCAAACCGGGGCAGGAAATACTTAGAAGAAACTTCATTTTGAGTGACGCTTCGCGCCATCTTAACTCTAAGTTATGTCAAAAATTTGTAAAGTGCAGAGTTGCCAGATGTGTAGGAAACTCCTTGTATGAAATTGAAGACCTTCAGGGAAGGAAAATAGGCGTTTATCACGCGAAAGACTTACAGCACATGGTGCCAACAAAATAATTTGCCCGGCTTTTGTTTTTTTATGATTTTTTTCCTGTTCAATTTTGAATCAGGGTCGCGGTTCTTCCCCACCCCTTAACATAACTCGGTTAACTTCCCGAATCAGTATGGCTTCGGCAGGCCTATGCCAACGTGTTCGGGTTTGTTATGTTAACCTTGTATAACAACGGCGTAAGCCGCTGCGTATACGACGTCGTGATTGTGTGCATTACAGCACACAGTCATCGTGTGTTCCTCTTCACACAATTTTTGTTTTTCTTTTTTGTCGATGTGGCATCACTGCTAATTGCAAATGTCAGGCACCAAAGACAACGACAAATTGCAATCATTCTAATAAAATTGTGGTGGCGGCAACATCCCTGAAAAGGAAAAAAAAAATTAAAAAGTGTAATTCGTGAATATTGGGAAGTAAATCCCAACCTCACTCAATTCGCATAACGAATAAGTAATTTCCAATTGGAAAATTGTTTCATAGCCCCAAGTAAGGGTAAAATTATAAGAAATGGTGAGTTTAGTGGAAAAGAAAATTTGTTGAATTCAATTATAAAGAATTCGTGTTTTTTCCTGATTGCAGTTGTGAAATTCATAATTACACGTGTTGCCGCATTCGTGCACTACAACCACCGGCAGATAACCTCGCTTAATTAGTGCAACGGCGAACAAATTAGTTGAGGAAAACCAACCATCGTTTTAGCCCGCTTTATGGAACAATTAAACAATTTGCAATAAAAAGGAAAATTAAATCCGCCACCACAGCCTAGAATTTTTTTTGTCGGCCATTATCCACGTTGTGTAACTAACGTTACATTAAGCCACCACAACCACCTCGAAAAATAGAACTTTCTGGAACTTTTTGCCAGCATTCCCGTTTGCGACACAATAGAAGGAAGCCACAACTCACAGAACCACCTTCACACAAAAGCATCCATTAACAACATTGTGATTGCCGCCATTTTATACACAATTTCAATCTGCATTAGAGAGGAGATGTTAATCCAAATTAAGGGTAATGCCTACCCTCCAACTGTAAGTACGCAATATAACACACAGATATAGTCGGTGCAACCATCCTGCTCCTTCCTGGTAACCCATACCAACCAGTTACAGACCGGGAGGTGTGGGACCAGTCTTTTTTTTGCTGTTTAGTCATCTGTAGTCATCTTTATATTTTGGAAACCAGTTCCTACATCCAGCCCTCGACGTCAGCAGAGCAAATTATTTATTTCTTTTTCTTTTTTAAGTATTCTCTTGGCATTGCACTTTGTATGCACACATACATAGCCATAGCCCTGTATGTATGTGTATAAGAAATTAATGTTGTTGTTGGACCTGTAACGGTTCGTCTCCGCGTGCAAAAAGAAGATGAAGATAATCATGAAAGCTTTGCAATAACGGTTTAACAGAAACGTTTTAGTGTACGTTGTTGTTGTATTGTTCTCATTTCCATTTTCGAATAAGAAATTTACAACAACAACATCTTTCTGTTTCTTTCTATCAACGATAAATCCAACTCACTTTAGTGAGAGAAAACAAATTCTTGCTCTCTTTGATGATTTTTTTTATCTCTTTTTTTTTTGGGAAAGAGAAATAGTCGGCTAAATCAACAACTGTTGTAGTTTCTTTCTATTAGCATTTCTCGTGCTTTTCAAATTTCATCTTCATTTTGTTCTGCGCTCGAGATTGTTTCTTTTTTCCAAATTTATGGGTATATTCGGCGTATGCCTGTTCACTTGTTGTCCATTGCTTATTGTAGGAAAATAACCCGTGATTACCCAGTGTAGTCCGGTCAGAAAATTTAGGTCCCTGAGAACATGATACTTGATATAGTACAATTTTCATCCGAATTTTGTTGAACAAATCTAGTATTCGATATTTTACTGACGGTTATTTCCTACAATAGTGATTCTTGTGGATGGATATTTCGAAGTTTTTTTTCTGTTATTTGGTTAAATAATTTCGAGTGCGACTTTTCTTAAGCAAACAAAAGAACCTACAACAGATTTCTCCTATCTTTGGAAACTTCGTTTAAAACTCCGCGCCTTCTGATAAAAAGCATTTAAGAAATTTTTATACGTCGAGACTACGTTGCAGGTCGACAGATTGTGATTATCGTATACCGTACAAATTTATTGGATGTTTTTATTGAATTTCGATCTTTAAGAATATTATGTTTACGATCCATAAACACCATCTTTATTTATAAATCATATCAGTCGCATACCTCGGTTAAAATATATGCATATATAGACATATAAATACACACAATTCTAAGAATCTTTTCGACGTTAAATTGACTTGTGGTCAACCGAAACAGTAAATGATACTTTTTTTTGTTGATGCGGACATTTCCGATTTTTTTTGTTTTGTACTGCATATGGTATATATATGCATATGTTCTAATTGATAATTTTACCTGATAATTATATAATGTCAATCCCATTATTTATGATCTCCGTCCATCTATCCTTATTGGATATTCACCTTCAGCATTTTATCCAGTGAGCTCATTTGGTAGAAAAATTGAGGGTAGTATTAAATATTTTGGTGCACAGTGGCACGAATGGGAATGACATGCAAAAACAAATTTGAATTTTGTATACATTTCTGAACTGAATATAAATTGAATTGTTTTTTTTTTACTGATTTTGGGAACTTAATATCAGTTAGATAATAATCAAATAGTGATTAATTATAAAATTACCTCTAAGCATTTATTGATTGTTCTTATTATAACGAATAGTTATAAATAAACATGTTTTGAATTCTGAAAATAATCATCATGAGGTTCTAATTGAACAATATAAGGTAAGGTAAAGGTAAGGGTCAGCCAAGCCAAATTTTTGGGAGTCATCATCATCGGTGAGACTCGTTGGGGATTTTGTAGAAAATCCATTGGGAGGGCATGGTATCCCAACAAACACCTTGGGTACCCATATCAACAACAACAACATCATATCATTTTTTTTGAAATAAAGCATCCAGTTTGTGATTGTGAATTAACAATGAATCAATTTTGTTTATGGCTAGTCAGGAGTGGCCACTGAGCTAGACCGAATTTCTTCAATGGCAAGTGTATACCAGCGACATCTTGGTATGCCTCATTCCCCTTTACACTCCCGTCCTAGTTACATAACAAACACGTAAGTAAGTTGAAACTTTTGTTCCATAGTGTTATGCGATATGTGTTCTGTGTTAAACGTCGTGATCATATTTCTCCTTATGTGAAAGAGTTTCTTGGCTGCACGTTTGAAAATTTTTTGAGTTTGCGGTCTATGTTATTCTTCTATAAGGTTTTTAAGTTGAAGACCCCTTTATGTGTGTTGAGTCTGTTCACGTTTTCTCGTTCTGAGAGGAACAAACAGATAATTGTTCCACAGTTGACTCCTTTTTTGGAAAAATCGTTTTATGTTAGAATTTCGCGTGTTTATAACAATCTGCCACCATGTCTGAAGACATTTAATTCCTCCTAAAAATGTTACAAGAATAAATTATGTGCTCATTTTAATCGTAATCAAATACAGCGTTCATAAATGTTGTCTTAGTTTGTAATGATATATTGTTGCATAGCTGATTCTATAATGATTATTTTGTTATATATTTTCATTTCTTAATTTACATGCTTTTGCTTTTATTTATGTTTAATTCTATTCATGATATGCTAAGAAATATTGTTAGATATAAGTATCTGAGAGTAGTTATTGTATAGCTGTTTTTGGAACCGCTCATGGCCCTATGGGCTAGGTTACTGTGTTTGTCAAATAAAATTTTTAATTTTATCTTCATAAATGAAATACGAATTTCACAATATTAATGTTTGCCATATAACTTGACTTAATTCAAAATTAAAAAAAAATCTAACTTTTGCAAGTTTTTTAACCATTTATTTACACTTTTGTCATCATTTGAGTATTTTTGTTTTTCTACAACACAAACAAACAAAAGGTCTGTACGATAACCCAAAAATTTGTACAAATTCGTACAAATTTTTACTGAATGCTGTTCAATAACAACATTATCCAGCAAAAGAGAGCGAGTTTGGAGAGTTTTGTAACTGAGAACTTGCAAATTTTTGCTGCGAAAATTTGTCCCGCAAAAAATTGCAAGTCTAATCAGCTGACTTATAATCACCTATTCAATGTAAACAACTCGAAATGTTAACCTTTTTGACCAAGAGAATTTCACAATTGCACATTTCTTTTAGATTCTAAAGCGTTGTGGATAGGATTGAAGCATTAAATAAGTAAACTGCAATTTTAAAATTTATGTTTTTTTCCGTTTGGTTTAAATATCAAAAGAAACAAAAACAAATTTCATACATATTTGGAAACAGCTGACTTTCTTGCAAGTTTTTGCAAAATGCTGTTCGATAACTTTCTGCAATTTTTCTTGCTTGAAAGACTAAAATTCACTGAGAGAGGTTGCTGGAACTGACTGAGTAATTATTGCTGGGAAAGTTATCGTACACACCTATGGCCTGTTCCCGTGGTAAAAATTGTAAAAACTTTTTAGTTCTGGAACAAATTTTGATACTAAATCTTTTTGTTGCAGCAATTGACCATCTACCTTGTTTGTTGTGATACGTGAAAAGAGTTGCAACTTTTGGTACCTTTTTAGGCAAAAACAGGGTTGTATATCATGTGTACTGTGATTTCGCTGAAATCACGAAATGAGATGATATCTGGTCTGCTCCTTTATGTTTGGGTTACATTCGGCGTCGTTTCGTGACTTCGAAGGCGTTTCGTGCGGAATCAAGCAAAATTTATCATGATTTTGCATACAAAAATGAAATCATCTAATAGCACGGTTACACTACAGCGTTTTGCCGAGTTAACCCACTTCATGAGGATTTGCTTAATCTGCTCAAATCTGACCAGATTTGCCATACAAAAATTAAATCCTCTCATGGCTGGGTTTATTTTAAATCCGGCAAAAATCCACCAAAAATACAGTGTTGTATTCGGTATTTGTGCAAAAAAATGCAACTCTACTCAAAAAGTTGCAACTGTTTTTGCAACAGAGTTTATCGTGTTTTACACGTTTACGATTGGTCGCATGAGATTTTATGGAGTTAATAAATCTAAAGTTATTTGGAAATCATAAAATTACTTTCATTAGACACTTTTTTTTAACCAAAATGTACCCCTGTGTGTAAAATATACCAATTGCCTAAAAAAGTACCAAAAGTTGCAACAGAAAAATTTAGTATCAAAATTTGTAAACAATGTGAAAAAAAATATTAAATTATTTATTATTCATACATAGTAATGCAAAAAGTCTTTAAGACCAAAGTGCGCATTACAAATAAATACAAAATATCTTGCTGATTAATCCATGACTAAGATAACATTATACAAAAATAAAAAATAAAAATATATTTTGCAAAAATAATACAAAAATTAAAAGAAAAGGAAACTAGAAAAACGGCTCCCCAGCCAAAAAGAATGAAAGGTAATGAATTAAAATCCCATGTTAATAATAATGCACGTACTACAGGCACCGGGCTACGTTACGTTTAAATGTATTGGGTGAATATGCAAAACTTCGCAAGTTAAGAGGCAGGTGATTCCAAAGCCTTGCTACTCTAACAAGGAATGATCGATCATAGATACCGGACCAAAAGCGAGGGAGTAAGATTTGTGGATTGCGAAAGAATCGCGAGAAAATGAACTTTGAACAGAGTAATTCCGGTGTACCGTTTTTAATAATTTTATAAAAGTATGACATAACCCGAACATTTATGTACGACTGAAACGGAAGTCCCAAAAACTGCAAAGTATAACTGGAGATATGATCTCTATAATTTAAACGGTATACAAATCGAACTACCATATTAATTAATATAAGAATTCTGTCGAGGCACGACTGAATAGTGCCAGAGAATACTAAATAAATTAATAAATAAATTACTTTGTTACAATGCTATTTTTCATTGGGGTCCCGTACTTTTTTAATAGAAATGTTAGAAAAAAGTGCAAATTGTCAAAAATTGTTTCCCCATACAAATTTCTTAAAAAATACGGGAACGGAAAAATGGCGCAAATTGCAACAACTCCAGCAGAGATATCAAAATTAACTTATCAGCTATCGTATTTAAATGCCAATTAACATGCTGCAAGTTTCTACTAGGCCAAAATTGTATGGCAGAAAACAGGAGAAGATGGTGTTATTCGGCGCTATTTTTGTTTAAAGAGAATGCGAGTCTTGCTAGATTTCGGAGTACGGGAACGCATTTTGAGCAATAAACGGAAAAACTGCCGCAATAATATTTTGCAAGTTCTGAACACAAATTTTATCTGTCAAAATTTATTATTATGATGTCTCAACGATAAAATATTTTTTTTTATTTTTTCATTTGTTAATACTATACAAAATTAATACGATACATAGATAATTTTACGATTTTTACAATTTGTTACCATTTTTCAAAGCGTTACTTAACCCCGAAAAGTGGCAAAACTGGAAGCAATTTTTAAGAGAGTGAGAGAGGAGAGAGAGCGAAAATGGTTTTCTCTTCTACCACAGGCTACCAGGCAAATTTCTGCAGGTAAAAATGGCAGAATTGATTTTTCGACTTTTGTTTGACGATTACATCACACTGAAGAAGAAAATGGACGAAAAACAGAAGAAAAAGTCGAACGCTGACAAAACTAAATTAAAAACTGTGAAATAAGTCCCAATTTACATTGGGCGAGTTTACTTGCGGCAATTGTCATTTTGTAGGGGAGAGAGGTGAGGCATATGGTAACCCTTTGCCTCCCAACACCCTCTCTCACCTACAAACTGACAATTGCCGCAAGTAAACTCGCCTAATGTAAATTGGGACTAAAAGACGAAAATATATTTTTTATGTTTCTTTTTGATATTGCTGCCAGATCTACCATTTTTCCGTTCCTTTACTTTTCTGGTAAAAATGTTCATGAGAGAGCAATTTTGACACTTTTCTCTTTTACCGCTCTTACCATTAAAAAGTAAAGGAACAAAGCTTATAAGTTGCCAATATTTTGAATACATTCATATTTTCTACGTTCTCTTTTTTGTTTGGTTTACATTCGGCGTCGTTTCGTGATTTCGAAGGCGTTTCGTGATTTCGCGCGGAATCAAGCAAAATTTATCATGATTTCGCATACAAAAATGAAATCATATAATTTCGTGATTTCAGCGAAATCAACATCGAAATCACAGCACACATGATATACAATCCTGTTATTGCCTAAAAAAAAGTACCAACAGTTGCAACACTTTTCACGTATCAAAATAAACAAGGTAGATGGTGAATTGCTGCAACAAAAAATTTAGTATCAAAATTTGTAAACAATGTGAAAAAAAATTAAATTACTTAGGTTTTTCATTGTGTTCCCATACTTTTTTAATGGTAATGTTAGAAAAAAGAGCAAATTGTCAAAAATTGCTTCCCTATACAAATTTCTTTAAAAATACGGGAACGGGAAAATGACGGAAATTTCAAAAAACTCCATCAGAAATGTCAAAATCAACGTAGCAGCTATCGTATTTAGATGTCAATGAAAATGCAGCTAGTTTCTACTAGGCCAAAATTGTATTGCCAAGTTTACACTTGCGCTCTAAAATCCACTGGATTTCACAAAATTCTGAAATACATCCCGGTGTTTACACTTATTTTGTTGTTGATTTCAAACATATCACAATGATCAAGGTAGATGCATATGCGCTCCTGATCGAACATGAATTTTCAAAACAAGTTGTTATAAATTGAATTAGTCATCAAAAATATACGACAATATAGAACTTTACAACTTTATTTGGAAAATTATCGTAAAATTATCTATATATCGTATTAATTGTGTATAGTAATAACAAATGAAAAAATAAAAAATGATTTTATCGTTGAGACATCATAATAATAAATTTTGATAGATAAAAGTTGTGTTCAGAACTTGCAGCACTTTTCCCGTTTAGTGCTAAAAATGCGTTCCCGTACTCCGAAGTTTAGCAAGACTTGCACTTCTCTTTAAACAAAAACAGCGCCGAATAACACCCATTTTCCTGTTTTTTGCCGTACAATTTTGGCATAGTAGAAACTAGCAACATGTTCATTATCATTTAAATACGATAGCTGATACGTTGATTTGCTGCAGTTTTTGCAATTTCCGTAATTTTTTCGTTCCATTATTTTTTAAGAAATTTGTATGGGGAATCAATTTTTGGCAATTCGCTCTTTTTTCTAACATTACCATTAAAAGAAGTACAATAACACACTGAAAAATAGCATTGTGACAAAGTAATTTAATATTTTTTTCACATTGTTTACAAATTTTGATACTAAAATTTTTTGCTGCATCAATTGACCATCTACCTTGTTTATTGTGATACGTGAAAAGTGTTGCAACTTTTGGTACTTTTTCAGGCAATAACAGGGTTGTATATCATGTGTACTGCGATTTCGATGTTGATTTCGCTGAAATCACGAAATGAGATGATTTCATTTTTGTATGCGAAATCATGATAATTTTTGCTTGATTCCGCTCGAAATCACGAAACGCCATCGAAATCACGAAAAGACGCCGAATGTAAACCAAACATATGGCAGAAAACGGGGGAAGAGGGTGTTATGTTATTTTTATTTAAAGAGAAGTGCAAGTCTTGCTATATTTCGGAATACGGGAACGCATTTTTAGCACTAAAAGGGAAAACTACTGCAAGTAGTAATATTTTGCAGGTTCGGAACACAAGTTTTATCTATCAAAATTTGTTCTTACGATGTCGCAACGATAAAATCATTTTTTATTTTTTCATTTGTTAGTACTATAGACAATTAATACGATAATAATTTTACGATAAATTTTGAAATAATGTTGTAAAGTTCTATATTGTCGTATATTTTTGATGACTAATTCAATTTACCACAACTTGTTTTGAAAATTCATGTGCGATCAGTTGCGCATATACATCTACCTTGATTATTGTAATATGTTTGAAATCAACAAAAATATAAGTGTAAACACCGGGGTGTATTTCAGGATTTCGTGAAATCCAGTGGATTTTGGAGCGTAATGCTAAGTTGACATTTACGAAATCCACTCGATTTCAACTGTCAATTCCATAGCTCATACGTCAAATGAAATCTCATCTGGATTTCATTTGACGTAAATGTAAACAAAGCATAAGTGTAAACTTGGCATTTGGGGCTGGATTCTTGTTCTATGAAAATTTGAAATGAAAAATATTTTCTTTATAATTTTTTTCATTTGACAGTTTTTTCCTTTATAAAAGTTTTTATTTCCCATTTTCATAGAAAAAGTCCCTGTTTATACATGGAAAGTTGATGGGAAAGAAAATTGAGTTTATGGGCAAGGGAGTAGAGAGGAATAAGAGGGGGTACACACACCTCTGTACTGGCAAATTCTGTTTTGTTTCGTTTTTCTTCGTATACAACCTGAAGTGGGCTGCAGATTTGATTTTGCATTTTCTTTCATTTTATTTTCTCTGTCGAGAAACAAACAACAGCGGAGACAATTAAAAAAAACCATTTGGAGGAAAAACTATTTTTTTAAGCAAAAACAATTCGAAATAAGTGGAAATGTCAAAATTAAAATGCAATTCAATGGTTCTTTTAATAATTAATTGTTTATCACACACGCCCATTTTTACTTTTCATTACAATTTTGCCTTGGCTTTGTTTTTAAACAGCGCAATGAGAAAATGAGTATGAAGAAGAATCAGAAAAATTATAAAATTGACACAAACATGATTTCCGTGTCTAAACAACAAGGAAATTTTAAAAGAAATTGAGAAGAAAAATTATCTTTCCAGTTTGAGTGTCAAAACACGGTCAAAGAATTGAGCCCTTGGTCATTCCTGATGTATACTATCCATCATATTTACTACACCATCTGGCAACATTATTCACGCGCCATTCACCCTGAATGTCTCATTCATGAAGATGGCTTACAAGAAGAAGCATTTACAAATTTTCCATCGAGTTAAAAAAATGTTTGCTCAACATTAGGTAAATAATTTTATATTTTCATATTCCCTTGTTTCTTAAAATTACAAACATGTTTCTCTCATATTTTTTAGTTCTGAACGGCAAACATTGTGTTATGTAAAGGAATTTGCTCTGGAAACATAGGTCAGTCCATATTTACATTCCGCAATTTTCCTTGCGGCAATTCGTCGGTGTCATGCTTAAGTGTTCCACACGCCATTTTTGACAGTTTGAAATAAAGGTAACTTACAAGGGTTTGAACCATGGTAGAACAAGAAAAGGTAGCAGCAATACCCAGCTGACGGAACTGGGTTGTAGTGTTAGTGTCAAATTCCATACGACATTTTATGTATTTATTTCTATGTTCGATGTATATTAGGGATACATATTTTTGAAGAACCAATTTATTCATCAGAAAAAAAAACTATTTCCCATAAAGACGGCTTTATATCATTGACATGTAACCTCCTCCAGGTCCGAACGACGCCGCACACTAAAACACCGCTTATAGAGGCGGTACAATATTTGTTAATATGTGTGGTATTTTGTTAAACTTGAAAAGAATAAAGCCCTAATAAACATGTGCTTTTTTGTTTTCAAAAGCAAATGATTGAAACAGCTTCTCTTTTTTCAATGAATTACCAGCGACCCGAAACATTTCTGCAAGTATTCTACTTTCTGCGAGGAATTATGCATTTAGTCGAATGATATGGAAACATTCA
The DNA here is from genome assembly GCF_047663935.1 of Musca autumnalis. NCBI lineage: Eukaryota > Metazoa > Arthropoda > Insecta > Diptera > Muscidae > Musca > Musca autumnalis. The sequence continues at coordinate 99,142,321 of NW_027412088.1, forward strand.
AATTGAAAATCTAACGAGTTTTCATTCATGTTTTCCAAAATATTCAATCAAAAGTGAAAAATTATTTGTTTTTTAAATTCCAATAATTCATAGACATTTCCTTGTTTTGTTTACATTTACGTTGACACTAAGGTTTACAAACAAAAACAAATTTCAATGTGGTTGTTGTTGAGTTGTATTTGTTGTAGTATTAACTTTACCTTGTATTTGTTCTACCATGGGTTTGAACCATGCTCTTTCAGATTTTTGGTCGGTTTTTCTCTATCTCTTATAGTTTCTGAGATATTCAGATGCCAGTATGTTCCATATCCATCTTGTCGTTTTGTTCCATATCCATAAACCCTGGCGTATGGAACAAAACAACTTTGAATTTTTTAGTTCCATATCCATGTCGTTTGGCGTATGGAACAAAAAGAGACAAAAACGAATTGTTCCGCACCAAAAATGATGGCGTTTGGAACAAAAAATGCCCATTTTTGCCAAGTTACGGAAAAGTTTGGCGTATGGAACAAATTGTTTTAAAGGATTTGGTTTAAAAACTGAAGAATAATAGTTTCTAAATCCAAATATTGTTGAATATTGTATTGTTATATGAAAACGAGAATGTATCAATCGTTTAAACAAAAAATCCATAGTTTAAAGACAAAATTTTGATGTAAGTCCACAAAAATATACGCAAAAACGTCCATTCGACTTGAAGCTAACCGACTACAAAAATGGTATTATGTATAAGAAAATCGCGTTTAAATGTTTTATGTTACCTTAGAAATGCAAAATATCAATCCGTTTTGTCCGATCGAAATTTGTAGCACAAAAAAATAGTGATAAGTGGAGGCAATCCCTTAAATAAATGTTTTAATAAACCTATAATAATGCTCCTTATTGTATTTATATGAGAAAAATAAATGTTTCATTTAAAGTCCTGATTTTTAAACTCCACAGTAGCACTTCATATAAGGGAGGTGGAACACGATTGATAAAAAGTGTTTTGGTTGAAATGTGACAAAACGTGTTCCATGTGACACAAACTGCCAAAAACATGAAAAAAAGATTCCATGGAACATTTCAGCAACTTTTTGCAATTATAAAAATTTGCCATAACTTCTAGACTATCACAGATATCTGACTTAAATAAACTACTGAAATATTCTATGAGTTTAGTTAAGTAGAACTGAGCTCTTAAAGTATTGGATTATTGCACCATTTTCATCCTCTATGGCCTTAAACATTAACTTGAGTTTTTCTCGAATCAGGCAAATGGCGTATGGAACACTTAAGCATGACACCGACGAATTGTCAGTTTGTCGGTGAGAGAGGGTGTTGAGAGGCAAAGGGTTACCATATACCTCACCTCTCTCCATCAAACTGACAATTGCCGCAAGGAAAATTGCCTAATATACAGCCCTATTCTGAACGCATGGGAGTTGGGAATTTTTTCCCATTCCCACATTTTCGTATTCTGAATAAAATTTTGTGGGAGTTTTTTCCCATTTCCCATCTCCCCTCATTCTGAATGAAGTTCGAATTGGGAATTTCTTCCCATGGGAAAAAAGTATACATTCTCTATCTTGAATTGTGGGAGAATTTTGTGGGAAAAATCTCCCCAGCAAACAGTGTGGGAGTTTGAAAAAAATTTCGAGAAATTTTATATTTTTATGAAATTTCATATTTTAAGACATCTACACGACAAAATTATTGCAAATAACACTGTGCAACAAAATTCAATTTTTTTTTTCAAAATGATGGGAAAAATCGAGTAGATTATGAAAGTAGAGCTAAAAATATGAGACACGTGTATCGGCGTTTTTAAAGTTTACGTCGGAAAGTAACCAAAATAGGCGGGGCAAGTTCCGCCCATTTTTAATTTCTTCGAAATATTCGAATTAAGATATCTTGGAATCCTTGCATTTCAGGTATATAGTGTCTTCAGCAACTTTACTCAGGAGGGTATGGGAAATATTTTTGATAAAAATTTTAACCCTCATGCGGTTCATCAAAGGGGTCTTTTTTGTCCTTTTTTTGAAAATCTTTCAAAATCTCCTTAAAAATGTGATCGTATCAAATCCAAATATTCTACAAAATTGTTCGCCATAAAATTTTACTATAGGTCTCAGAATACACCAAATCTGTAACTCTTGTCTAATCGCCAGGAATCTCTAAAAATGAAAAACACGTTTTAGGGTTAAAGTCGGACTTCATCGGAGTTTATAAAAAATTGACCTACAAAACATAATTTTAGAGAGTTGATGTCAGAGACAAAAATATTCTTCATCAAATTTCACTATGGGCCACCAAAGAAATGAAATGTCTATTTACATTTTATAGCATGAATATATCAGTATCAATTTTGCTGAAAAAACATGAAAATATTTCCCAATTTTTTTGATGAAAAATTGTTCCTTCTTTTTTCGAGTTGATACATGGAAGTAATATAAAACTTGGTTATAGGTGAAAAGTGTCAAAAGATGGAAAAATCTACACAAAATTTCACTATGAGTGTCATATGGGCTCTCAAATGTACAAATTGGTGTGGTCCAAAAAACTACAATGATGGGACTCACTCCTACTTTGGTGGCATTTACGGCATTAACTATAGCAATTGACATAAATTAATATATCCTATCTGGGTTCGTTATGGTCATTCATGATACAGCTATTTACTTTAAATGCTAGTGTTATTTCCGTAAATGCCACCAAAGTAGGAGTGAGTCCCATCATTGTAGTTTTTTGGACCACACCAATTTGTACATTTGAGAGCCCATATGACACCTATATTTTCACTGGACCATAGCCGTAGACCTCTAATGTATTTTCACATACAATATAAGCAACCAATGGTTTATCCTAAATACGTAATTTAAGTTAAAAGTATTAAAAATACCAATTTTGGCCGGTCCGATCTGGGTTTTCTATATTTTTCAAATATATATTCACCACAAATGTTTTTAAAGCTATTTAAATTGAACACACGACATCTTCTGTATGAATTTATAACGAAAAACCATCAATAAGTTATTTATATTTTTAATCACAACGACAATCTGGTTAAAAATTGTAAAATACGGTCCTAAACCCTACACCAAAAACAAGGGCTGCTAAGAATGTTAAACGTTATGGTTAGAGATTTCTTTTATTCAGAGACTCACAATGAAATTTCGTTTAGAACATTTCTTTCTTTAACAATATTCCCAAAAAGTAAAGGATTTTGCTAGATTTTGATCCAGTATGGAATTATGTAAAATTAACAGTCCAAAATTAAAACATATAATTTCATCCTAATATATATAAATTTGTAATCTATTTTTTTAAGGAAATAGTATACATAGATATATGGTTTATTTTGAAACTCATAGTGAAATTTTGTGTAGATTTTTTTCATTTTTTGACACTTTTCACCTATAACCAAGTTTTATATTACTTCCATGTATCAACTCGAAAAAAGAAGGAACAATTTTTCATCAAAAAAATTGGGGAATATTTTCATGTTTTTTTCAGCAAAATTGATACTGATATATTCATGCTATAAAATGTAAATAGACATTTCATTTCTTTGGTGGCCCATAGTGAAATTTGATGAAGAATATTTTTGTCTCTGACATCAACTCTCTAAAATTATGTTTTGTAGGTCAATTTTTTATAAACTCCGATGAAGTCCGACTTTAACCCTAAAACGTGTTTTTCATTTTTAGAGATTCCTGGCGATTAGACAAGAGTAACAGATTTGGTGTATTCTGAGACCTATAGTAAAATTTTATGGCGAACAATTTTGTAGAATATTTGGATTTGATACGATCACATTTTTAAGGAGATTTTGAAAGATTTTCAAAAAAAAGGGCAAAAAAGACCCCTTTGATGAACCGCATGAGGGTTTTTATCAAAAATATTCCCCATACCCCCCTGAGTAAAGTTGCTGAAGACACTATATACCTGAAATGCAAGGATTCTAAGATATCTTAATTCGAATATTTCGAAGAAATTAAAAATGGGCGGAACTTGCCCCGCCTATTTTGGTTACTTTCCGACGTAAACTTTAAAAACGCCGATACACGTGCCTCATATTTTTAGCTCTACTTTCATAATCTACTCGATTTTCCTTGTCATTTTTTTTGTTGTCGCACAGTGTAATTATAGTCGCCATGTGTTTGCTTAATAAAAGCATACAAAATGTACTGTAAAATATGTCATTAGTAGACTTCGGATTTTGCATATTCTTATATGATACAAAAACCTGCAAGAATCTAACATGTTTTACACCGATAAAAAATTTTCCTTTAAGTTATCGAACAAAACAAAAAAAAGTAGTAAAAATTAGTAGATTTTTGCAGTTCTGGAACAGACCATATGTATTGAAATACGAGAAAAAGAGTCATGGTTGATTCTATTAACGCAGAACAACAAGTTAAAACAAATTAATTTCAAAAGAATTTTTGGCAATAATTATTAAAATATATTGGAAAATATCCATAATATATACAATCTTTACAACTTTTATTCATTTTCGTATTATAACCTTCGGGTTTTTTAAATCAGACGACCAACGTTCTATTGAAAACGTGTTAGTCTCCTCAACGACACGACAACGATCACACAAACGTACATACATATATGCTAAATTATTGCAATGCTATTCCATTTTCCGAAATGCCTTTTCTTGAATAGGATCGTTATTTTTGAACGTAGAAGCTTGCAATTTTGCAAGGACATGTGTTTTAGTTTTAGATTCAATCACAAACGTATTTTATTATTATTATTATTTTTTTTTTGAGATACGTCTTCGGATATTTATGGTGACGATATGTAATAACAAGCAAAAATACTGCGATATTTCCTACTGCGATATTTCCTATTGTTTAGTGAAATGCCATTATCTCTTAATTAATTTTAAGTAAAAAAACAAACTTCGGTGCCCTGTTTCGGGGCCCAGGTGGCCTCGTTCACTGTGAAAACCCTTCTGACCTAATTATGCTGTAGGTAATATTTATTGTATTTGATGGCAGTCCATCCTCGTGACCTAAAAAACTCATATAACGTCTTAGTTTTCAGATATTCCCGGTTTAAGACCTATAGGACCCTGCTTACATGTAATATGACCTGGTACTCCCTTGGTCCATATGGTAACCCTCCTAGTAGGGATATTCTATGCCTAATATTGTTGATACTTGTTAGTAGTTAACCCTTTTTAAGAATAACATTCATAAAATGTCATGATTTTCAAGAATTTACCAAAAATATGGGTTATTTTAAAACCTCCATTAAATTTCGAAAACATTTATTTGACAGCTTGAATTATATGTAGTTATGGGTTTTCGTTATTTTTTGTTGGACTTCGTGGGTCAATTTATTATTTATGCATCCTATCTTGTGTTTAATAAGTCTACCAACTATTTTTTGAAAAAATCCGACATTTTTATCCCAATTATCAGTCATTTTTCATAAATTAATACAGAAAAATTTTAGTTTTCTTGGTTCGAAAACAATTACTTGACAAACTGTATGTACATACAGTGAATCACAATCAAAAGTATCCACTTCAATTTCTTTCATTAAAACTGCGATTGCTAAGAGTTAATGATAGCGATTTCATTCGTTTATATATTTTATATTAGGGTCTTAACTTAAGCTCTGTTCCTTTACGTTCAAGAATCTTCCAGTTTTACTACTTTTTACTCGAAAAGCGTTCCTTTACTTCAGACACAATACAATTCATATGGGAGCAGTTTTCAACTTTTACTACTTTTGCCGGTTTTATCATTTTCAGAAGTAAAGGAACAGACCATTAAATATTGGCTTGTTCCCGTACTTTATAAAGTGGTAAAAGTCGTAAAAGTTGTAAAAGTCGTAAACGATTTTCATATACATTTTGTGTACGGGAACGCAAAATGAGTAAAAGTGGTAAAAATTGTAAAAACTTTTTAGTTCTGGAACAGAGCTATAATAATAGTTGTGTACGATAAGTCCCAATTTACATTAGGCGAGTTTACTTGCGGCAATTGTCAGTTTGTAGGTGAGAGAGGGTGCTGAGAGGCAAAGGGTTACCATATGCCTCACCTCTCTCTCCTACAAAATGACAATTGCCGCAAGTAAACTCGCCCAATGTAAATTGGGACTAACTTCGCAAGTAAAAAGTACTTGCAAGCACTTAGCAACAGTGTTGCCGTTTTGGGCATTTCGGCCCAAATTTGGGCCGAATAAAAAATAATTTTTAATTTTGGGCCGATGGGCGGCCCAACTCCCTTTTGGGCCGTTTTCATGCTAGTAATCACAGTTTATACAGTTGGCCATTCAGCCCAAACTAGTTAGCCCTGACTATTTAGTTTGCTGTCAAATACATAAAATACAAAGGAAATCAAATCACAATAATGAACAATCTATTATGTTTGTTGTCAAATGTTGTTAACAGAACTCTGAATGGCCAACTGTATAAACTGTGCTAGTAATTTTAAACAATTGGCCTGTTCCCGTACTTTATAAAGTGGTAAAAGTCGTAAAAGTTGTAAAAGTCGTAAACGATTTTCATATAAATTTTGTGTACGGGAACGCAAAATGTGTAAAACTGGTAAAAATTGTAAAAAGTTTTTAGTTCTGGAACAGAGCTAATATTTTATAAAATATCAAATATTAGTCTTTGGGCTATTATTACATGCTTACTTTTACTATTAGATGGATTTGAAAACGTAAAATAAAGCTATTTGGTGGCATTAAAAATATAATTTTCACATTAAAACTTAATGCTAAGAAGGTCCTCCTAGTAGTTTAATTGTCACTTTTAACTTTTAGTTACACGGGTTTTGAAATATATTTTTCGTGATACTTAAGTATTTGGTAAAGATTCATGCATTGTGTTCATAATAAATTGGTGGCAATGGAATCATGCCAAGCTAGAGGTTTTTTTTCTATTTTTGGCATATATTTTACCTATAATTAAGAACCTTAAGAATGAATTTAAAGCAGATAGTTCAGGTTTATCCTATTTATATCCGAGTGTCAACCCAAATTGTCTTTTTTTATAAAAAAATACAGTTTGTCAAGTAATTGTTTTCGAACCAAGAAAACTAACATTTTTCTGTATTAATTAATGAAAAAATACTAATAATTGTGATAAAAATGTCGGGTTTTTTGCAAAAATTAGTTGGACGACTTATTTAAGACAAGATTGGATGTATAAACAGAAAATTAACCCACGTAGTCCAACAAAAAATAACGAAAAGCAATAACTACATGTAATGCAAGTTGTCAAATAAATGTTTTCGAAATGTAATGGAGGTTCCAATATACCCCATATTTTCGGTAAATACTTGAAAATCAGGACAATTTATGAATTTTATTTTTAACAGGGAGTAACTACTAACAAGTATCAACAATATTAGTCATCGACTATCCGTACTAGGAGGGTTACCATATGGACCAAGGGAGTACCAGGTCATATTACATGTAAACAGGGTTCTGTAGGTTTTAAACCGGGAATATTTGAAAACTAAGACGTTTTATGAGCTTTTTTAGTTCACTAGGATGGATTGTCAGCAACTAAAATAAATATTACCTTCAGAATAATTAAATCAGGAGGGTTGCCAGATGTACGAAAAAGGTACCAGGTTATATAAACAGTAAACGAGGTCACCTGTGTCTCAAAACAGGGCACCGAAGTTTGTTGTTTCACTTAATATTAATTAAGAGGTAATAACATTTCACGAAACTATCGGAAATATCGCAGTAAGAGACTAATATTGCTTAGAAATGTATGGGGTACTGATTTCGACAATTTTCAGAAATGCTTACTACGACCTATTGGACTCATTTCGTGTACTCTGCAATACTACTCAGCATATTTTTTAAGGGAAAAATAATGCTGGCAGCAAAATAATGCTTCAATTTTACCATGGAAGCCAAAAAACTTAGAGAATTCCTCTGAACTGGCTCTAAACAGTTGACATCGGATGTCCATTATAAAATCAGTATAGACTGACAATATCTTGCATATGTATTTCTAAGCGATATTTGTACTTTTATGTCATATTTTGATTTGTTTTAGAGAATTGTTTCATCCATTAATTCAATTTGAGTTAAATAAACAAATCTTAAGGCCTGGTTATGGATCCAGGTGGTCTCATTTACTGTTTATATAACCTGGTAACTTTTTCGTACATCTGGCAACCCTCCTGATTTAATTATTCTGAAGGTAATTTTTTTTTTAGTTGATGACAATCCGTCCTAGTGAACTAAAGAAAGTCATAAAACGTCTAAGTTTTCAAATATTCCCGGTTTAAAACCTACAGGGCCCTGTTTACATGTAATATGACCTGGTACTCCCTTGGTCCATATGGTAACCCTCCTAGTACGGATATTCGATGACTAATATTGTTGATACTTGTTAGTAGTTACTCCCTGTTAAAAATAAAATTCATAAATTGTCCTGATTTTCAAGTATTTACCGAAAATATGGGGTATATTGGAACCTCCATTACATTTCGAAAACATTTATTTGACAACTTGCATTACATGTAGTTATTGCTTTTCGTTATTTTTTGTTGGACTACGTGGGTTAATTTTCTGTTTATACATCCAATCTTGTCTTAAATAAGTCTTCCAACAAATTTTTGCAAAAAACCCGACATTTTTATCACAATTATCAGTAATTTTTTCATTAATTAATACAGAAAAATGTTAGTTTTCTTAGTTCGAAAACAATTACTTGACAAACTGTATATAAAAAAGCGCATCAGTATATTGGCATTGAGTACAAAAATAAATCGTACTAGCTCGAAACTTCATAAATATTTGTAAGCACAAAAGCAGACAATTACATTTATGCACTCTTACTTAACAGAAAATGAAAAGTTTGAAATAAAATTTGCTGTTTTGGAGTTTTATATTAAATTACTAGATCAAAATAATAACGGAATAGCTATAAAAGTGACCCAAATACCCCCCTTTATTACAACTCTTCTTTTGTTATAGTTTGGATTTTGCGTACAGATTTATAGCGTTTCGGCTAACTTAAAGTTGCAAGTAATGATTAAAATTGAAGGAGGACCTTCTTTGTAAACGGTGTGCCTTAACCAAATGTAAATGGAAGGTGCTTACACCTGAGAAGTTTTTGCAGATTCTGAAACTACAATGCTCATAGATGAGAAATATCAAGAAACAATCATCGCCGGAGGGATTTTAAAATAAATCGCTATTTAAATTCACATTTTTAGGGGTCCTTTAGGTTTTTACGATTTTGCTTGGAAACCGTGAGTCCTATGTAAATGGGCCTGGAGAAAATGTTGTAGCCTTGAAAATTCTCCACAAGATTAACCTTTATGATATTTTCGTAGGTTTTACGGTTATTGTGATATAGAAGTTCAAATTGAGACAATGCACTGACTGTATCGACTCCTTATAAAACAATATCATGCTCAGTGCGCCTTAACTAACTTTTGATGAAACCGCTTACACATTGGAAGATTTCGCGGATTCTGAAACAGCAATGTTCATAGATAAGAAAAATAAAATAAACAGAAAAAATCGCTGGGGGGTTTTTTAAATAAATCGCGGTCAAAGTTCACAATTTTAGGGTTTTTTTTTTGGTTTTCACGATTTTGCTTGGAAACCGAAAGTCGTATCGAAATGAGTCTAAAGAAAATGTTGTAGCTGTGAAAATTCTCTACAACACTGACCTTTAGGTTTTATCGTAGGTTTTACTATTTTTGAGGTATAGGGGTTCAGTTCAAATTTTTAGGTTTTTATCTTAAGTCTTCAAGATTTAGCTTGGGAACCGCAAGACACATCAAAATGGGACTAAAGAAAATGTTGAAGCTGTGAAAATTCTCTACAACACTGGATGATTTATTTTTTTCTAGGTTGTACCATTTTCAAGATATATAAGTTTAATTTGGGAAATTGCAGTAATGACATTGTTTTATAAGGAGGCGATACAGTCAGTGCATTGTCTCAATTTGACCTTCTATATCTCAAAAACGGAAAAATCTACGAAAATATCATAAGGGTCAATCTTGTGGAAAATTTTCACAGCTACAACATTTTCTTTAGACAAATTTAAATAGGACTCGCGATTTCCAAGCAAAATCGTGAAAACCTAAAGAACCCCTAAAAATGTGAACTTAAATCGCGATTTATTTGAAAATCCCTCCGGCGATTTTTTTGTTTCTTGATATTTCTCATCTAAATTATTTAAGGCGCACTGTGTGTATTAACGTTTAGTGTGAAAATTACACTTTTAACGCATGCAAATTGTTTTTTTTTGCGTTTTCAAATCCATCCAATAGTAAAAGAAAGTATGTAATAGTGGCCCTTAAACTACTAAATTAATAACTCCATATAAGGTAACCTCAAACGAAGTTTTGCCTATTATGAACCAGGTATTACATTTTCCCAGACCTGTAGAATGTGACCCCGATTTAATAGTAACAGATTGAAATTTGTTAAGACCCGATTAAACTATACTTTCTTTCATCTCAAAGAACACATCTTATAATACCTTTGGAATTTTTGTTGTTGAGAAATAGTGTATATTCTTGAGGTAAATAATTATGGGAGTAGTGGTGTAGTGTTTGATTGCAGTTTTCGAGAATAATTATTTTTATTGTCTTTATTTCCGCTTTTATATATTTCTTCAATTTCTCCATCATTGATATGAATTCTTGTAACCTTGGCAATGTTATTCATGATAATTCCTATTTGCGTTCATCATTTGGTGGTCTCAGCAATAGCCTTAATATCGGGCATTTCAATTGTCGTAGTTTTAACCTGTCTTGTAGGTCAGCTAAAATGTCTGAGGTGAGAAATGTGGTGGAAGATAGTTTGTTGAAAGTTGTTGGTGTTAGTGAGACGTGGCTTAAACCACACATTCCTTCGAGTAAAATTGGTTTGACGGGCTACTCTTGCGTCAGAAATGATCGTCTTGCGCAACGTGGGGGAGGCGTTGCTTTGTTTATTTTGGATACATTGAAATTTAATGTTGTGCATAAAAGTGATGGTAATAGCAATGTCGAATATCTGTTTGTTGAATTGTTGGATGGTGGTCGGAAGTTTCTAGTTGGAGTAGTATATTTACCTCACGGTAACTTTTCTGATTTCGAGCATAAGGTATCTGATTTTTTGGTGCGCTATCCTGAGTATGTTATAATGGGGGATTTCAATAGTAATCTTTTTGACATTGATACGTCTACAATTGTTCGGAATTCTTGTATAAGATTAAATGCTTCTATTATTCATAACTCTATCCCCACTCATTTTAGCGCTGCAAACAATTCTGAATCGCTTTTAGACTTCTTTCTTGTCAGTAATCCAGAGTCTGTTTTGGTGTCTGATCAATTTATATGTCCTGGTATATCTGATCACTCTTTTATATTTTTATCGGTTGATAGGTTAGTGAACTCCGTGCGGGAATATATTGAATATATCGATTATGGTGCTGTAAGCCAAGACACACTGCACGATCATATTTCTTCTGTCAATTTTTCTACACTGTATAATTTTTTTGATGTAGATACGCTTTGGAGTAGTTTTGAATCTTGCATTAGTGAAGTTCACAGTATTTTTCCCGTTAAAAGGATACCTAAATATCGACCGAATAATAATGAGTGGTATAAGTCTAGAGATATTGATTATTTTACGTCCTTGCGTGACATTGCGTTTCGTGAGTATACGAGAAACAAAAGTAGTGCAAATTGGAAAATTTTTTGCAAGGCCCGTAATAAAGCAAAGTCGATTGTCCGTAAGGCAAAGAGAACGGCCCACTCCACTCTATTTGATAGTGCGAGCAGTGGTAAAGATTTTTGGAGATTGCTGAGGTCTACTGGTGTAGCTGCTGATAAATGTTATGACTGCGATGTAAGCCCTGAAGAACTTAATAGTATCTTTGTAAATAACCAAATTAATATAAATTCGACTTTTCAATATAACCCTAATCCTGATTATGGCAACTTTTCATTTCGTTGCATTGACTCTTTAGAATTGGATAAAGCTTTTATGTCTATTAAATCTAATGCAGCTGGCCTTGATGGTTTATCATTGAAGTTTTGGAAACGTATTTATACAGCGATCTCTAGGCACTTGCTTTATTTTGTCAATATCATACTAATGACTTCAACTTTCCCCACAGCTTGGAAAGTATCTAAGATTGTTCCTGTTGTAAAGAAGGGAGCTATCCATGATATTAATAGTTTTCGGCCTATTTCCATACTGCCAGTTTGTTCTAAAATTGTGGAATACTGCCTCAAATTTCAGATATCTGCATTTTTAGATAGTAATTCTTCCCTTCATGATGCACAATGTGGCTTTCGTAGGAATAGAAGTTCGGCTTCTCTCCTACTTGGTTTAACTGACCGTGTAAGGTCTAATTTTGGTGGTTCTAAAATCTCTGTCCTAGTTGCTCTTGACCTAGAAAAAGCTTTTGATCGTGTCGATCATGCATTATTGCTAACCAAGCTGAGTGTTTTGTATGGATTTTCTAATAATGCTTGTAAGCTCCTTATGTCTTATCTAACGAACAGAAAGCAGGTTGTATGTGCTGGTGGGAGGTATAGTGGCATTCTTCCGGTTAAAAGTGGAGTACCCCAAGGATCGGTGTTGGGTCCACTTTTGTTTATACTGTTCATTAATGACCTATTTCCCAAGCTGCAGAGTTGGTGCATGCCGTTTGCATATGCGGACGATATTAACTTGCTTTTTGTTGGTGAGGTCAGATTTTTACCAGTTCTTCAATCAAAAATTGATCTGGTTATGTCAGTTTTGTACTCTTGGATGTCAGATAACAATTTGAACATCAATCCGTCAAAGACTAAAGCCCTGTGTTTCTCCACTGTTCCGGTTCATGATCTGACATTGAAATATAGCAACACAATTATTGAGTTTGTACATGAAGTGAGCATTCTAGGCATCTTGTTGGATGATAAACTTAGCTTTAACCGTCATGTTGATATGGTAGTCTCAAGAATAAATTTTTCTTTAAGATGTCTTTATGCCACAGATCTATATTTGCCCATGAGTGTTAGATATCGTCTGGCTCATAGTCTAGTTCTGCCTACTGTTTTGTACTGCTTGGAGGTTTACACTGGTGCAGGTCAGGGAATTATTGATTTGATTACGCTCGCAATTAATAGAGTAGTTCGCTATGTTTACGGCGTTAATAGGCGTGATCACATTACGCCATATACCATTAAATTACTAGGGACCTCTTTTCCAAATTTTATAAAACTTCGATTACTGGTGTTTTTCTATAAGTTGGTTCGTAACCAATGTCCTACTTTTTTAATGTCTTTGTTCAACTTCTCCACTTTTACAAGAAGGAGCCAATTGAATATTTCTAGTGCTATTTTTTTAATGGATAGTTCATTCGAAGTAAGAGTAGCGCGGCTATATAATATTTTGCCCAACAATTTAAAAGTATTTAATATATCACCAGCTTCTTTCTCAAGACATCTTCTGCAACACCTACTCTGACGCTCAGATACTTTCTCTTTCCATCGTTTGATGAAGGCCAAATTGTTTTTTTTTTTTATTATTTTAGTGATCTCACTTATTTTTAACTGTATGTTCAAATATGAAGGGTTATAACCTTATTATTATCTATAGTTTATTTTTTTTTTTACATTTTTTTTAATCTTTTCTTACGTTTGAGTAGTGGGAATATAAATATTTGTATTTTTTTTTTAGCCTTATGGCTTGGAGTATTTGTAATTATAGGATTATATCATATACCTAGTTTTATATGCACTCTGAGTAGTGATAACATACACATATGTAATATAATGTAATTCATTTAAATTGGCCCGATGGCTTAGAATTATTGTAAAGTTGATAAATAAATAAATAAATTGGTCTGTTCCTTTACTTTTGAAAATGGTAAAACCGGCAACAGTAGTAAAAGTTGTAAACTGTTCCCATATGAATTGCATGGTGTCAGAAGTAAAGGAACGCTTTTCGAGTAAAATGTGGTAAAACTTGAAGATTCTTGGACGTAAAGGAACAGGGCTAATGGCTATCTGCGAAACCATCTTTTTGTAAAAACGTTCTTAAAAAAATTTAGCTGTCAAAGCCAAATTTCGGCTTTACCGAAACAAATTGACTGTTTTTGTCAAAAATTGGGCAAAATAATTTTTTTTTAATCTGTCTTGCTTAAAGGCAAGCGTTTTATGTATTTAATAAGCTTACATGAATAATATAATAAGGTCATATGAAGATCGGTCAATTCGTTTTAGAGCTATCGTTTGTACCGACTTCAAAAACGCCGTTTCGAGAAACACGTACTTAAAGTTTATATGCTATATTCAAATCACAATAAATTGTTTCCTTCCAATCATTATATCTCCGACAATTTTTTGCGACATACTACCTTTGCGTAAAAATAGACAACATTTTTTTCGATTTTTCTAAAAGTAATAAAAGGTATCTATGAGAAATATATATTTCTGTTTTAATTTTTAATGTTGGGCCGTTTTACACTGCTCAGCAAGTTCTCAGTAACCTCTCTCCACCAATTTTGCTCTCTCGAAGCAAAAATTCGAACAGCAATTTGCAAAAACTTGCAAGAAGTCAGCTGATTTGATAAACAAGAAGTTTGCGGAAAAGATTAAATTTAACGGCTTATTTTTCCTTTACCGACCCACCTCAGAAAATTATGAAAAAATTACCACAGATAGTACTTTTTATCCCGATTCCAACCATGTATTGCTTTTGTTGCGGAAATGTATACTTCCCAAGATATAGGCCTCAACGGCCCTAGTCTAAAATGTTGGCAAACCACCGCAGAAAATTATTAAAAAAGTACCACAGATAGTACTTTTTACACCGAATCCAACGATGTACTGCCTTTGTTGCGGAAATGTATACTTCCCAAGATATGGGCCTCCAAAGTTCCACAAAGGCCCTGGAGCCGACCCACCTCAGAAAATTATGAAAAAATTACCACAGATAGTACTTTTTATCCCGATTCCAACCATGTATTGCTTTTGTTGCGGAAATGTATACTTCCCGAGATATGGGCCTGAAAAGATCCACAAAGCCCTATTACAGTATTACAGTCTTTGATATGTGATTAAACACTTGTTCTGTTACTGTCGACTCTGTAGATTTTGACTGATTCTCTTTTACAGCGGTGGGCTTCACATATTGTCCCTGCAGCTCCATATTAACTTTGATACAATTTTTTTCAATCAACTCAAATTTTAAACATTTTATTATTGAGTCTTTTGCGTCTTTTAGAAAATCACAGGGTAATATAATGTCTTTAGTATTTTCCACTTCATAACATGTAATGTTTTGATTGAACGCACTTTTTATAATTTTTATATTTTTTTCCAAATTTTTTCTAACAACACTGCGATGATTCTCACTTCGAATATGAGATATCATATTCTTCACTGTAACGTTGCACTCTTCACATAGCTTATCGGCCCGATTAATTTTGTCTATTTTAGGTGCATTCATCTGCGATACAGTTGGTTGTTCTTGTTGTTTTTGTTGATTAGTATGTGGTGACAATTGGTGGAATTTTAATTGACTGGCATCGCCAAACAATTGTCTACAATCTTTACAATGTAATTTTACGTGTTTAAAAAATTCGCGTTTAACATTGAAAGAATTTCCACAATAATTACAAATATGGGGAGCCATTTTTAAAAGCAATTAGAATTTTGGAATGCTATGTTGAATAATCCGTGACTTGTTAAGTACTGATGATGTTCTCAACAATTCCCATCAATATATAATTATTTGAATGAATCAAAGTATTGATTGTATTCCAGAATCAAAATCCGCCCTCAACCATACCCCTCCACCTCACACCCCCTATCCCCCCTCCACCTAAAGGTCAACATAAACACATGCATTGCAGACTCAAAGAACAAAGAACAACAAATAACAATTGTAGCATTGAATACTGCAGATTTGTTTACATTTGTCTAAATGTAAACAAATTGCCTAAATGCTCGGTGACAAAAAATCTAATTTTTGGTCAATGTATCGATCACCAGTATGCTAACATGGAGTAAAACAATGGAAAGAATTTGTACGAATCATTTCATGGTCACTTAATGTTTACTCTTGGGTTTTTGTTGCAATATGAGAAACTCTGACATTCATCTCAACTCATAGCGGAGTTATGAAATTCAAAAGACGAACGAACCTGACCATCATCAATAATTTCACAAACTTGTGAAATTAATTGGGTATACATTGAATCTTATTTAAGATTATTTGCTTTTTATACGAAAACTGTAGTATGCTAAAACATGAATTTCACAATATTGTGAAATTAATTGGGGATACAAATGTTAAGTTATGAACATGATTGAACATGCTCACAGAGAGACTGGCGGACGGACGGAAATATCCACTTTGATTACGATCATGATTCGGCATGCTTACAGACAGACATATATTGAAATGTATTTTGTTTACATTAACGATCAGATGTGGTTCTCTCTCAACTTCTCGGTCTGGCTCCCTTCCACACATATACAGGATAAATGTGTTTCTCTCCCGAAAACAAGGTCTGGCTCCCTTCCACACATATACAGGTTAAATGTGGTTTTCTAGATATACTCCACTAAATCATTTGTTTGACTCCAACTGACTCGCACAGTGGTTCAAATCGACAAAAATTGCTTCTTTTGGCTGGTCTTTAACCTAACTATCTGGAGATACATACATGTAAATGGGTAAATGTATAACCGTCTATTAGTTTACTCTCTCTCTCTTAATTTAGTTTTCTCATATGTTCTCTAATGCCATACATTTGTTTGAATAAAACTCTCTCGCACAATAGGTCTGTTCGGGTAAGAATTGCTTCTTAGGGCTGGTCTTTATCCTAACTCTCACATTGGGGACCCCATATTTCATGATTCAACGTAATATTTTTTAATTTAAGCGGTAAATGTGGCAACCCTAATATTTTTGGAGGTAATATTTTTGAGACACCCTAATATTTTGTATATATTTAAGCTATGTTTACATTTAAGATCTCTCCAAATACTCTCTCGATCTAGTGATCTCTCTCTCTCTCTTGTTCTCTCTCACACACACACACTCTCTCTCTCTCTCTCACACACACACACTCTCTCTCTCACACACACACATACACTCTCTCTCTCTCACACACACACACACACACACAGCCTGCACAGTGGGCCGAATAGGCAAAAAAGGCGCTTTTGTGGTCCAGAAGCCCCATTACCCCTCTACTCATGTTTTATTGGAAACCCCACAAACACACACACTCACCTCATCACCTTATTCATTCCCCCTTTAGACGAACAATCAAAACGTATTAAATATTTTTTCTAAACTCAATACATATTACATTTATTTTTATAAAAGAAAGAAAGCAAAATATTTAGAAATGAACGTAGTCTGGCTTTTTATATTATTATTCGAAAATCTAACACCATTAGAAATTATTTATAAAAAGGTATCAAACCTCTTATTTTCTGACCAATTACTAATTTATTTCCCTATCCTAAGTGAGCTCTCTTAAGACAGTCTAATTGGCCCGTTTGGCCTCACGCAAAGAAAAGCTCTACTCTATATTCCCTTAAAAAAACTCGATAATAAAATATACTCAAGAAAACACTGGTGTTAGAATCACTTACAAATGTTGAAACATATAGAGGACAATCACAAAACAACACCACAATTAATATGAATAGTCGTTTATGATAATTATATAAAATGATATGATATGATGATTATAGAAAAATATGAGTTTTAAAATTTATGGCTTTTAAAGGATTTCCATTAAATGTTCTTTTTGTTTTGTTAGCCAATATATCCCAACGTGTCTGTGGCGACAATTATTTCAAATAGGATTTTTTTATGATTTGAAATATGTATATTGATGATTAATTATTTTGTCTTCCCTTTTTATCTCTTGCAGGAAACCGCACTCAGCGCGTGATACTCATTAAATTCTCACATACAAAGGTTACCTGGTTCTTCCTATGGCGAATGGCAAAATTAAGGCTTTCTGGCCAAATACCTCTTTTGGAACACTTGTCCGTCAAATCAAGGAGGAACCGACCAAATTACACTCAGCTATAACCTATTCACTCAGTCACAATTCGTTGGATTTGGTACAACCGCCCGTGGCTGGCACAAGCCCAAGGTGGAATTTGGTTAACAATTGTGTATTAGTGGTATACACACTAATTAATTGGATGTACCAAAAAGTATTATTGATTTTGGTGAAAACAATTGTAACGCTTGGTTTACATTTGCGAAATCCACTCGATTTCAAATGTCAATTCCATTTCTTAAACCTCAAACGAAATCCAATGGATTTCAGATGAGATTTTATTTGACGTATACTCAAAGGTATTGACAGTGGAAATCGACTGAATTTCGTAAATGTAAACCAAGCATAAGTAACAATTGTTCAATGATCTGGTGCAGCAAACTATAAAAGGTGAGTTAGTGCACATAAAAGGATTATGCCAAAACAGAATTTTTATGCAATTTTATTGTATTTTTCTTTTACAGAATCGCCACATGGTCGCGAAAACTGTACCCGGCGTATGACCACACTTTGGGAAACACGTTGTGGGATAACGGTACTATAGTACCACACCATCTTTCAGGCTGAGAACAAAATCAATATTCCTCAACGCATGTAGCCCAATTCGAAGAAACCACCAGTTCTTAACAAAAGAATTCTTATAATTGTCACCCCATTAACAATTGTATGCCGATTTTTTAAAGACGTTATGCAGTTTCGAGAAGTTTGCACCGCAGTTAATTGGAAAATTTCCAATTGGCTTGTGTAAAAACACACATCGAATTTTATGGTAACCAAAACCAACAAATGCCCGGTTACCAAACGTCAAGAAGTGAACTATTTCGCCAGCTGCTGCAAGAATTTTGTTTGGTAAATTCCACCAAACCCAACACCAAACTTTTCCCCCTAAATTTCAACCACTATGTGGATCTATCAGCATATTTTATTACCAAATTTTGTCGCGAATCAAATTTATATCAACGTCCGTTGCTCCTCATCGTCCAACACGTCGTCGCAATAGCCGATTCTCTAACTTGTTTTGTGGGTCCAAAAATCATCATCATCAATAGTCCCAGCCAGCAAGCTACCTCAATCCATAGTCCATTCAACAGCTTATTTTTGGAATATCAAAATCAATCATAATCAATAGCCCGAGTCAACACATCACTTCAATCATCTTTCATACACCATCATTATAACCCATCAGAATTTAATCAAAAATTTTCCGGATTTACTGTAAGTAGAAAACAGTATGAGATTAGCAGTGTTAATGATGCCTAATTTATGAACCAGAAGCAGGACTGCAGTGACTATATTATTGAATATTTTTATGTGATTTTTGCTTGAACATACATACATATATGGGTTTGGTTATAATTATGTTTACCAAATTATAATCAAACGCACATATGCATACCCAATCAGATGTTTTATGAACATGTATGCTTAATTATAATTATTAATCATTAATTATGATTGCATACCTGATTGATTATACATGCATATCTTTGTAATTATAATTACACTAGCTGACCCGGTCCGCGTTGCTGGCCCGTTGTTTGGGTTCTCCGTGTAAACTTTAGTTATCTATACAGTATTGATACACCCATAATTAGGCATCCCTCTAAAACTTCATAATATAAATCAATGTTTTGACATAAATTCCATGTAATGGTATCCCCCAAATTTAAGATATAAAATCTCTTTTATTATACCCTTCACCATAAATCGACAGTTTAAAGCACTTTGTGACCCACATATAATGGTCGGTGCACGTCAATTAACATTGCTATATATTGGATTGTTGGTCTCGGTTGCAGTCGTAATTATTACTGCAGAGAATTGTTAGTATAGGTCCACGTTTTGATATAGCTCCTCTAGAACGGTACCGGCTGATTTTCGCTATTTTTGAGGATTTAACATCATTATCATACCGAAATGGCTGAAATCTGGTTTTAATATATTTTAAAGAGGAGAGCATAAATATTCGGATCGACCGAAAGACACGCCTTTTTATTTGCGCTCGGTATGTAACAGTTATAGGTTCACGTTTTGATATAGCTCCCATAAAACAGTACCTCCAGATTTTCAATAGTTCAGAGATATAGCCACTGTTGGGGGTCGTAAACAGTCTTGCAGAGAATTTTCAGTATACGTCCTCGTTTTGATATAGCTCCCATAGAACGGTGGCGCCTGATTTTCGCTATTTTTGGTGGATTTAACCTCAGTCAGCCCGATCGAACGTAACGCCTTTTTTCTTCGCGCTCTATATGCAATAGTGATAAAATACCCCTCAGCGAAATGTATGTTCCTTCGGGATATGTATGGCAACATTTATATAATTCATAAAAAAATTACTTCTATAAATTGTAGTCGTTATTATCGAGATTTTGCTGTATTTAAAAAATGTATCTTTATGTAGCTATTCCAAGGATTGAAATCAATGCTCATGAAGTTTCACTTCCCACATTTTGAGATTTTATCAGTAATTATAATATTTTCAAAAATCGAACACGATCGCGGTATTCTGATTCCAATGATGATATTGTATATCAATAACTTTGTCTGATTTCCAATCGATCTTTTTGGAATTTCGATCTTGTGACATCTCAAGTTATCGGGATTTTACTGTATTCCAAAATGTGGAGTTGATCGCGCTATCCCACTTATTGTTTAGTGTTCAGCGTTTATAGCGTTTTTTAGGCACGCTTACAAAATTATGTATATTATCTGAAATAATAAATGTTTGCAAATTTTGTGATGACCGCGATATTTCACTTTTCGCGATATTTCACTTCCGCGAAAACCATTCAGGGTCAAGACAGTAATTACAGTAGTATTGCAAACAATCTGTAAACAATACGTTCAAAAATATAATGGACTTCAGATTTTCAAAAAAAAAAAAAAAAAAAAAAATTGAAGGAGAACCTCCGGTCACTACACTTAGCCGTATTAATATAGCTCACGACCGCGCTATCCCACTTGTTCAAGCTAGTGTTTATATCATTTTTGTATCACGCTTACTAAAATTATGTATATTAATTTAAATAATACATTTTTGAAAACTTTGTGATGACCGCGATCATTCAGGGAAAACAGTATGTAAACAATACGTTCAAAAATATCAAAGATTTCAGATTTTCTTAAAAACATTGTGGGGGAGCAGCACCGGTCACTACTCTTAGCCGTATAAAAACAGCTTACGACAGTTCTAATTAATTGAAATAATACATTTTTGAAAATTTTGGGATGACCGCGATATTTCACTTCCGCGACGACCATTCAGGGTCAAGACTGTAAGTACCATAGCATTGCAAACAATTTGTAAACAATATATTAAAACGTATCTTGAATTTCGCGATTTTCTTAAAAAAAATTGTGGGGAGGACCACCGGCCACTACACTTAGCGGGATAAAAAAATAGATTACGACCTACTCTCAGACCTAAAAACTCCACATACAAAATTTCATAAGATTTGCCAATCGATTTTTCGGAATTTCTATATAGTGACATCTCAAGTTATCGGGATTTTACTGTATTCCAGAATATGGCGTTGACCGCGTTATCCCACATATTGAAGCCAGCGTTATAGCGGTTTTATAGTCACGCTTACTAAAATTAGGTATATTATTTGAAATAATACATTTTTGAATAATTTGGGATGACCGCGATATTTCACTTCCGCGACGACCATTCAAAAAAATATATAGCCTATTTTCACCACCGGTGTTCTCAGTACATTATCTGAAATTTTCAAGAAAATCTATTCAGCCGTTTTTGAGTCTATTCGGAACATACAAACAAACAAACATACTAACATACACACATTGCCTTTTATATATTAGATTTCATTAATTACAATCACCTAATGTTATTATTGGATTTCATTCTAATTATTATTCAAAATTATATCTCATAAATTATATACTAATTCTCTGAATATATATTCACAGATTTAAACAAGATTTATATTTATACACCTGACTGTAATTATTGACGTAATTATAATCGTGTATGAGTTTAATTATATTTAGAATTGTTTATTATACACGCGTTGTTATATTTATACGAGGATTTATAGATATTCAAAGAAATATTACACAGTCTTACATAAGTATACGTACGCCCCATAAATCTCGGGTTTTAGAAAAAGTAATGATATTTATGAAATTCCAAGTACACAGGTTTATTTCGTCTCACTAATAAACAATATTTAATACAACAAAAGTATATTCCATAATATAAATAACGGTAAATTTTACAAAAACCAAAAAATGACACTTACAAAAGTATACATACGCCCCAAGGAAATATGAGTATTTTCGTAAAATTTATGGAATTAGCAGCAAAATTTATACATTTTATTGTTTTGGCGAATGTGTCTGGGTGTCCGAGATATATTTTAGAGAAAAAAAATAATTTTTGGTTGTTAAATGCCGTTATTTAATGCCAAACTTCTTGTATAGCTCGTTAAAGCGGACCCTTGCCGATTTCTTTCCGTTTGAGTATACAAAGCCACAATATTAGTGTCAGATTATAGATTTTGATATCCTAGAAAGCTTTTTAGTTGACCTTGTGCATAACACACCTTCCTGGGAGTCGATAAATTCACATTTTTCCTGGGATATCTCAGGAAGTTAATAGATTCCTCGGAATTCTTGGCACAAATTCCATACAGAAGACTTTGAATTGTGTTTTAATATGGTGTTATACAATTCTTGGACACCAATTGAATCGGAAATGTGAAATATTCTGTTAAAAACCTGGTCCCAGAGCATCAAAATATAATCACTACCAAAAAGCATGAAATTTACACTGTGAACAGCGTAGTTTTCGTATTATGACCATTACCGTCAATATAAGGTCGGAAAGTTTCGGATAATTGTACATTTCTGATTCAATTGGTGTCCAAGGATTATATAACGCCATATTAAAACACAATTCAAGGTCTTCTGTATGGAATTTGCGCCAAGAATTCCGAGGAATCTATTAACTTCCTGAGATATCCCAGGAAAAATGTGAATTTATCGACTCCCAGGAAGGTGTGTTATGCACAAGGTCAACTAAAAAGCTTTCTAGGATATCAAAATCTATAATCTGACACTAATATTGTGGCTTTGTATACTCAAACGGAAAGAAATCGGCAAGGGTCCGCTTTAACGAGCTATACAAGAAGTTTGGCATTAAATAACGGCATTTAACAACCAAAAATTATTTTTTTTTCTCTAAAATATATCTCGGACACCCAGACACATTCGCCAAAACAATAAAATGTATAAATTTGGCTGCTAATTCCATAAATTCTACGATAATACTCATATTTCCTTGGGGCGTATGTATACTTTTGTAAGTGTCATTTTTTGGTTTTTGTAAAATTTACCGTTATTTATATTATGGAATATACTTTTGTTGTATTAAATATTGTTTATTAGTGAGACGAAATAAACCTGTGTACATGGAATGTCATAAATATCATTACTTTTTTTAAAACCTGAGATTTATGGGGCGTACGTATACTTATGTAAGACTGTGTAAATGTTGACCAGATATATTATTGATTTTTTTCTCGATCTACATATATGATACAAAATTTTGAATTATTCCATTAATACATAATCGTATAAACCTTTTTTTGGAACTTGTGCAGTACATCTCCGCGATATCCCTATTTAAGAAATTTTCCAAATTCATAATTTGAATCCTAGAGTCCCATGGACAAGATCCGATACCATTTTGAGCTCGATAGGGTGAAGGGTTTATTTTTGCATTTATCTTTACTTTATACTGTGCGTAGCGGCGCAGAATAATAGGGAGACCACCAGAGAGTGTATCTAAAATTCGTACAGAACACATTTTTTCTAGATTTTGACCTTTATAGCAGTAATATTATTTCATAATATTATTTCCTCCACCCATACAGGGGGTCCTCATACTGAAGAGGCCCATTAGGAGGTTCAGTTAGGAACCCATAGAGAGGGCAAGGGTACCCAATTACCAGCTAGGCGTACCAACCAACAAACCCATGTGCAACAACAATTATCATTTATATCTTTTCAGTTGTTTGACACAATCATTTTGTTGTTGTGGCCTGGTGCATTTTACAACCGACAGATCATTGCCGGAGCTAAAACATCATGCCATCGTCATCTAGGCAAGCGATAGGGGACGCATTAGTCTGCCATGCCTACAACAATTAAGTAGTACATACTACTATGTAATAATAATCAGACCAATCACGAATGAAAATTCCGTGCGGAATTTCTCTCTTTTCCCTTCTTTGCTACAAATCGAGGCATCATATCGGGCCTTCGCATATGCCATGGTACGCGTAGTTGGTGTTCCTTGTACTCGTTTTCGTATGTTATAGACAATTTTTTCTATTGTTTCATGACTTGTTAAATACTTAAATCTCAAATCACCCTGCCAAGCAATTGTTCCCAGGCAGTTAGTGTGGCATAAAGAAGAGCTTTAGTATTATACGTCAGTCTTCCCAAACTACTTTAAGTAGTGCTTCAAATTTTGCCGTTGTACAAAATACTTTTGTACATACTTGTTACTTTTTGTGTCGAGGCGCTGGAAATTCTAATAATTAAAAATAAATTTCCCGCTTGAGTTTCCAGCCGCCTAAATCAATAAATATTCTTATGAGCATTAGTTATAAATGGTAAATTATGTTCATGGCTCTTAGAAGATAGCGTTTAAGATACCACATGCAGCGGGAGCTGCTATCACTAGTGTTGTGTGTGCATTACGAGCGGTCGCACTTACGATTTTATGACTCTTTTTATAACACACATGATGCTGGAAAATTCTTCATTGATCAACGGATTGTTTGGTTTGGTCAATGAAGGGTTTAGAGATAAGAATTAGTGATAGTCTAGGTTAAGAAATAATTTGTAGATTAGCTGCTAAGTGAAAATATTGAAAATAAAGACTTAGTGTGAAACAACCACTCAACCAAAGCAGATCGTCTGCTTCTTTTAAATATCTACATACAGACTAGCTGCGGCAGTCTGTTGGATGCAACGTGCATCCCAACCTTATTTACATTTGGTCCATCGAGCCTTTCCTTTGGTGATGAAAAAGAAACCGGCGGAGAAAAGATGAAGAGATCTATATAAACGACGAGCGATCTACGTGCAGAAAAAAGTTCAGACGAACGAATACGAAAACCGAAGAAGCGAAAGTAGAAATGCGAGAAACGAGGCGAAGGAGAACGATACGAATAACGGAAAAGTAAAACGAAGAAGAAAAACGAGCAGGGAGAATAACCAGCAAGACGAGAGAAGAAGTATGGCGAAGAAATATACTGCAACGAGAAGAAAACGGAACGACGAGAGAGGAGAAGACAAACGAAGATTCAAAAGTACACAGAAAACGGAAAAGAGGAACAATGACTGAAGAAGGAAAATCCCATGTTGAGAAGCGGTTGGAGTGGCTGCGGAAATTCTTTAAGGTCAATCTAACACGTTTCGACGAGCTGATGAAGGAAGCCGAAGAAATCGAAGGAGTCTTCTTTTTACGAGTAAAATACAAACGGCTGGGTTACCAGATGGAACGACTGCAAGATATATATAACGGATTTATAATGGAAGGTGGAGAGGATGGCTTCGTCGAACTGATGTGGAAGTGGGCAAAACAGGTTTTCTTCGAAGAGGAAAGGAAAATTATGATAAGGCTAGGTGCCTTAAAAGAAAATGTTAGAGCGAATAATGACTACGAACATCGTACGTTTGATTTTTCGGGTAAATCGAAGGGAATGCCCACGAAATCATATGATATCAATGGAGATTCCAAAAAATGTTATGATTCAGATAGGAGACAAAAGAAAACGTCCGGAGAAACGAACGAGTCTGTGGATCCCGTAAATGTAGTGAAAGACAAAACTCCGCAATTGCCATCTGATACACTTGATGTTAAAACGAAACAACCTACAACAGCGGAGGAAGTTGATGCCAGCAATGAGAGTAATTGCGAGGATGAAACAATACCATGTAATTCGAACAACTACAATGACACCAATAAGGAAATTATTGCTGTCGTCGATGCTTCTTCCGATGACAATTTAAAGAATGCCTCAACCAATTCAAGTAATAGTGAACAACGATACTCCTGGTCACCTGCAGCTGAAGCATCATCCGTTACTACTACTCTAAAAAAGAATCCAGAGGGTGCTGAATCAAAAGATACCAACGAATCTACTGCGGAAAGCGAAATGACAACGAGATTAGGAGTGAGCAAGTCATATTCGGTGGAGAAATGGAGGCAGAAGAGTGAACTGCGCTACGAGTCAGGACATGAATCAGAGGGCGCAGCAACAAGTGACGAACATTTTTCAACATTATCTCCTGAGGAAGATGATTCCATTAAAAGTACTAAAACGATAGAAAAGAAGGAGAATTTGAATGATGGAAAGCTACAAACGAAGGCACCAATGCCATGTTATCCTAACAACGGCAATGACGCCGATATGGGAATTATTGCTGATGTCGATGCTTCTTCCGATGACAAGAATACCTGGACGAATTTGATCAACAGCGATCAAATATATACACTGCCATCATCGTCTGCTGAAACATCGTCCTTTACGATGCTACAAGAGGAACCAGAAGTTCCTGAAACAAATAATACCGAGAATGCAGTTGGAAGCGAAAGGACGAGAGGCTTTTGTGCGGATAAATTAAGACGGTGCGAGCTGAACTACGAATCAGAGAATGATGAAGGGCATGGAAGACGAGCATGGCTGATAGAGTTGCAAAATAAATCAGAAGTATGGAAGATTACAACGACCGATAAAACTGGAGGGAGACGCACTAGAGATTCTTTCGAGAAATGGTTACGACGTTTTACAGGTGCGATTACGTAAATGCAGATTTTGGTATCATTTTTTTTATTCTTATACATTTTTTAATTTAAATTTGTATCTTATATATATATTTTTTGTTCTCAATCTTTGTTAATATTATTATTTTTAAGGGCCGCCCCAGAATGTTTAATTCTTAAACATACATTTGCAACATTTTTCTCGAACTTATACAATCCACTGAGAAGAGACATACATATATTTTTTCTTCATTGTAATTACACTTTTTATGCCGGCCGCGAGAAAATGTATAATTCTTAAACTATGTATAATTCTTAAGCTATCTTAGATACAGTCCACAACTAATCTGTAATTTTGTAATTTCATTTATTTATACATATCTCAAACCTAATAATAATGAAACGTAGTGTAATGGTTGGATGCGTGGGACTTCGGTAGACTCCTAATTTTTCAATGTATCTCTAAAGGCCTAGCAGCTCAACTCGAAAGAGAATTAATTAAATATCACTATAAATGGCCTTCGCCTTAATAAGGCAAAAATAAAAAAAAATAATTTCAGCATGAGCCAGGCTGGGATTCGAACCTGGGTCTGCGACAACTGAGTGTCAAGGTTGCCGGCGTCTTAGCGTTCTAAGCCACCATCAATTTGTCAAAACTTTAGTAGACAATAATTGATGATCAAAATATAAAATCTTCTGATATAGAAGAGCAATTACTAATGATGTAGAAATAAAACTTACCATAGTATTTGTGAACATTGAAAAATGGGATTACCAAGCAGGACTATAGGAAAAGTTTGGAGTTTCAATTAACTGACATAATTTCGCATATACATTTATCTAATGAAGTTCGATATATATACCAGTTACCAAGCTTTGCCTTCGTCTGCCACAAAAACAACATCCTAATACACCTGAAGATCGGATTTACCACCCGTGAAACGTAGTGTAATGGTTGGATGCGTGGGACTTCGGTAGACTCCTAATTTTTCAATGTATCTCTAAAGGCCTAACAGCTCAACTCGAAAGAGAATTAATCTAATAATTAAACTCCGAACTATTTTTTATGCCGGCCGCGAGAATGTACAAAATACTTTTGTACATACTTGTTACTTTTTGTGTCGAGGCGCTGGAAATTCTAATAATTAAAAATAAATTTCCCGCTTGAGTTTCCAGCCGCCTAAATCAATAAATATTCTTATGAGCATTAGTTATAAATGGTAAATTATGTTCATGGCTCTTAGAAGATAGCGTTTAAGATACCACATGCAGCGGGAGCTGCTATCACTAGTGTTGTGTGTGCATTACGAGCGGTCGCACTTACGATTTTATGACTCTTTTTATAACACACATGATGCTGGAAAATTCTTCATTGATCAACGGATTGTTTGGTTTGGTCAATGAAGGGTTTAGAGATAAGAATTAGTGATAGTCTAGGTTAAGAAATAATTTGTAGATTAGCTGCTAAGTGAAAATATTGAAAATAAAGACTTAGTGTGAAACAACCACTCAACCAAAGCAGATCGTCTGCTTCTTTTAAATATCTACATACAGACTAGCTGCGGCAGTCTGTTGGATGCAACGTGCATCCCATAAACCTAATTTACAGTCGTCAATGTCTGTATGTATTCTGAAAGTTGTTGTTCGACTCCGCCATTTCTAGCACATATGCGACAATATTATTGTTTTTTTTTTTTTATATTTATGTACATTATTAAGGTGCCAAAAATCTGCCTGTGTTACTACTCAAGTTTCTGACTTCTACTACTCAAGTTTCTGGAAGTATCGAACTCTGGTATTTTATTTCTCCAGTGAGGAAACTAGAAACTAAATGCACAAGTAAGTGAATGACATCAAACATCCATATTTTTCACGATAAAGCACAATTCAATCATAATATGGTGGAACCATTGATTGATGTAATGTATCCGACTCGCACACGTTGGCTACAATCTCGACGCCAATGCTTTCTGATGCCTGATATATATGTGCTATCATATCCTGCATATCCCTTGTTTGGTAACATGCACGCGCATCGACACAATTGATATTTTCCATCTGGTTTTTAGGCCGGTTAAGAGGAAAGCGTATTGAGATGATATTTCTCCGCTATTTACGTTTAGTGCGTCGAATGATAAGACGCATCTTTTTTGGTTTTCGGTTTTACCGCATTTTGTAACAATTTTTTGTTTTTGTGTGTAAAAGATCTTGGTCCATTCGGTAAGCCCTCTATGACAATAACGCTTTTGTAATAAGTAATCTTTTCTCCCGTGCACTGTATGGATTCCTGCGGTTTCCTTTTGCGATGCTGCAAAACATTTTTTGCTCTTCTAAAATTTGTTACTCTTGTAATCCATACTAAATATAGAATAATAAAAATTAATTTGTAATAAAGTAGTACATACGACTGTGTAATAATAATCAGCCTTATCACGAGTGGAAATTCCGTGCGGAATTTCTCTCTTTTCCCTTCTTTGCTACCACAAATCGAGGCATCATATCGAGCCTTCGCATATGCCATGGTACGCGTAGTTGGCGTTTCTTGTACTCGTTTTCGTATGTCATAGACATTTTTTTTCTATTGTTTCATGACTTGTTAAATACTTTAATCTCAAATCACCCTGCCACTCAAGCAATTGTTCCCAGGCAGTCAGTCTTGCCAAAAGGATCTTATAATCTCTGATTATTTGTTGCTTATGCTGTCGAGTTCCTCCTACTTTAAGTAGTGCTACAAATTTTGTCGTCAATGTCAAATCTGTATGTATTCTGCAAGTTGTTGTTCGACTCCGCCATTTCTAGTACATTTGCGACAGTATTATTGTTGTTGAATATTTCTTCGTAATGAGCAAATTTAAAGCGATCATAGAAGTAAGGTGCCAAAAGTCTGCCTGTGTTACTCAAGTTTCTGACTTCTTGATATGGAAGTATCCAATTCTGTTATTTGATTTCTCCAGTGAGGAAGCTAGCAACTAAATGCACAAGTAAGTGAATGACATCAAACATCCATATTTTCTCACCATAAAGAACATTTCTATCATAATATGGTGGAACCATTGATTGATGTAATGTATCCGAATTGCAGACGTTGGCTACTATCTCGACGCCAATGTTTTCTGCTGCCTGATATATGTATATGTGCTATCATATCATGCATATCCCTTGTTTCGTAACGTGCACGCGCATCGGCACCAATTAATATTTTCCATCTGGCTTTTAGGACGGTTAAGAGAAAAGCGTATTGAGATGATATTTCTCCGCTATTTACGTTTAGTGCGTCGAATGAAAAGACGCATTTTTTTGTTTTCGATTTTACCGGATTTTGTAACCATGTTTTTCGTTTTTGAGTGTAAAAGATCTTGGTCCATTCGGTAAGCCCTCTATGACAATAAAGCTTTTGTAATAAGTAATCTTTTCTCCCGTGCACTGTATGGATCCCTGTGGTTTCCTTTTGTGATGCTGCAAAACATTTCTTGCTCTTCTAAAATTTGTTACTCTTGTAATAAATCCATGCCAAATATAGAATAATAAAAATTAATTTGTAATAAAGTAGTACATACTACTATGTAATAATAATCAGTCCAATCACGAATGGAAACTCCGTGCGGAATTTCTCTCCTTTCCCTTCTTTGCTACAAATCGAGGCATCATATCGTGCCTTCGCATATGCCATGGTACGCGTAGTTTTCGTTCCTTGTACTCGTTTTCGTATGTCATAGAAACATTTCTCTATTGTTGCATGACTTGTTAAATACTTTAATCTGAAATCACCCTGTCACTCAAGCAATTGTTCCCAGACAGTGTGGCATAAAGAAGTATAATACGTCAGTCTTCCCAAAAGGATCTTATAATATCTGATTATTTGTTGCTTATGCTGTCGAGTTCCTCCTACTTTAAGTAGTGATACAAATTTTGTCGTCAAATCTGTGTGTATTCTGGAAGTTGTTGTTCGCCTCCGCCATTTCTAGTACATTTGCGACAATATTATTGTTGAATATTTCTTCGTAATGAGCAAATTTAAAACGATCATAGAAGTATTAGCCAAAAGTCAGCCTGTGTTACTACTCAATTTTCTGACTTCTTGGTATGGAAGTATCGAATTCTGGTATTTTATTTCTCCAGTGAGGAAACTAGAAACTAAGTCCCGGGCCACACTAAGAGTAATTTCACTGAAATTTTGACTTGAATGTAAAAGAAAATGTAAAATAAAACGGTCTGTTTGTTTCATACGAATATTGCAACAAAGCAAAATTGCAGAACACACGAAACCGTGTACACTAGTTTCTTGAAATTATGCATTTTTCCCAAAAAATGCAAAGTTTCATGTCCAAATTTCATTGAAATTACTCTAGTGTGGCCCGGGACTAAATGCACAAGTAAGTGAATAACATCAAACATCCATGTTTTCTCACGATAAAGCACATTTCTATCATAATATGTTGGAGCCATTAATTAATGTAATGTATCCGAATTGCAGACGTTGGCTACTACTATCTCGACGCCAATGCTTTCTGCTGCCTGATATATGTATATGTGCTATCATATCATGCATATCACTTGTTTGGTAACGTGCACGCGCATCGACACCAATTAATATTTTCCATCTGGCTTTTAGGACGGTTAAGAGAAAAGCGTATTGAGATGATATTTCTCCGCTATTTACGTTTAGTGCGTCGAATGAAAAGACGCATTTTTTTGTTTTCGATTTTACCGGATTTTGTAACCATTTTTTCGTTTTTGTGTGTAAAAAATCTTGGTCCATTCGGTAAGCCCTCTATGACAATAACGCTTTTGTAATAAGTGATCTTTTCTCCCGTGTACTGTATGGATTCCTGCGGTTTCCTTTTGTGATGTTGCAAAACCTTTCTTGCTCTTCTAAAATTTGTTACTCTTGTAATAAATCCATGCCAAATATAGAATAATAAAAATTAATTTGTAATAAAGTGGTACATACTACTATGTAATAATAATCAGCCCAATCACGAATGGAAACTCCGTGCGGAATTTCTCTTTTTTTCCCTTCTTTGCTACAAATCGAGGCATCATATCGTGCCTTCGCATATGCCATGGTACGCGTAGTTGGCGTTCCTTGTACTCGTTTTCGTATGTCATAGAAACATTTTTCTATTGTTGCATGACTTGTTAAATACTTTAATCTCAAATCACCCTGCCACTCAAGCAATTGTTCCCAGACAGTTAGTGTGGCATAAAGTAGTATTATACGTCAGTCTTCCCAAAAGGATATTATAATCTCTGATTATTTGTTGCTTATGCTGTCGAGTTCCTCCTACTTTAAGTAGTGCTACAAATATTGTCGTCAATGTCAAATCTGTTCGTATTCTGCAAGTTGTTGTTCGACTCTGTCATTTCTAGTACATTTGCGACCGTATTATTGTTTATTTATATTTATGTACATTATTAAGGTGCCAAAAATCTGCCTGTGTTACTACTCAAGTTTCTGACTTCAACTACTCAAGTTTCTGGAAGTATCGAATTCTGGTATTTTATTTCTCCAGTGGGGAAACTAGCAACTAAATGCACAAGTAAGTGAATGACATCAAACATCCATATTTTCTCACGATAAAGCACATTTCTATTATAATATGGTGGAACCATTGATTGATGAAATGTATCCGAATCGCAGACTTTGGCTACTATCTCAACGCCAGTGCTTTCTGCTGCCTGATATATGTATATGTGCTATCATATCATGCATATCCCTTGTTTGGTAACGTGCACGCGCATCGACACCAATTAGTATTTTTTCCATCTGGCTTTTAGGCCGGTTAATAGAAAAGCGTATTGAGATGATATTTCTCCGCTCTTTACGTTTAGTGCGTCGAATGATAAGACGCATCTTTTTTGGTTTTCGGTTTTACCGGATTTTGTAACCATGTTTTTCGTTTTTGTGTGTAAAAGATCTTGGTCCATTCAGTAAGCCCTCTACGACAATAAAGCTTTTGTAATAATTGGTGTTTTACACGATATGTTATTTTGCATATGTGTTGTCATTTTGCGTATACATTTTGTATATAAAAAGTGACAACTCATATGTAAAAAACATATCGTGTAAAGTACCCGTAAGTAATCTTTTCTCCCGTGCACTGTATGGATCCCTGCGGTTTGCTTTTGTGATGTTGCAAAACATTTCTTGCTCTTCTAAAATTTGTTACTCTTGTAATAAATCCATGCCAAATATAGAATAATAAAAATTAATTTGTAATAAAGTAGTACATACTACTATGTAATAATAATCTTTCCCCTTCTTTGCTACAAATCGAGGCATCATATCGTGCCTTCGCGTATGCCATGGTACGCGTAGTTGGCGTTCCTTGTACTCGTTTTCGTATGTCATAGAAACATTTTTCTATTGTTGCATGACTTGTTAAATACTTTAATCTCAAATCACCCTGCCACTCAAGCAATTGTTCCCAGACAGTTAGTGTGGCATAAAGAAGTATTATACGTCAGTCTTCCCAAAAGGATCTTATAATCTCTGATTATTTGTTGCTACTATCTCGACGCCAACGCTTTCTGCTGCCTGATATATATGTGCTATTATATCATGCATATCCCTTGTTTGGTAACGTGCACGCGCATCGACACCAATTAATATTTTTTTCCATCTGGCTTTTAGGCCGGTTAATAGAAAAGCGTATTGAGATGATATTTCTCCGCTCTTTACTTTTAGTGCGTCGAATGATAAGACGCACCTTTTTTGGTTTTCGGTTTTACCGGATTTTGTAACCATGTTTTTCGTTTTTGTGTGTAAAAGATCTTGGTCCATTCGGTAAGCCCTCTATGACAATAAAGCTTTTGTAATAAGTAATCTTTTCTCCCGTGCACTGTATGGATCCCTGTGGTTTCCTTTTGTGATGCTGCAAAACATTTCTTGCTCTTCTAAAATTTGTTACTCTTGTAATAAATCCATGCCAAATATAGAATAATAAAAATTAATTTGTAATAAAGTAGTACATACTACTATGTAATAATAATCAGTCCAATCACGAATGGAAACTCCGTGCGGAATTTTTCTCCTTTCCCTTCTTTGCTACAAATCGAGGCATCATATCGTGCCTTCGCATATGCCATGGTACGCGTAGTTTTCGTTCCTTGTACTCGTTTTCGTATGTCATAGAAACATTTTTCTATTGTTGCATGACTTGTTAAATACTTTAATCTGAAATCACCCTGTCACTCAAGCAATTGTTCCCAGACAGTGTGGCATAAAGAAGTATAATACGTCAGTCTTCCCAAAAGGATCTTATAATATCTGATTATTTGTTGCTTATGCTGTCGAGTTCCTCCTACTTTAAGTAGTGATACAAATTTTGTCGTCAAATCTGTGTGTATTCTGGAAGTTGTTGTTCGCCTCCGCCATTTCTAGTACATTTGCGACAATATTATTGTTGAATATTTCTTCGTAATGAGCAAATTTAAAACGATCATAGAAGTATTAGCCAAAAGTCTGCCTGTGTTACTACTCAATTTTCTGACTTCTTGATATGGAAGTATCGAATTCTGGTATTTTATTTCTCCAGTGAGGAAACTAGAAACTAAGTCCCGGGCCACACTAAGAGTAATTTCACTGAAATTTTGACTTGAATGTAAAAGAAAATGTAAAATAAAACGGTCCGTTTGTTTCATACGAATATTGCAACAAAGCAAAATTGCAGAACACACGAAACCGTGTACACTAGTTTCTTGAAATTATGCATTTTTCCCAAAAAATGCAAAGTTTCATGTCCAAATTTCATTGAAATTACTCTAGTGTGGCCCGGGACTAAATGCACAAGTAAGTGAATAACATCAAACATCCATGTTTTCTCACGATAAAGCACATTTCTATCATAATATGGTGGAGCCATTAATTAATGTAATGTATCCGAATTGCAGACGTTGGCTACTACTATCTCGACGCCAATGCTTTCTGCTGCCTGATATATGTATATGTGCTATCATATCATGCATATCACTTGTTTGGTAATGTGCACGCGCATCGGCACCAATTAATATTTTCCATCTGGCTTTAAGGCCGTTTAAGAGAAAAGCATATTCAGATGATTTTTCTCCGCTAATTACGTCGTCGTGCGTCGCATGATAAGACGCATCTTTTTTGGTTTTCGGTTTTACCGGATTTTGTAACCATTTTTTCGTTTTTGTGTGTAAAAGATCTTGGTCCATTCGGTAAGCCCTCTATGACAATAACGCTTTTGTAATAAGTGATCTATTCTCCCATGTACTGTATGGATCCCTGAGGTTTTCTTTTGCGATGCTGCAAATCATTTTTTGCTCTTCTAAAATTTGATACTCTTGTAATAAATCCATACTAAATATAGAATAATAAAAATTAATTTGTAATAAAGTAGTTCATACGACTGTGTAATAATAATCAGCCCTATCACGAGTGGAAATTCCGTGCGGAATTTCTCTCTTTTCCCTTCTTTGCTACCACAAATCGAGGCATCATATCGAGCCTTCGCATATGCCATGGTACGCGTAGTTGGCGTTTCTTGTACTCGTTTTCGTATGTCATAGAAATTTGTTTTTTATTGTTTCATGACTTGTTAAATACTTTAATCTCAAATCACCCTGCCACTCAAGTAATTGTTCCCAGGCAGTCAGTCTTGCCAAAAGGATCTTATAATCTCTGATTATTTGTTGCTTATGCTGTCGAGTTCCTCCTACTTTAAGAAGTGCTTCAAATTTTGTCGTCAATGTCAAATCTGTATGTATTCTGCAAGTTGTTGTTCGACTCCGCCATTTCTAGCACATTTGCGACAATATTATTGTTTATTTATATTTATGTACATTACACTGTGATACAAAAGTGGACAAAATTTTTTGCAGGATTTCTGATGCACAAATTCGGTTTTGTGGGAGTCCATAGAAGACGAAAATACCTTTGGTTTCTTTGGGTCACTTCGGGTTTTGATTTTATAACGGTAAATGTAGTGAAAAATGGGCTTTCTTGAATTTTCAAATTTAAACGGACATTACTTCTTTTTTCCACAACCGATTTGTACACACTGTTTTTCATTATAAAGGGGAGAGTAATGCCTTTCGAACAGGCCATAGATTTTTAAAATCGGTTAACAAATGGCTAAGTAATATTGGTTTAAGTGTGACAAAAACGCATTAAAAAACAGTAAAATGTTTTTCCTTGTGCTCTAGGCTGCGTAAACGACACCTAACAGCACAATTATTTACTGTTAACAAGTAGGAAATTTAGTTGGCTTTCCAAAATGGGAAAAACCAACGAAATCGGTTGAAAAATGAATGCGTTATGGCATTTTTTGTGTTACAACTTTTTGGTTTTTTTTCATATTTTCCTTCATAAAAGATGGGTATCTTATCATGTATGATTCTAATTGTCATTATCCTGCTTAACAATTACGCACAAGGTATCAATGTTTTATAAAGGAAAATACGAAAAAAAACCAAAAAGTTGAAACACAAAAAATGCCATAACGCATTCATTTTTCAACGGATTTTGTTGGTTTTTCCTATTTTGGAAAGCCAACTAAATTTCCTACTTGTTAACAGTAAATAATTGTGCTGTTAGGTGTCGTTTACGCAGCCTATAGCACAAGGAAAAACATTTTACTGCTTTTTAATGCGTTTTTGTCACACTTAAACCAATATTACTTAGCCATTTGCTAACCGATTTTAAAAATCTATGGCTTGTTCGAAAGGCATTACTCTCCCCTCTATAATGAAAAGGAGTGTGTACAAATCGGTTGTGGAAAAAAGAAGTAATGTCCGTTTAAAGTTGAAAATCCAAGAAAGCCCATTTTTCACTACATTTACCGTTATAAAATGAAAAACCGAAGTGACCCAAAGAAACCAAAGGTATTTTCGCCTTCTGTGGACTCCCACAAAACCGAATTTATGCATTAGAACCCCTGCAAATTTTCACTGTAGCACAGTGTTATTAAGGTGCCAAAAATCTGCCTGTGTTACTGCTCAAGTTTCTGACTTCTACTACTCAAGTTTCTGGAAGTATCGAATTCTGGTATTTTATTTCTCCAGTGAGGAAACTAGCAACTAAATGCACAAGTAAGTGAATGACATCAAACATCCATATTTTCTCACGATAAAGCACATTTCTATCATAATATGGTGGAACCATTGATTGATGTAATGTATCCGAATTGCAGACGTTGGCTTCTATCTCGACGCCAATGCTTTCTGATGCCTGATATATATCTGCTATCATATCATGCATATCCCTTTTTTGGTAAAGTGCACGAATTTTATATTGCACTTCGTTCACTTATTAAAAAAAGTTTATTTGTTTTTAATTTACTTTTAAAAACCGTTTATTTGAATATAGATCGGGAGTTAAACACTGACTGACTTAAATCGAATTTTACTTTGATATTTATAATCTTCTTCTTAGCTGTTGTGTAAGCATTTTTATTATTTAGTTTGTTCTGATTGGCTAATAACCCTAATTTTTAGTAAACCATCATTTATTGCAAAATTAGCAATTTATAAAAAATGAGTTTTTGATTGGCTAATATGCCCTAAATTTAGTAGACTATCATTTAATGCAGAATTTGCAATTTATTATAAGAATGCATTTTGATTGGCTGTAATGCCATAAATGTTAATATACTGATAAAAATGCAATGTTAGCAAAATTAATATTGAAAGTTAATTAACAAAAGTGATTGACCTTATAAAAATGCTTATGCAACAACTTTACAAAAGTTGGAGTTTATTTGTTTATTTCTTTTAAAAAAATATCTATGGGGTCATTATACATAACTACCCCTCCCTTTGAAAAAGAATTCTCCTGAATTCGATTATTTAATTTAAGCTTTATGCTTTTATGTTTAAATAATATGAACAAAATAATTGTTACAATAATCAATAAAATTACAATATTATATCCAAATGACAATTTGTTGTGGTAGTTTAATCTGTTTATATTTTTCACATTGTTTTCGTGTTCTTCTATAATTTTTTCAAATGATATTTGATGACTACAATTTTTAATTGTATTATATTCCTTTATAGGTATTCTTCTTTCATATTCTTTAAAATTTGAAAAATAATAATCTTTAATTCGTATTGAACAATTATTAAAAGTTATTAGAAAGTTCCCATTTAATATAGTATCGTTGGAATTGCAAGTATTATTTATATATAAGTTTTTTGAATTTTTAATATCGATTGTATCTAATTCTAATTGAACAATTTCTAAATCTTTATTTGTTGTCATTTTACAATTGTTTTTTACAATGCAGTGTTTACTTAGTTTTAAATCTTTAAAATATTTATTTTCTTCAAATGCATATGTTTTATTATCATAGTCAAAAATTTGTTCAATATTGTAATCTATTTCATAGCTTTTATTATTCGTTAATGGTACAATTGTCCTTAATTCTATTTCAATAAATTCTTTAGGTATTTTCAGTCCGAAAATTAGATAAGTATGATTAAAATATGCTGTCCCTGTCTGTATGTATTTAATTTTATGATAATCAATTTCGTACTTCGTTATTTCATCAGTTGTCAGAATGCTGGGATGTACTAAACCATATTTAGCAGATATTATATTGTCCTGAATTTGTTCCAAT
Organism: Musca autumnalis; assembly: GCF_047663935.1. Taxonomy (NCBI): domain Eukaryota; kingdom Metazoa; phylum Arthropoda; class Insecta; order Diptera; family Muscidae; genus Musca; species Musca autumnalis. Next base: position 99,180,725 of record NW_027412088.1, read on the forward strand.
TTATTTTTTATAAGTTGAATATTGGTTAACTGTTCTAGAAAAACTGTTTTTTTCATTTTCCTCATTTAAATATTTATTTATCGAATTTAATTCTGTTTCTATAAGTATACGATCATTATTTATTACTGTTTTCAAATGAGCCAACGTCAAGTTAAAAAAATCATTTATAATAATTTGTTGGTTATTATTTTCTCTAATATCATTAATATTGAATAATTTATTCTGTATAGTTTGTCTGTCTTCGTCATCCATTGTGCCAAATAACCATTTTGATAATTTTCCTACTCCATTTATTAGTCCTCGTCTCGTTCTTATTGGTCTTGGAATTAGAGTCATTAGTTTACTTTTAATTTCTATCAGTTCTAATTGTAACATCCCCTTATTTCTGATTTGATGTTACAAGGGTGAATGTTATCTAATTTTGATTTCTTATATTTGGTTTGTGCCACCGTGGTGCAATGGTATCCCGCCTTGCACGCAGAAGGTCGGTGGTTCGATTCCCCGGCCATGCAACATCAAACATTTTTCAACGGTGGTAAAATACCCCTCAGTAATGTTGGCGACATTTCCTGAGTATTTCAGCCTTGTAAAACTTCTCCACAAGTGGTGTCTTAAGACACGCCGTTCGGACTCGGCGATAAACAGTAGGTCCCATATCATTGAGCTAAATATGAATCGGGGTGCACTCATTGATATGAGAGAAGTCTCCCTTGTCCCGTACGGGATGTTGTGGAAAAATGTTTTTTTTTATATTTGGTTTGTTCTTTGTGCCTAAGAGCCTTATAATTTTTTGATATAGCCTTCTTCTCTATTTTCGGTACATTCTTCTCTAGACTTGTTAAGTTTGTCAATTGCTTTTGTTTTATTCTCATCTATATTCGTTTTTACTTTATTCTCATCAATTTCATCCTGTTGAATCTCTTTAGGTGAATATTTTGTAGTTGAATGATATCTTTCATTATAATTCCTAACTGCTTTCTGGATAAGTTGTTTTATTGGTGTTTCTTTATTTAGTTTATATAAAATTCTAAATTTTTCTGCTATTGTATTATGTAGACGTTCTACATCCGCATTTCCTGTATGGCTATTGGGTTTAGTAAGATGTAAAGCTATGTTTTCATTTTGTAGAAATTCTTTTAGTCTAATAGCATTGAATTCATTGTCCGCTACTATTTTCTTTGGTTTACCTATTCTAGTGAAATGTTCCTCTAATTTTTCTATAATAGTTATAATATTTCTGTCATTCAATGGATAAGCTGCCGCAAATTTAGAAAATTTATCGATTACTGTCAAAAAGTGAAATCCTTTCATTACATATGTATCTACATGGATAATTTCATTCTTATTATAAGGAGTTTCTGTTTGAGAAAATTTAGTTTTAATGGGATTTCTATCATATTTTACTTCCTGACATATTTCGCATTGATTTATTACGAGTTGAATTAGTTCTAATAATTTTGGATAATATATTTTGTTTTTAATGTTATTGTAGGTTTCAAGAATTCCGGAATGCATACTCTCTCTTATATGGTACAAGGAAATTTGTTTTACTGCTTCGACTTCTGTTTCTATATCTTGTGCTCTTATTGTACACTTTGTAAATTTTAGTTTTCTATTATTTGAAAACATTTCTATTATTTTTTTCCTGAACTTTGTTGTAATTATGGTCTGATAGCTCTGAATAAATTCCTACGTTTCCTTTAGTTATATACTTCCTGAATATGTCTCCCATATTGTCAAAATCTGATTCGGCTATAAAAATTATTTTCTTTCCATGTATTGTTTTAAGTTCTTCAGTTTTATTAGCCCTGTTCCTTTACGTGCAAGAATCTTCAAGTTTTACAACTTTTTACTCGAAAAGCGTTCCTTTACTTCAGACACCATACAATTCATATGGAAGTAGATTACAACTTTTGCTACTTTTGCCAGTTTTACCATTTTCAAAAGTAAAGGAACAGACCAATTATTAGTAAGAATTATTTGGGTCTTATATTTGTTAACTATTTCCTCTTTTATAAAGAAATGGTGTAGTAAGTTTTCCGCTGAATGAACTGTTGCTAAGGTTTGATTATTGTCTTCTATTGCATTTACGGTATTTTCAAATAGTTCTTGATCTATCTCTTCGTGTGATTGAGTTTTCGTTTTCTTATCTTCATCATTTTTGTTGTCACTATTTTGTTCAATTCTACTCAAAAAATCTGCCACTCTATTTTCTTTCCCTTTAATATATTCTATATCAAAATCATATTCTCCTAACTTAAGTAGCCACCTTTGATGTCTTGGAGATATATCCTTTCCTTTGTATTTAGTATGTAAATATTTAATTGGTTGATGATCTGTTAATATTTGAAATATTCTTCCGTATAGGTATGGTCTTAGATAATTAACACTCCATAAAATAGCTAAAAATTCTTTATCTGTGGGGTGTCCTTCTTGCGAAAGCACAGCGCCAATTGTATAATTTGATGCATCAGTGGTAATGTGAATTTTTTATCAAAATTCGGATATTTCAAGATTGGATGTGAACTGATTAGTAGTTTTAGCTTTTCGAAGGCTTCAATATATGTAGGATCTTTAGTATTAATTTTTGTTTCCTTTTTCAAATATTTTGTTATAGGTTGTGCTACTTTTGCATAATCTTTAACGAATTTTCTGTAATAACCTGTTAATCCTAAAAAGCTCTTAATTTGTTTTTCTGTTTTTGGCAATTCTAAGTCTTGGATAACTTTTATTTTATTTGGATTAGGTTTCAATCAGTCCTTTGTTAAAATATGTCCTAAAAATTCAGTTTCCTTTTTCATGAAATTACATTTGTCTATTTGAATTTTTAAATTAGCTTTCTCTAAAGTTTTAAAAATATTTGTTATTGCTTTAACATGTTCTTTTAGTGAGGTACTAAATATGAGAATGTCGTCTAGATATACTACACAAGTTTTATTTATATAATCGCGTAAAGTTTCGTTCATCAACCTTTGAAATGTTGCTGGAGCATTTTTTAAACCAAATGGCATCCTAATAAATTCATATAGTCCATGAGATGTTACAAAAGCTGTCTTTTCCCTATCTTCTTCTCTTATTAATATTTGATGATATCCCTTTGCTAAGTCAAGAGTTGTAAAATATTGTGCTCGTCCCAATTTATCTAAAATTGAATCAATGTTTGGTAATGGAAAACTATCATCAATTGTTATTTCATTTAATTTTCTATAATCCACTACAATTCTATATTTTCTTTCTCCAGAATTATCTATTTTCTTTGGTACTACAATTAATGGACTTGCATATCGAGAACTGCTTTTCCTAATTATTCCTTGATCTTCCATTTCTTTTATTTGTCTTCTTACTTCTTGTTCATGTTCTGGTGGGTATCTGTATAGTTTAGCTTTTATTTGTTCATCTGTAGTTGTTCTAATGTCATGTTTTATATCCATGGTACTTGTCAATACATCCCCTTCTTTAAAGAATAAAGTTTTAAATCTGTTTATGATTTTTGTAACTTCTTCCAATTCTTCGGTATTTAAATGTCCTCGTTCAATTCTACTCCAGTCAAAATCTGATGCTTCTAACGTACATATTTGAATATTTTTATATGGATTTATAATAAAATTTGTTGTTAGATTGTTGAAAGAAATTTTACCATCTACCATATTTATTACTGTATTGAATGAGTTGAGTAAATCTATACCTATTATAAAGTTATACCTTCGTCCTGTAAGTGGTGTTGCTTTCCATTTAATTTTTCCTTCTTTAATATTAAATTGATCTGGTATATCTGTTAATATTTCATATTTTATCTTTCCTATTCCATGTATGGTGCTAAATTGAATAACTTCTTGCAATTTATACTTTTTAAATTCATTTATGTTTTCATCAATTATACTTATACTTGCTCCTGTATCTATCAATGCTACATAGTCTTTATTCTTTATTGTCAATTTTATCATAGGTAAAAACTCTGAGTTGTATTTAGAAATAAATTATTTCTCAATAAATTCTGTCTTTCATTTTGTTTACTGTCCTCTATTATTTCATATTGATTTACTTCATCTTCTTTATAATTTTTATTTTGCTTATTATTGTCCTTATTTAAAATTGTTGAATCCTATGCTTCTATGTTATCAATTTCCATTGGTTCGCCGTGGTCTTGCCAAGGTTGATTCCTGCGAAATTGACCGGAATATGGCCCTGGGTGTCCTACCTGTGCTAACCGCTGAAAATTTCCTGAATTGTTATTATTACCATTATTCTGATTTCTGTATCTTTGCAAATTCCCTGAATTATTATTTTGGTTCCTATTTTGGTTATAGTCGATTCGTGGACTATAAGGTTGTCCGTACAAATTTCGGTTGTTATTATTGTAATGAAAGTTATTGTTTCTGTTAAAATTATTTCCTTGTCCTCTATTTATTTGATTATAATTGTTTCCCTCATTTTTATTTTTTATGAGGACTATTATTGTTATTATATTTATTACATTTATTTTTTCTATATTCATCCCTAATGTATGTATCCTCAAAACGTCTTTTTGTTAGTATTTTTAATATGTCATTAATATGTGTTTCTTCGTAAATTTTGTCTAGAAGCGTTCCCTGCGTCATTTCCTTTATCGTATTAACTAATAAACTGTCAATATTAGATAAGTCAATGTAATGGTCATTTTTATAGTATATAATTAATTCATCAGACTTATATTTAATGTTTTGAATTTCTATAATTAATTCGCTTACGTTGTTCACTTTCAGATTTGCAATCATTCTGTATATATGATGGGGTTCCACCGATGGTCTGTATCTCAATTTTAAAGTTTCTTTAATAAGTTCCCAATTGTCTGGTTCCGGGATGTTTATAATTGTGTTCTTGGCCTGTCCTTGTATTATTTTATAGAATATTAATCTCACTGCTTCCTTCTTCAATTCTTCATTGTTAATAGTTGAAAGCAAATACTCGGTGCTGCAGAAAAAGCTGTTGACTGTTATTTCACCACTTCCAGTAAACATTGGAATATAACTTATTGTCTTTAATATGGATTCTCTGGTACTATTGTGTTGTTGTGAGTTTTGTTGTAGTTCGATATAGGCACTTCTAAGTCTTTCGATTTGTTCATCCTTTCTGGCAATCTCCGCTAGGACTGCGTTGATGTCTTGAGCCTGGTTTTCCATCCTCCGTCTTTCAAATACTGTATTTCTCTTTTTCCTTTGTGAACTCAGTTTTGATTTAATGTGGTGTCCTTTTTATTGTACTATGTGACGGTTCACTGCACTATTACTTTTTGTAATTTTAGTGATGTATTTTTTGTACATATGCAATTTTAAAATACACTGCACTTTATTGTGGTGTCCTTTTTATTGAAATATGTAACAGATCACTTCACTATTACTTTTTGTAATTTTAGTGGTGTCCTTTAATTTTCACATAAGCAATTTTAAAATACACTTCACATTTAAGTTCGTTTCACTGGATCCTTATTTTTATAAGAATCCTACCGACTGCGCCACTTTTATATTGCACTTCGTTCACTTATTAAAAAAAAGTTTATTTGTTTTTAATTTACTTTTAAAAAAATATCTATGGGGTCATTATACATAACTCGCGCATCGACAGCAATTAATATTTTCCATCTGGCTTTTAGGCCGGTTAAGAGAAATGCATATTGATATGATATTTCTCCACTGTTTACGTTTAGTGCGTCGAATGATAACACGCATCTTTTTTGTTTTCGGTTTTACCGGATTTTGTAACCATTTTTTCGTTTTTGTGTGTAAAAGATCTTGATCCATTCGGTAAGCCCTCTATGACAATATCGCGTTTGTAATAAGTAATCTTTTCTCCCGTACACTGTATGGATCCCTGCGGTTTTCCTTTGCGATGCTGCAAACCATTTTTGCTCTTCTAAAATTTGTTACTCTTGTAATAAATCCATACTAAATATAGAATAATAAAAATTAATTTTTATGTAATAATTTCCCTCTTTTCCCTTCTTTGCTACCACAAATCGAGGCATCATATCGAGCCTTCTCATATGCCATGGTACGCGTAGTTGGCGTTCCTTGTACTCGTTTTCGTATGTCATAGAAAATTTTTTCTATTGTTGCATGAGTTGCTAAATACTTTAATCTCAAATCACCCATGGTAGAATAATAAAAGGTAACCTCATTTCAAAAAAACGAAGATACATCTCTGGATTTCTCTGTAAGTTAGCCTGTCTGTAATAAAACCTGCAATTGAAACTATCCAACCCTGCATGACAGGACAAAACAAAAACAAACTATTGTTTATTTATATTTATTTAATAAGAACATTTTATTTGAAGTGGCAAGTAAAAAAATTGTGTGGATACTATTAATATTCAGTGTTTTATTTTTTATTGCAGGGATACAGATGACTAGTCTGGTGCTGACATTAAATTTCAAGTAATATGTACATTGCTATATCTATTGGCTTTCCACCAAGAGGAATGTCCAAGTGAATAATGTACATATTTAAAATTGGGGAGACTTCCTCAGCTTCTAGGCTAACGAGGGCATATTATCATTAATTCGATCAAAAACGTGTCATACAGAAATGATGGTTTTGGCCCTCAAGAATGTTTGGACGAAATCCATTTCAGAAAATTTGGAGTCGAGGCGTGGCCGTCTGTATGTCTTGCTGGCTGGTGCTCACGATTACTCTCGAACAAAACAACCAACTTAATCCAAACTGTGGATATCGTAATATATTGTCCAAAATTAGTTTAAGTTGGATTTATCGATCCAATCCTCCCATAAAAAAGTTCAAAATTTTTTGCAAAAGTTTGCGCACCATAACTCTTATGTTTTTATTTGTCATAATATAAAAATAAGAAATTAAACATTTCTTTCCCATTTTGTCTTCTTAATGTTGGTTTACTATGGGAGAAATTGATGGAAGTGAGAAATTTCCACCAATGTATTACTAGCTTGAGGGTTCGTAACATGCCAAATCACTTGCACCCATGTTTGAATAGAACGTTTGGCATTGAACATTTGCTGGGTATCGGCCAATTCCCTCGAGAAGCTCCCACACAAAATTTCTACATATTAAGGACACGTCTCGAATCTTCCGTGGGTTCTCCACGAGCTCCTGTAACAACGAAAGAAACGCTTTTAAAAATCTTTACCGCCACTAACTAAAATGACTAAGATAACTTATGAGAAAAATTTACAACGATATAATGTTTTTAATGGGAAGTCCAGGCTTCCTGACATAATTGTCCAAAATCTCCGGTGGGCACGATAGCTATCGAAATGAGTGACAGACATTGGTCCAACCTTTGCATATCGTAATATTTGTCACAAACTTAAATCGTTTTAACGGACAACTGCTACCATCCATTCCAAGGCCACTTCGCGGATCGTGTTGACAATTTGTATTATCACTCTTTACGTGCTCCTTCAAATTTAAAACGTCGATTCCCTCCAACGTCTTTCCTTATTATTTAATTTTATTCTTATTGAAAATATTTACTTTGGATTTAAAACATAACTGTTAAATATGTGTGTATCTATGTATGTGTATGTAATGATAAACAAATACATAGAAAATTATTGTCAAATCCGTTTTGACAATGAAATGTTGTCAAAGGTTCAATTTAGAAAAAATTGTAATCATATGATTGCATAAGGTTACCTTTTTTAATTGTACCATGCAAATCACCCTGCCACTCAAGCAATTGTTCCCAGACAGTTAGTGTGGCATAAAGATGACCTTTCAAACATCCATATTTTCTCATGATAAAGCACATTTCTATCATAATATGGTGGAACCATTGATTGATGTAAAGTATCCGAATTGCAGACGTTGGCTACTATCTCGACGCCTGCAGCCTGATATATATCTGCTATCATATCATGCATATCCCTTTTTTGGTAACGCGCACGCGCATCGACACCAATTAATATTTTCCATCTGGTTTTTAGGACGGTTAGAAAATCGTATTGAGATGATATTTCTCCGCTATTTACGTTTAGTGCGTCGAATGATATGACGCATCTTTTTTGGTTTTCGATTTTACCGGATTTTGTAACCATTTTTTCGGTAGTCCCCCAGGGATCTGTTTTGGGGCCCCTATTATTCATATTATATGTTTATGACTCGCCAATTCACACGAGGTCTTACAATTGCGGTACCTTTATGTTAGCAGATGAAATTTTTCTGCTCTTTAGTGGTATTCCAGCTTTACGTGCAGTTCGCCAAGCCAACATTAACGACTGTCTGAGTAATATTGTTAGTTGGACCAGCTATAACTCATTGTCTATTAATTCTACTAAAAGCAAAGCCATTTTGTTTCCTGCATCCAATCATGTAATTCCGCAGTTTGATATTTTTATACAGCATGACAGGATACAGATTCTAGACCGGCACAAATGTCTAAGTATAATCATCGACAGTGAACTTTCTTTCAAACATCACATGGATGCGTTATTAGGTAAAATTGTGTCTTCGTTACGTAGGATTTATGGTTGCAACATGTACTTACCTTTTCATATAAAATATACGATTGGCCATGGTTTACTTATGTCGCATATAAACTATGGGTTTGAAGTTTTTACTGGTACTGTGGGTTTCCATCTAAATAGAATAAAGCGGCTAGTGAATGCAATATTGGGGAACCATATTTGCTATATTTTGAATTATTGAAATTTACTATGTTTAATTTTATATTCTTATTTTGTAATTTTATTACCTTGCTCAGTTGAATTTTAACTTTGTAATGTTTTTGGCCTTGATGGCTCTTACTACAAAATGAATTGAATAAATTAGCCAGTTTAGTTTAGGGATACGTAAAATCGATTTCGGTTAATCGATTAATCGGTTATTAGCCGTACTATTTCCAAAAGTCGTAGTCGACTATTGAATGTGCGAAAACCGGATAATCGATTATTCTTAATCGACTTTCGGAAGACGGAGTCAACTATTATTCGTAGTCAACCATTAGTCGTAGTCTATTATTATTCGTAGTCGACTATTAATCGTGGTCGATTATTAGTCGTAGTTGACTATTGGGCGTGCTAAAACCGCGTAGTCAATGTTACTTTTTAATACATATGTATAACCATTACGGATCCCATCAACGAAAATGGTCGATTATATTCGATTATAATCGGTTTTCGGCGGTTAACGATTAATCTAAAGTCGACTTTTTGAACACTCTCAAATAATCGACTAACCGAAAATCGAGTTTTAAGTTTTTCACTAAAACCGAATGATCGAAAAACCGATTATAGCATTTAACTGCGTATCCCTAGTTTAGTTTTAGTGGATTCTGAGAATCTCATTTCACTCCTCGGGTACCATTGCTCTACAATAGCAATGTCAGGTGTTTTTGTGTGTAAAAGATCTTGTTCCATTCGGTAAGCCCTCTATGACAATAAAGCTTTTGTAATAAGTAATCTTTTCTCCCGTGCACTGTGTGGATCACTGCGGTTTCCTTTTGCGATGTTACAAAACATTTATTGCTCTTGTAATAAATCCATGCTAAATGTAGAATAATAAAAATTAATTTGTAATAAAGTAGTACATACTACTATGTAATAATAATCAGCCCAATCACGAATGGAAATTCCGCGCGGTATTTCTCACTTTCCCTTTTTTGCTACCACAAATGAAAAATTCGCAAAGAAAAATTTCCAGAGAGAAAAAGTAAAAAACCTCCCTGTTCACAAACTTAATAAAAATGCAAATTAAACACTTTTGTTTGCTGTTTATACCAAAAGCCACAATTTTTTGTCGGAAATTTATTTAAACTTAGTTCAGTCACTATTATTTTTCACATACAAAAACTAGTTGGTTATTGTTGAAAAACACTGGATTACCATATATTTTGAATTATTTTTGGAAAACACTGTATAACTGTATATTTTAAATTATTTTTTTTAATTCATTTTTTGTCACCATTTAATTCAAAACTCGCGCTAAGGTACATACATGTATTGATGAATGAAGGAATGATTTCTCGAAAAAATTTTATCCGTGGGAATTGAATTCCGCAGGAATATTCGTGATTGGCCTGAATGTTAAGTTCTGAAAACTACTTTTATGTCTGCTATGCTACGTTTATATTTACGAAATCCACTCGATTTCAGCTGTCAAATTCATTGCTTAAACGTCAAATGAAATCCAATTGATTTCAGATGAGTTTTCATTTGACGTATACGCAAAGGAACTGACAGTTGAAATCGAGTGGATTTCGTAAATGTAAACAAAGCACTACATCCACTAGAAATACTAATGCTTTTTACACCTCGTATTCCTCGATCTATGACTGTTGTTGTTGCAACAGTAGTTACATAAGGCGTAGTTCATAAGTTTGTTTTATGTCCATTATCATTAATAAATAATAAACAATGCACTTTGCACATTGTTCTCGATTAACAGTTTACATAAGATGTAGTTAATGAGTTTGTTTTTAAGCGCATTCTTATACCCCGGTTACACTATTGAAGGTTAACCCACTGAGTTTAATAGATCCAGTGGGTTAATCTTTGCTGGTTACACTTAGCTTTTCGAGGATATAAACTGTCAGCTGATGTTTGTTTACGCATACATACAAAATAACTAATAAAGTCGTGTGTTACACTTTTACAATTTCTCGTATGAGATATCGTCCCCTCTTTGCTCATATTGGTATATTTTACACACAGGGATACATTTTTGTATCATGGTATCAATCGTACTTTTTGTTAAAAAAGTGTCTAATGAAAAAAAAATAAATAAATAATTTTATGATTTCCAAATAATTTTAGATTTATTAACGCCATAAAATCTCATGCGACCAATCGTAAACGTGTAAAACACGACAATTTCGTTAAAGTTTCTTTTCAAGTTTCGTTAGTGTCCACACACGTTAACGTGAAATTTAAGATTTTTGCGTGTCCTTTTTATTTTATCATTCGCGTTTGTTGTGTTTCTCATACCAATAAAAACAAAACAAACATAAATAAACTAAAAAACAACACAAAATAATTAACATTAATAATTAAATTAATATTAATAGTTAAATTTTCACTTTTTCATTAATCAAATGTTTTTATTAGATCTTTTTATGCTTGTTTTGTTGTCAACGTTTGCTTGAGAAAATAAAAATGAAAGAAAAAAACTTGCAACGAATAACAAGAAGAGGCAAAACAACAAACACAGAAAACCATGTACATGGGTTTCACTACTTCATGTTGAAATCATGCTAGTCTGACCATCGACTTGTCAAAATTGATTACTCTCTTGCATGATGAAATTATAAGGTGGCGTAAAACGACCAGCTCATTGGTTTCAATCTGTCATTTTTTTTGTTATTGTGAATCGTTTGTATAAAAGAAACCCTAACAAACATTTTGACAGATTGAAGAATTTTCGTTGGGATAAATAGATTTTGCTCTCTTGACACCATGCAAGAAAACGTCAAAACAAATGACACACCATTCAAAAAAACTCAATATGTTGCGATACATAAGGCACAACGATAGGGACTGATGTTTTCGCATTATTTTGTTGGATTCGTTGTATGAAAACATAAACAAATATTTAGATGGCTTGATGGATTTCCTTGGTGTTGTTGTGCTCTTTATGACCGGTTAAATAAGCCTTGATCTAAAACATAGCAATTTGATGGTACGTTTGCATTGAGCATTTCATCATAATAATCGTTATATTTTGATTGGTTGGTTGATGTTTTCATAGATTATTCCCAGCAAAAAAGTTTGGAAGCATGGTACAATAAAGTGGAGGTAGGCCAGGTATGAAAATCACTGAGAAATGCCACCCTGCAGCCATGGCTTAAAACGTCAAATGGCATGGTACAATAATAATGGTAGATGTACCTTCATAGCTATCCCGTATTACAAAAACATATGGAATATAGAGCTTCACTTTTTATATGTTAAAAGTGCCATATAGTGTAAAAACATTTCTTTAGCTAGTCTCTAGAATATTCTTGTTGGAAAAGTGTTCCAAAAATAGCAAAAGTTCTTCCCAAACTTATGACAGTGAAAAAATGTCATTCACTTATTTTCTAATTGACAAGTTTGGCTAATCTGACATCGTGATTGCTGGCATCCGATTTGCAGATAAATGTCAGCAGCATTTTTACAAAAATTGTAATTTTTACATTCCCGTACTTTTGGAACAAATTTAAATTAATATCAATATTTGATAAATCGTTCATTCGTAAGTTTTGCTAAAAAAAATCAACAATTTTATTTTGCCACGCGAATACACATTTTTGTCCTTGTTTTTAATTTTAAGATATAGTGTTACAGCAGAAGTTTTTTGTTGGAACAATTCAGCGATACATCTACCTTTATGATTGCATAATGTCAAAAACAGTACAAAATGTCAACCCTGCTTTTGACAGATTAGGCCATAAAAAGAAAAAAATTGTAATCAGCTGTTAGCTGTGGCCTACCTTCACTTTATTCTACCATGTTTGGAAGTATGTACTGCAATGCAGAGTTATTATTTCAATACATCTTTCGATGCAGTCCACACGGAGTTATGAAAAATGCACACCGCTCGATACATTTTAGAAGCACTCGCTTATAGATCCCTAGCCAAGCAAGCCAATTTTTTATCCCTACAGTCGCAGTCTTTTTTCTGAACACAAGAAAGAGTGTCTAAAATTATAAGAATTTGTTTAAAAAAATAAAGAAATACAAACTAAAGATTCGAACATTTCTGTAATTCACGAGACGCAAATTATTTTTGAAGTGGAGTTAGAGTTTTTTTGGAAATCTGAACTGGAGTTGGAGGAAACATGAAAAACCATTTGGATGATGAAGCAATATCAGTTGCGGTGTCACAAAACGTAGAGCAGAGGAAGTAAATTCAGTTATGATCAAATTTAATGGAGAATTTTTATATTAGTGTAATAAAGTTAATATTCTTGTTTGCACGAATAAGCAATGTATTTTATTTATTTTGGGATATTTGGAATGGCTTGCATTTATAGCATCTTTAGACTGCATTTAAATTCAATCCAAAACACTACATCAAAGGCTGTGATTTGGATCGAAAATGGAGTGCATCCTAGCTGTGTGCCGTGGAAGCAAAATGGAGTGAATCCTATCTGCGCGCTTTCTTGTAAAATTCACAGGTGAATTCATAGGAAAAGATGTACTTCCAGCGGCAATTGTTCTAGTGATTTAACTGCATCCGCGGATGCAAACTTTTTGCTGGGATTATATTTCAAACAAATCCTCATAAAAAAGGTTTACCCTGCAGAAGGCTATAAAATAAACATGTTATAATTCTCGCGAATTTTTCATACCAAAATATCAACATTTTTTCACAATAAAATCAGTTTACTTTCAAATAAGGAATTCCTCAATACGGTAAACTGCTAGATGATTGAAGGGAATAGAAATAAAAAAGTGTGTATGTACAGTGAGCGTCAAAATAAACTTTACACCTCTCAACATTTTTTTGATTGCATTATTACACCGACATAGAGATATTATACGTATAACATATAAATGCAACTTTTTTAAGTATTTAGTGGTGAATTAAAATCCAGAAAATATTAGGCCCTTCCCACGTTTCAGTAGCGAATAAATGAAGATTGCCAAAATAACACAAAATTTGACGCGTCAAAATAAAGTTTACACTTTTGCTAAACGCAAGAATTTTCTTATTTCTTTGACAAAATGAATGGATATTTTTGCTTTTGAACTTATTTTCATCACTTACGAGCCTCCAAACAATAAATTAACGAGTGTTTTGGTAATCCGGTGATATTTCCCCCCACTGGACCCGTCGTACCACTTTCGTTTAATATTGGCATAAAATAGGCTTCTATTACAGCTTTTGTCCAATTTTTTCGGCAAGTACTCTATGGATTTATAGCCTAGAGACTTCAATAATTATAGCCGAATGCGTTAGATCCCTGTCCATATGTTACGTAAACCTTTGGTATTAGCCCCATTCCTCCAGACTAGGGTCTTTAATATTGTGCCAATGAAGGTGGAAGATATTGTTCTCATATCCCGGAACCTTTAAAAGCCATTTATCCGCACTCCGTTACTGTCATGGACCCCCTGAAGATACAGGGCAATATATTCCAGTCCTCTGGGTATCTTTTGAAACGATATATTTTTCGAATCATTTTGGTTGCTAAATATTAAATAAAAAATATACATATATATATTTATATATCTATATTTAATCTAGTTTAATTTTTTACTTACTTTTGGTATGTATTCCGAAAAGCAGACCGTATCGTGCTAATAGCTCTTCGATTGCCTCCTAATACACTCCCGATTTCATAGCAATCCGACTTAATTTTGTTCAACGCTTTTAGTTTCAAATAAAATTTTTCTTCATTCTGGTGACTATGTTCGATGAACTTTTTTGCTTTTATAAATATAATATATTTTTACTAGTTTCGGAATAATTTGCAATTTTAGAGAAATTAAATAAGTCCCCAAACTTATTTTTGGGGACTTCTTTCATATTAAAAATTGGGGAGTTATTTCATTATGAAATACGTCCCCAAATTTGTACATGAGATAAATTCCCAAAAAAATAAAATAAGTCCCCAAAAAATAAAATTATAGTTGTTGTTGTTTTGTGTATAAAATTTTGGGGACTTATTTCATTTTCAGTTTGGGGACTTATTTCATTGGGGATTTATTTCGCACCGCCTTTAAATTTTTTTTAACTAAATTATAAATGTCTCTATATAAAAAGAGATAAGATGCATGCTATCATATAATAATTTATACCTAAGAAAATTGACTATACAATAATAATAAGATGATAAAAAAAGAATTTAAGATATAAATAACATAATGACTAAAGAAATAAGGTTATTATAACATAAATTGAACTATGAAAATATAAATATTATATTTAAATTGTTCTACTTAAAACTAGATTAAAAATGTATACCTAAGAAATGGATTATACAATAATAATCAATAAGAAAATTAATGTCAAATTTATACATATTTTTTTTTAAATTGTTATAATGGTTAAATATATTATTTCATATACAAATTCCTGAAAATTTAATTGAAAACAAAAATGTTGAGTAAATTAATTTTATTGGTCTGAATAGGCATCATGTAGGTGATTTATGTACAGTTAGGCAAGAAAAGTATTGCAAAAACCAAAATTGTAGAAAATTTCATATCAATTGTTCGTTTATGGCAACAAATTATGTAAAAACTATACGGTTTTTTGTGCAATTCTCTTGCTACAGGTCCTTACAACAATATTGCGTCAAAATATGAAAAGGTTATTTGCGATTTATAACACATACGGTCAAAAATAAGAATTAACTACTACTTGGGGGTGACAATAAAAGTATTGCAACGGGAAAATCAGTACTTTAAACTATAAAATTGTTGATATTTTTTGCGGTCATTATGCATTTTTATGACTTTTGCGGCTAATAATAGACTAATAGTATTAAATGTAATAAAGTTCAGTGATAAAAAATGCGGTCATGGAGGTCTTCAGACTGGTAAAAAACTCATGGGACCATATTAACAATAAACAATGACGAATCGGTCACAGGCAAGTATGCCAAGAATGAATATTTGACTCAATATGTATTGTAGGATAATGGAACAATGCAAAACAGTCCGATTTTGGCTTTGAGAACATCGAAATACCTCTGGAAAGTGTATGGAAAAAATTGACACCAGTGTAGTATTTTGAAACAACCTACGACAGAGCACTATTTCGTCTCTCAATGGTATTGATATGATTTAATTTTTACTAAGTGGATAGATATTATCCTCTGCTATCATAATAAATCCAAAAAATTGCGCCAAATCCAATAAAACCCATCAAATATGGAAATTAAACCGCTAGTGGAGAAGCTGGAATACCGAGTATTTGTGTACTATATTCTTTACCATGGAAAATAGTATGCCAAATTGGGTTCACGGATATAATAATGATTGGGAAGACATCCCCACTGACATCATTAAGAAATATTTAATAGTCATTAGTCTGAAAGTCAGAAAAATCGATCCCGATAGCTCAAACAAAGTCAACTACCACCATTCCAAAGACCAGATCATGACATGTTAATCTTATTTGTGTAAATTGCCGATGTAATATAACAACACAAAACTCTTAAATACATCGGGTCAACATCCTGATATCAACCCTCATAAAATATTTGGGTCCAATTTAACAAAAAACTCCAAAAACATCCTCCAACGAAGGATCAAGATTTACTAAAAATTGGGGAACCAGTATCCTTAGAGTGGAACATACCGAACCTTATGTTCATTAATGCTGCAATGAATGTCCAAAGTGGATAGACGACGCATTAAGGGACATACCTTTGGTAATTCTCGAAGAAACCATCGATTTGGCAATTTTTGCAATACTTTTATTGTCACCCCCAAATAGTAGTTAATTCTTATTTTTGACCGTATATGTTATAAATCGCAAATAACCTTTGCATATTTTGACGGAATATTGTTGTAAGGACCTATAGCGAGAGATTTGGACAACAAAACCGTATAGTTTTTACATAATTTGTTGCCATAAACGAACAATTAATATGAAATTTTCTACAATTTTGGTTTTTGCAATACATTTCTTGCCTAACTGTACATGTATGGGGTATTTCTTATTGATAACTTTGGCACTTGATATACCAAGCTGGCTGTAAAGTCATAAGGGGCGGGTAGCCAAATGAGGTAAAATCATCTCAACCTCAACAGATGGAAATTTGTCATGTAGATATTTTGATCAAAAAAGGCAAGAAGGTTTGTATTTAGATGACATACGGTTTCCCTCTTTACTATTGTTTTCATTTTATTCGTAAGTTTAAAAATACATTAGAGAATTTGCATTCTGGTACAAAAAAAATTTTATATGTACAGTCGATGCAGAAACAGCACCTAACCATCCGGAGAGCTAAGCCGCAGCCAGACCATCTAGTGCCACATCTGCACGAATGACCACTACACGGATTTCGGCACAACCCATAAAAACACAAAAGATGATGCGGTGATATTGAAAAGCTACATAAAATGGACGATATTATAAAGTGCATAACAACAAGTCAAGTAAATTACACCCCTTATACACATAAAATATTTGCAATTGTATCCCTTTACAAATAAATGTGTTTTTCAGCAATTTTAAAATAAAGTTCAGTTGTTGATCACGGTATGCGCAATGGTGGCAGTCACGTCGGTAGTTATAAAGAGGAGCTGTACGAAAATCAAATCGATATGACACCTACATTGGCTTTGGTGGGTGTTGATATACATTTCGAAATGAAATTGAACATGGAACGTCAAATGAAACACTGGATGTCTAAATCAATGTTCCTACTGCAAAACAAAGTTTGCCAGAGGTGACCTGGCTAGTTACCCGCCAGAAGAGATTGTGGCACGAGCCAAACAAGCTTTTGATGAGGGATGCTGGGAAATATGATTGACTTCAGAGGATTGACTTAATTCGGATCATAATAACACTAATAATAATAATAACAATAATAATAATCATAACAGACATGGAAATAATGTTAATAATAACAACAACAGTAATTGCGATAATTATAATAACCATATGGAAACCATTTCAGATTCCACAATAGATGAATCCGAAATTCAACTAATATCGGAAATATTATTAATGACCAACAAAATAACGTACATGATTATGTATCGAATTCATCTATTGTTGAGTCTGAAAATAAAATAACGATGGAAAATGGTGTACAATATGATATTTCAGACTCAACAATAGATGAATCCGAAATTCAATTAATATCGGAAATATTATCAACGTATGAAGAAAATATCGATCGAGAGGATTCATCTATTGTTGAATCCGAAAATGAAATAATAGTGCAAAATGATCCACAAGAGGATATTTCGGATTCATCTATTGTTGAATCCGAAAATGAAATAATAATGCAAAATGCTCCACAAGAGGATATTTCAGATTCATCTATTGTTGAATCCGATAATGAAATAATAGTGCAAAATGCTCCAAAAGAGGATATTTCAGATTCATCTATTGTTGAATCCGAAAATGAAATAATATTGCAAAATGCTCCACAAGATCTCGAGGAACGAGAAGACAATAATACAATAGATGTTAGTTCTTTTCAAGCTGCTCTCACCTCAGCTGAGGTAGCGTCGATAATTACATTAGCAGGCTCTCATTCCTATGATGTTTTAAACAATATATTTAACTGGGCAACACCATTATCCCAAGTTATTGAGAACAGATATTCGAGATATCGTATAGGATTCGATTTGGAAACAAAACAAATTGTTAGACAAATTATTGAAAATAGCACAGATCTCCAAATGTGTATATTGCACATAGATGAGATATCCATAACTTATAACGGTATCCAAAAAGCAGCTTATGTCTTCTTGCTGCAACCTCTTCTAGGTACACATGATCCCATTAAAATAGGCGTTGCGTCCGAACCGACACCTGGTCCTCCGCGTTTTCATGAATATTTTGATAATATTCTCTGTGAGGTTTATACAGCCTCTAATGATATAGGGGTGACCATAATTATGACCGCCACCGATTCAGCATCACACCAACTAAAATTTTTAACAGATCTACATTCAGGACAATATCCCCAATTACATAGTCTACTACCTGTTATTCCGCCTAACATACTTGATCCAATGCACTGGTTACATCACTTTACTAGGCACTTTAGTTTATCAAAAGTAAAAGTGAACGATACAAAAGTCGCATTTGAAAAACATGTTGGGCCTCATGTAATTATTCCATCAGTTTTAAGGAACCATACACATTATCATTATGACATACAATCAATTTTCTTAATAGCATATCATATACGTGGCAAGGAGTAGACAACACCAGAGGAATGGTTAATTCTTTTCAAACAATATTTCAATTTTTAGATGATCATGATTTTTCTTTAAATAATTGCACAACTCATGTTGTTATAGAAAATTTTTTTATAAGTCAAGACGACGGTTTATTGGCCCCCCTACATTAGACACTTTACTTTATTTAAAAGCAAGGCAAGACGAGATTGTAAAATTAATAAAGTCATTTCATTCTCAATTATATTGGTGTGAACATAATTTTTCGAAATAATTACATTAATTCATTTAAGACATATATCTAAAACAACGGAAATAAATTTGAATCCTAATAATGCTAAGTTTACATTTACGAAATTCACTCGATTTCAACTGTCAAATCCATAGGTTAAACGTCAAATGAAATCGCATCTGAAATCCATTCCATTTCATTTGACGTTTATTCTATGGATTTGACAGTTGAAATCGAGTGGATTTCGTGAATGTAAACAAAGCATAACAATAAACATAATGATAGTAAAGAATTAATAAAATCACATAATACAAAATATTATAATAATACAATGAAAATAATAAAGTCAAAACTAACGAACATCTATATAATATCCTAATAAAATTATAAATAAAATATAATGAAAATAACCAAACGGATAAATAATAATATATAATAACAACGTATATACAATAATTAGATAACTTCGTTTAAACAAAAATAAGTACACAATGCTACCGTATATTGTTCGTTTACTTTGCAGTCTTGCAATACAAAACACCTTACAAGAAATTACTAGACTTGTTAAAAATTATAAATAATAATAATTACAAATAACAATAGTCGCGGGTTATATGGGAAAGTGAATGCGCAAAACATAGCCTCTTCCTTTCCAAGTCAACCTCATCCCACACTTGGTGACCCCTGTTATCGCTAACGAGGCTCTGGCAACAAGCAATGATCATTGGTCTCTATTTTGCTTTTATAGAATTCTATACAAAGGCTTTGATTTGGCCAGCTTTGTTTGGTGTTTGTCAATATTTGGCTAGAATGACGCGTATTCCTGCCGATCAAGTGAAAAAGCGAATGAAACGACTAACCGACTTCTTCAACAGTTTTTGCTAGACATCGGATTTTGCATATTTTTTAATAATAAGTAAGAGTCTGACTGGACCAAAATTCGTTTCAAAGCAAACTGAATTTAATAACAAGGTCATATTTTGTATTTTTTGCATTTTTGCATATGCAAAATATTCCAAAAATATGCAAAAAGTTTTTGGCCGAAAGTCGTCATAAAATTGTCATCAAAAATCTTCAAAGTGTCCTAAAAAAAGATGTTTGGTCGTTTAACGTCGATTTTTTTAGCAGATTATTATCCCAGCAAAATGTTCGATGCCAAAGATGCCATTAAATCATGGGTGCAAGTGATCTGGCATGTCATCTTTTTAGCATCTTCATCGATGAATTTTATATGAGCGTGGACCCCAAAAGATGCTATTCATTTTTGGATCCAAAGCATGCCATTTACACCAAATAATTAATCTTATATATTTAGAAAAATGTGTATAAATAAAAACACAAAATTCATCTCTATTGGATTGATGGAATGGGTTCAAATGCTGATGAAAAAATCGGATCCTTCACGATTTCATTTGCATGGTATCAAATGCTGATGAAAAGATCGGATATTTCACGACTTCCTTTGCATTGGTTCAAATGCTAATGAAAAGATCGGATCTTTCACGAGTTTGTTTAAACCAATGCAAAAGATGTCATGAAACCACGTCATCGCATGGAACCCCTTCCTTCAAATTTTGCTGGGATGTTATTGAGACCTTACACAGTGGTGGTGTAGGGTATAAAAATATGGTTATATGTATATTGTAATACCATTTTTTATTGCTAAATTGTGCAAAAATATAAAATTTGTTAAATTGTCAAATATTTTATGTAAAATTCAATATTTTCTTTGTCTTAATTTGTTGCATTAGTCTGGTTTTAACTCAAAGGGAAAAATCTATGTCGGATTTTTTATGCGACACCTCCCTAAAGTGTTTTGTTTGGTTAGATTTTAAGATTGTTAAAGTTTTAACACAATTAAAATATGTTAACACGTGCCACTGGGGCCTCGAAAATGGAAATCTTGATATTTTTGGCTATTTTTCTGGTTAAAGCTATTTGCCCGTATTATGCATTAAAGTAAAGGTCATTCTGTTCTTAATATTTTTTGCTGAACAACAAAATACGTAAGTATTACTGAATTACTGAAATAATAAAGCCAAAGTCTATTGTGAAAAACTCATTTTCCTTCCTATATTATCAATTTTTGTGAATGAAAACAAATGCCTTTTACATTTATTTTCATAGTTAAATTTATTCAAGGGACGTAACGTGGTTTTGGAGCCATCTGGGTACAGATGACTACTTGGCGATGAACTCAACTCCTTGCTCTGCTATGTCGTTCACAACTTTCAAATTGTTTACCATCCATTACCCCTCCTTTTAATTGATGTTCTGTGGCCAAGTTGCAGGATCTTTTTCAAGAAATTCGGAGTTAATGCTTAATCTCTTGAACAACAAGTCTCACTTGTAATTTCGTGTGGTAGACATTTTTCTAGGAATTTCGACAATAGTTTTTTTTGTTAGAAATTCTGGAGAAATTTATTTGCTTTATCTGATATTTGTGAATTCCTTTCGTATTTCAATAAATCTTCAATGCGGTTTAGGTCTTGTTTTGGACCTGAAAAATATTTTTTTGTATTAAACTCAACCTATTGTCTTTATTCCTTTTCAACCTATTTATGATATATCTATATAAACATTATCTTGTTAATTTTGTAAAATCAATAACCCACACTCTCATTTATAACACTCAGTTATTATCGTTTGATACCAAATAAATAAGTAAATAAATAAATAAAATAACGTTCTGGAGGCGTTAAACCAGGCTCGAAAGATGAAAACACAAAGTGCTTCTACGGCCTCTGGTTCTTGGGAAATCAGCTAGGAAGTAGTTTTAAAACATTCTCGCCTACATCGAACTTGGATCTGTTAATCGCAGCCTATTCTTATACAAATCGTTTCAATATGTTTGGTTGATGTCCGGATGTGCTTTCAAACTTGCAGTCAAAAATCCCTCTCAACAATACTTCTAATAAGTCTGTACGCATGTATAGAAACTCTCGACCTAACATCTGGTCGAGTTGGTGAGACCCCATTATTCTAGGCATTCGTACACTGCTAAGTCTTCTTTCGCAAATAGCCTCGATTTGGGGTATCTTAAACCTTCCTTGAAGTTGTTGCGTTTATTTTTCACGGTTTATTCTCCGCTGTGCACGAATAAAGCTTCTAGAGATCTTATATTTGTTGGGATCAGGGGTGCCAACTTGGTGGTTTTCCCGCTACTTGTGGTGATTTTTGACGTACAAAAACCACTGTTTAAGCAGGAATGTCAACTGTTTTAAGGTAAAAATCGCTACAGACCTATGGTGCGTATGTGGATGTAGCGATTTTTACCTCGGGACAGTTGACATCCCTGGTTGGGATACTCTCCGTGAGCTTCGACTGTAGCCAAAATGATACGAGTAACGTTCTTATAGGACACCTTACAGGGGTCCAGCAATGACAATTTCATGGTTAGGATTTTCTTGAAGCCACGCTTGATTCTTTTCGGGACAGATGGTTCTTCAGATTCTACGATGCGTTTAGCATCAAATTGAAATACGAAAACATTGACTAACAAATATCAATAAAAAAGGAAATAACAAAATGATAAATAATCTGTGGTATCTTAGTCTTGAACTTATTGACCTGGCATTTTTTGATCCGACAGTGCAAAACACCGTAAAGAGCCAAAATGGCGACAAATTACAACAAAATTTTCGAAATTCCTAGAAACAGGTTTACCTGTAGTGGGATTCTGTAACTCATTTTTGCTGTTACCGACAAAAATCGGTAAAATTAAATCGCAAAATTATGACTAAAAACATAAAGAAAAGTTGGCATCACTGTTTGTGTCGGTAGAGGCTAGCGACTACTTTTTATTCATCGTTAACTTACCGAAAAATTTCGTTAATTATCGAAATTATAAGCATTTTAATTTTACCGACAATTATCGATAACAGCAAAAATGAGTTACAGAATCCCACTACTGGCGTACTTAAAAGTGGGACTTATTGTTGTTGAAGAGATTGAGCATTAACTCCGAATTTCCAGAAGGCCTAAAGGGTGGTAAACAACTTGAAAATTGTAAACGACTAGCAGAGCGAGGAGCCCAGCTCATCAAACTTTATAACCAATTAATTGCAAAGGACTAACAGCTAAAACAATGCGTTCTCAACCACATGATAGCTGTGTCTTTTTACGTGATAATTAGTAATAATTATTACTAATGTTGCAGATTTTGACAGTTGTATAAAGGAAAAGTTGCTGAAAAAATGTTTCGGCAACATTTAGTAAGTAAAAAGACACACCTAATATGTACCCAGCTTTACACTTTCTCAATATGGTTGCTGTTTCTGAAGCTGAGTACACATTGCCAGTTTTGAATGACAGCTTTGCTTGAATAATCGGTTGTTTGCCAGTGTGACCGTTCATTTCTGTCATTCATCATGCACCCACAAAAAATTTTGTGGTTGTTGGACAGTCAGGTGTTGGTTGTATGATGGTATGATAGTGTGAATCAAAAACGTCATTCAAGGAATAAATTTGCAGTGTAATTATCAAATAAAAATGAAGAATTCGTGTGTTTTATTAAATTTGGAGAATTACTATTGGAATTGGCGATACACGCGGTCATAACAAAAGAAATTTGACGATACAGTAAACGGGATAACAAGGGAAAAAGCAAATGGACAAATGGTTCTGTGGATGACAACAAAACAAAAAGGAGATAAATAAATGTCTGCATTGTGCTGCGTAATAAAACTTTACATTACAATTCAAATTTTTAAATTAACGGAAATTAAACTAAGTTAACTTAAACCTATCAGTTACATTCGTAACATTGCCTCCCGCTTAAGCCTCTTCGTCCCGAATAGGCACAGTTCCCTCTCTGTGGTATGGCCATTGGTAACACTGCCTCCCGCTTAAGCCTGTTCCTCATGACCTGGCACAGTTCTCGTTCCATAGCGGGCCAACTGTTCTAGATGTACCACCTTCATCTAGGTCTGTCGCTCTTCTGTATGCGATACACGGCGTCATTTATTTTCGTGACTACCTTGTAGGGACCTTCCCAGTGCGTTTGTAATTTGGGGCATAGTCCTTTTTTTCCGTTGTGGGTTGAACAATAGTACCAGTTGCCCTTCTTGGAACCCATCAGTATTTGCCGCTCGATCGTACCTCGCCTTAATGCGGTTGCTGACCATTTTTATCCGATGGCGTACTGCATCGTGGACTTCACTGAAAGAGTTTTGACTGTTTTCATAGTTATCAATTTCGGGGTTTGGTGTGGCACCGAAGATCAAGTCACCAGGCAGCTTTAATTCATTCCCGAACAAAATTCTGGCTGCCGTTCGAGATGTGGAGTCATGAATGGCCGACTTATAGGCTAGTAGGAATTTTGGAATATGTTCATCCCAGTCTCTTTGGCCGCTATCTACCACCTTTCGTAGATGCTCTTCCAGGGTGCGATTAAATCTTTCCACCATGCCATCTGATTGTGGATGCATGGCGTTGTCCTCGTTTTCTTGATTCCGTAGGTGTCACACATTTCTTTGAAGATCGCTGATTCAAAATTTCTTCCTTGATCGGAATGAACCTCGGATGGGACACAATAGCGACAAATCCAATTCTTGCTGAACACATCCACTCATGGTAGAATAAGAAAAGGTAGCAGCAATACACAGCTGACTGAACTGGGTTGTAACGTTAGTGTCAAATTTCATATGACATTTTATATATTTATTTCTATTTCGATGTACATTAGGGACATATATTTTTTGAGAAAAAAATATATCATTCGGAAAAAACCATTTCCCAGAAAAACTTCTTCATATCAATGTTAATATGTGAGGTATTTTGTTAAAATTTAAAAAAATAAAGCCCTAATAAACATGTGCTTCTTTGATTTCTAAAACAAAACATTGAAACAGCTTCTCCTTTTTCTACGAATTTCCAGCGACCCCAAAGTTTTCTGCAAGAATTCTACTTTCTGCGAGAATTTATGCATTTAGTGGAATGATGTGGAAACATACAATTTGAAAATGTAACGAATTTTCATTCATGTTTTCCAAAATATTCAACCAAATGTGAAAAATTATTAGTTTTTTAAATTCCAATAATTTATAGACATGTCCTTGTTTTGTTTACAAATACAACTGGCAGTAACGTTACAAACAAAATCAAATTCCTTTGTGGTTATTGTTCGAGTTGTATTTGTTGTAGTATTTACTTTACCTTATATTTGTTCTACCATGAAATCCACTATTGTCTTGGCTAACGGTCCAGCCACATCCATTGCGATTCTTTCAAATGGAGCTCCAGAATTATACTGTTGCATGTGGCCTCGACTCTTCCGGGTTGGACCTTTAGCTCTTATACACCTCTCACAATTGGCAATACAGTCTGCAATGGATTTCTGACAGCCGACCCAGTAGAACCTCTGTTTTATCTTTTCAGCAGTCTTTGTTACACCAAGGTGTCCTCCAGTTGGCCCATCATGAAACTCTGACAAGACATCTTTTATTTTGGAGTCTGGTACGACAATCAAGTTACGGTGAGTTTTTCCATCGTCGCTCTCCCACTTACGATGTAGGCACCTATCTATTAGAAGTAGACTGTTCCACTGGGCCCAATAAGATTTCAAAAGGGGGCTTTCGGGCTCAATTTCTTTGCGACTAGGGCATTCGCCCATTTCCATAGCAGAAATTATTTTGCCTAGGGTGCGATGTTTTCTTTGTTCCGCCGACCTATCCTAGCCGGACTCAACCTGCAGTAGCCGGACATCGACGATACTTGCTTTGCCTTCAGCCTTCGAGCAATGTCTGCATTCAATTTTGCATGGCCGACGAGACAGGACATCAGCATTACCGTGTTTTCCACCTTTTCTGTGCTCCATACTTAGGACTTAACTCTGAAGCCTCTTGATCCAACGGGCCAATTGACCTTCCGGGTTCTTAAACTGGAGCAGCCATCGCAGAGCGGAATGATCGGTTCTTAGCAGGAAGTGCTGTCCATACAGGTATTTGTGATAGTGTTTGATGCTCTCCACAACTGCCAGCAGCTCTCTCCTCGTCACACAGTAATTCCTCTCAGGCTTTGACATTGTTCGGCTGTAGTACCCGATGACTTTTTCTTGGCCGTCTATTTCCTGTGACAGGACACCACTGATCCCGTATGCACTGGCGTCAGTGTCCAACAAAAACTTACCACCGGGTACAGGGTACGCCAAAAGAGGGCAGAGCATGTCTTTGAGTTTTTGGAATGCCTCTTCCTGGTCGTTGCTCCATAGAAATTTCTGACCTTTTTGAGTCAGTCGGTGTAAGCTTGCGGCAATGCTTGCAAAATTGGGGACAAACCGACGGTAATAGGTGCAGAGACTCAGAAAACTTTGCAGCTCATCGAGGTTTCGAGGCTGCGGCCAGTCTCTGACGGCTTTAATCTTCTCGCTATCCGTCGATATGCCCTCCGTCGTCACATGGTGTCCCAGGAACTTCACCTCTCGCTGTAAGGAACTTCACACTTCTTCGGGTTAAGTTTAAGACCCGAAGGCGATAGCTGCTGGAGTACATTCCTCAAGTTCGTGAGGTGTTCGTCGAAGGTCTGTCCCATGACTATGATGTCATGCAAGTATATAAGGCACGACTTCCACTGCAACCCTTTCAGCACCCGCTCCATCAGCCTTTCAAAGGTGGCCGGGGCGTTGCAGAGCCCGAATGGCATGACATTAAATTGCCAGAGACCGCCGTTAACACCAAACGCTGTCTTTTCCTTATCTTTTTCGGCTATCTCTACCTGCCAGTAACCACTCTGCAGATCGAGGGTAGAGAACCACGATGTCCCGGCTAAGGTGTCTAGTGTGTCACCGATTCTTGGGAGCGGGTAGCTATCTTTCTTGGTGACATCATTTAGTTTTCTGTAATCCACACAAATTCTGGTACTTCCATCTTTCTTCTTGACCAGAACTACTGGGGAACACCAGGGACTCGACGACGGTTCGATCACACCACTCTCCTTCATTTCGCTTATCAACTTCTGGACTTCGTCCTTTTTGCCAGTGGAGCGCTTCTTGGGGCTTGTTTTATTGGTCTTGCGTCTGCCTTGTTTATTTCATGTTTCACCACCGATATTCTTCCTTGATGCCCTTTTGTAGACGCAAAGGTAGAGACATGTTTCCATAAAAGCTGCTTGGCCTTGTTCTTCTCGGAAGGTGATAAGTTGTGTGTCCACTCTTTGTTGTAACAATCGAGGTGCTTCTTTTCCATGGCTGTTGATTTTTCGGTGTTATTTTCCAAATTGATTACAGCTTCGGCTGGTGTACATTGTCCAACGTCGGAAAATTGGCAAATTTGCTCTTGCTTATCTGACAGGTTCAAAACTCTAACTGGAATCAATCCATCATCGTTGCTTTTCACCAGGGCATTCGCTATTAAGATGTTACCATTTTTGTTTTCCGCTGGTTCCACCACCCACAATTTCCCGACTCCACAATCTCCATCCATTGGTACCCATATCAATGTTTCGGCACAAGGCGGTATAATCTCTGGATGTTCCGTAGTCAGACGTCTAATGGGTGTGTTTTCCTCGTAACCCATATTTAACGGAATTTCCACTTTGGACCATGTCATCACACGTTCATATCCAGATTAAGACCAAAGGCAATCATAAAATCTGCGCCTATTATAACTTCGTCTATGATATCAGCCAATATAAACTCGTAATCGACCGATTAATTGACAATAGTTAGTCTCACGATTATCTTTCCATGTACTGCCGCAGGCTCCCCTGTTGCTGTGCGCAGTCTGACTCCATTTAGTGGCGTTATCTTTCCCTTGGCTAGATCTGATCTGATGATGGACTTTGATGCGCCTGTATCCAAGGTCAGAATTCGCTTGTCGCGATTGATATAACCAGTTGTTGTAAGGTTGTGGTTTTTCTGTTGTACTATCGCTATGGAGATTGTGGGGCCGTCATCGATGGGAGCCAGTTCACGCGCTTCGCTCTACATTCACGCGCAAAATGACCCATTTTGTCGCAATTGTGACACCTGTTGGTGCTGCCGTATACCTTCCTTTTAATGCGCGCTTCACTGCTGCCTTGATCTCGTTAACACGATATTTGGGTTCATCGAACTCGGTATCTAATTTGCGGACCTTGTGAGTCTGGGGATTGGTGATTATTCTTGCCGTCTCTTGTGTAAGGGCGTACGACACGGTTTCAGCAAATGACGATTTTGGTGACGCATACGTTGCACGTTTGATCTCGGGGTCACGTATACCATTCACAAATGTTTAGATTTTCATACGGTCTAACAATGGAAGGTTTTCTCCTGGATACGTCATTTGCACCAAACGTTCTACCTCCGTTGCGATGTTCTGTAAGGTCTCATTTGGCTTCTGTACTCTTCCCCTTAATTCCATTAAGTAGATGTTTTGCTTATGTTCGCCACCGTACTTACGTTCGAGAGCAGCCATTATATCTCCATAACTGTTTCTAGAAGCGGCAGGAATAGTCTGTATTACCTCAGCAGCACCCTCCAATGCCATAAGTAGTGATACAGCCTTGTCGTTCCAAGAATCTCTAGCAGCCACTGTCTTGAACTGTAATTTGAACACATTGAAAGAGGTTGAGCCGTCGAACGCAGGAGGCTTGATTTTTAACGTGTTATGAATAGCTCTCACTGGGCCACCTTTGATTTCCAGTTGCGACATTTTCTTCTCAAGGTTCACAAATTTCTCATCATGGGCCAGAAATTTCTCGTCAACAGACAAAATCTTTTTATCTCTTTCATTTGTACCTCCACGTTTTCTACTCTCTTTTCAATCACTATCGTGATGTTCTCGAGTTTCTCGTTAATTTTTCTAGAATTCTCTTCCAACTCCTCGTTTAAGTTTCTTGAATTTTCTTCAAACATCCTAGAATTCTCTGCCGTTAAGTTCTCGATGATTTTTCTAAAGTTCTCTCCTAACTTTTTCTCTAATTTTCTGGAATTTTCTTCACTCTTTCTGGACATCTCTTCCATCATTTTACTGGAATTTTCTTCCATTTTTGCATCTAATTTCTCCATCATTTTACTGGAATTTTCTTCAACCATTCTACAATTTTCTGCCTTGATTTCCATCATACGTCTAGAAGTTTCTTCGCTCTTCCTGGAATTTTCTTCCATTTTTTTTATTCATTTCCATGGAGCTTCCTTCTATTTACCTAATTTCCACCATCATCATAGCCAGCATTGATTTCAAATCGTCTCCACTGGCAGCTACCGACGAAACTTCCTCAACGCAGGATTCGCCCTTTGCGATAACTTGACTTCCTCCTTACTGTCGAACTCATATGCCTCGATGTTCATTCCACGGTGCTCGAACTCTTCCAACAAGCGTTTTTGTAGTTCGGCATTGTTGCAATTAGAAGACAACTCCAACTTACTTAGCTCCAACTTACTAAGCTTCATTGTAGGATGATCGTAATCTCACTGCTGACACCAATTGTTTAGGAATTAGGTTAAACTAATCTCCGTGTAGACGTTGTTTTATTCCCCGATACGATTTGTACCAAATAAAACAGGGTTCGTTTTATTTAATTTATTACACTTATTCGGAACTGACTGGTATAGCTAAGTACACAGCTTTACTTTTCTTCTTCACAAGTCGATGTTTACACTGCGCGATAAAAGTCATAACTGATCACTGTTTGCCCGTCATCTGATATTTATATGCCCACATTTATCGTTTGGAAGTATCACAACAACACCTAAAGGTGACGCACTGTATTATAGCTGCCATGACGTAAAGCATGAGTTTGGTTGCGGATTCGTAGTTAGTCGGAGACTAAAACATCTGGTATCCAGCTTCACCCCAGTGAATGAAAGACTTGCTGCAATTCGAATAAAAGCTAAATTCTTCAACATCAGCTTTATTTGCGCTCATGCTCCCACTGAAGAAAAGGACGAACAGACCAAAGATATATTTTACGAGCGCTTAGAAGAAACATATGACCGTTGCCCTGCCCATGACATTAAAATCATTCTAGGCGATTTTAATGCAAAAATTGTAAAGGAGAATATCTTTGGCCCAACAGTCGGGAAATTCAGTCTCCACAGTGAAACATCTGACAATGGTATGAGGCTGATAGACTTTGCAGCTGCAAAAAACATGGTAGTTAGCAGTACCAGATTTAATCATCTCGATATTCATAAGGGCACCTGGCTGTCTCCAGATCAAAGAACAAGTAATCAAATTGACCATGTTGTAATTGATGGAAGACATTCATCCAGCGTGTTGGATGTACGATCGTTCCGAGGCGCAAACATTGATTCGGACCACTACCTTGTTGCAGCAAAGGTACGTACCCGTCTTAACGTTGCAAATAAAGCACGAACAGACACAGCGCGGAAGTTGGACATCGATAGGCTGCAAACACAACAGATAGCCACAGCATATTCCACTCAACTAGCCCAATTGCTTAACGCGAGCACTCCTTGTCCCGATAACATAACAACACAATGGCAACATATTGCCCACTCCATGCAGACAGCCGCAAAATCCATACTTGGATTCCAGAGACCTCCACAAAGGAATTCATGGTATGACCAGGAGTGTCGTGCTGCTACCGAAGAGAAAAATGCGGCATATAGAGCTACTTTACAATCAGTAGCAACGCGTAGCGCACGAGAGAGATATCGGGAGAAAAGGAGAGAAGAGAAACGTGTTTTCCGCAAGAAAAAGAGAGAAATGGAAAAGCGGGAGTGTGAAAAAATCGAGATGTACAGGAGCCAGAATGAAGTCCGAAAATTCTACCAAAGAGTGAAACATCAAACAGATGGCTTTGGTACAGGCACATCCTCCTGTAGAGACCAGCAAGGTAATCTGGTAACAGATACAGATAGCGTGCTCAGGATATGGAAGGAACATTTCTCCAATCTGCTGGTATCCAATAGTAGCGAAGACGATGATACCACAGATCCAATCCCAGAAGATAGTATAGAATGTATACCGCCCGGCCAAGATGAGGTAAAAACAGCAGTCAACCGGCTGAAGAATAATAAAGCAGCAGGAGCCGATGGCTTACCAGCCGAGCTGTTTAAAACCGGAGGCGACGCGCTGATAAGGTGTATGCATCAGCTAGTTAGCACCATCTGGCAGGAAGAACGCGTACCCGACGATTGGAACCTGAGCATCCTATGTCCCGTCCACAAGAAAGGAGATAAGACTGTATGCTCAAACTATAGGGGCATAAGCAGGGATGCCAGATAAGTTTGGTCGAAAATCGGCACTTTTCGGGTACCAAAATCGGCAAAATCGGCAGAAATTTTTCAAAATCGACAAAAAATCGGCAAATTAAATAACGTTTATTTCAGCTCAAATTATTGCTATATTTAATAAGCATAAGTAAAAAAATAACATTTTAAGTGCAACAAAGCAATTAACAATTCATAAACCAAGGCAATAATTCAAAATATGTATGGTTTTACCATATGCATATGTAGTATATATTTATAAGTACGTGTATGTATACATGAAATCAATATATTTTCAATTCAGTCAAGCTAAACAAAACGTATAAAAATATTGTCTTAAGAGGTTATTAATAAGGTGATTGTTTTTATACCCTCAGCATTTATGCTAACGAAGGTATATAAACTTTCATACGGGCAAAAGGTACCTCATCGAAATAATGGTTTTAGACCCCAAGTATGTTTGGACGAAATGTGTTTCAGACAATTTGGAGTCGATTTAGCAATGTCCGCCCGTCTGTCTGTCTGGCTGACTCTCCCACAAAAGTTCGAAAATGTTCGGAAAATTTGTGCGTACGATAACTCTTGAAGGGAGTAACCTATTTGGTCCATACTTTACACATCGTGAAATGTCTACCAGACTTAGATGAGGTTCCAATACGTACTCAATCGCTCCACTCCTTCGGGAACCTCCCACACAAAAGTCCAAAAATGTTCGAATAAATTGTACGCGCGATAACTCTTGAAAGGAGTGACTGATTTAGTCGATTTAGTACTTTACACATCCTAATATGTCTACAAGATATAGATTAGGTACGAATATGGACTCTATTTGTCTATTCCTTCGGGTACCTCCCACACTAAATTTCGTATAAGTTTTCTTTAAGACCTGAGGCCCAATAAAATCCACTTCCCTAATGGATTATGTAGGTCCATTCCTTTAAGTACCACCTCCACAACACTTTTGAATTTAAATTTTAATCCACATTTTTCGGCAAGTAAAAATGTCTAAAAATGGCCACATAATTCTGAAAAGACCTTAAAAACATTCGATCTGTCAGTAGAAGAAAGTTTCAATTCACATAGGCTCAGTGTATACCTCTGTCAGCAAAGCCGACTGACACTTTCTTACTAGTTGTATTGGAATTTTGAAATGTTGGTTTACAATTAAATTCAATTTCTGTAATAAATATTTGAATTAAAGTTTTATAACAAATCATTTTTAATGACAACATTATAACAGTTACCCCCATTATTATAAGTCTTCTTTTGTTATAGTTTGGATTTACCGAACAGATTTATAGCTTTCCGGTTAACATAATATTAAAAGTGATGATTGAATTTCAAGGAGGAGCTTCTTGGCAATAACATTCAATGTAAAAAATATATTTTTAATGCCTCTAAATTGGTTTATTTTGCGTTTTCAAATCCATCAGATAGTAAAAGAACACATATAATAATGGCCCTTAGACTTATTTAATTTTAAGTAGTCTTTAGTAAAGAGAATTCTTTCCATCGAGTCCCTAACTAATCGATCTCGGCACTTGTTTTTATTTAAATGTACTTGGCTAGAAACTCTTTCCACATTTGCTGAAGAATGTGGCAAGACTAAAACATGTTTAATAAATTTGGACAAAATAGGAAATAATGATTCAGAATTTGCACATATTACTCTACGTTTTTATCTTTAAACAAATTTTTGAAATTTAAACGTGAAAGTTCGCGTGATTCTTGCTTTTCGTTTATGTTTATAAAGCATTCGTATTCCTTTATAATGTCAAAAAATGAATTTTGTGTGCCATTTATTATAAAACTTTGATTTATTGAAGCTAGGCACTTAAATTTATTTTCAAAATTAAACCGCTTCAAAATAAACCGCTTCCATTAACCCACTTTTCGATAATTTCGTTTTTTGAACAATTTCCTTGACGTATATACTGAAGTACACGTTATGGTTATCAAGAAAATTCAAACTGTTTTTATAAAATGTTAAAAAAATATTATTATTATTATTATTATTATTATTAATCAAACTACTCTTGACGATATAGTTGTCATCGTTATTGTACCAAATTAGTTCTAGCAAGCACAATTTTCATACAAAATGGAAATTCTATGTGAAGAAGTTGCCTTAACTAAAAATCAGCATTTTAGGGGTAAAAATCGGCAAATCGGCATTTCTATTTTTTTGGACTAAAAATCGGCAAAATGCCGATAAATCGGCAAATCTGGCATCACTGGGCATAAGTCTTCTCCCTATTGCCTATAAGATAGTGTCAGGGATATTGTGCGAACGACTAAAGCCAATGGTCAACGAAATAATAGGACCATACCAATGTGGCTTTAGACCTGGCAAGTCCACCAT
Organism: Musca autumnalis; assembly: GCF_047663935.1. NCBI lineage: Eukaryota > Metazoa > Arthropoda > Insecta > Diptera > Muscidae > Musca > Musca autumnalis. The sequence continues at coordinate 99,214,273 of NW_027412088.1, forward strand.
TGACCAGATATTTACCCTGCGGCAAATCCTAGAGAAGACCCAAGAGATGCAGATCGACACATTTCACCTTTTTGTCTATTATAAAGCAGCATTCGACAGTCCGCTCCGATCAATGGTATTCCACGCAATGTCTGAATTTGGTATCCCCGCAAAGCTCATCCGGCTTTGTAAGATGACTTTAACTGATACTAGGTCCTCAGTTAAAATTGGAAAAAACCTCTCCGAAGAATTTTGTACCAAAAGAGGTTTCAGACAAGGAGACAGCCTTTCGTGTGATCTTTCCAACATTTTGCTGGAAAAGGTAATACGAGATGCAAATGTCAAAAGAAATGGCACAATTTACACCAATAGCCACATGTTACTCGCCTATGCTGATGACATAGACATCATGGGACGATCAGTAAAGGAAGTAACTGATACCTTTAGGAAGGTCGAAGCAGAATCTGCGGAAGTGGGTCTGGCGGTAAACGGCGAAAAGACCAAATTGATGGTGTCGACGCGCAAAGCGTCCATAGAGCTCGGACCAACTGTGGAAGTTGGTACCTAAAATTTTGAGGTAGTTAAAGACTTCGTCTACCTCGGCACTGCTATAAACACAACAAACAACACAGTTGTGAAATAAGAAGAAGAATTGTATTGGCCAACAGATGCTACTATGGTCTAAGTAAGCAATTTAAAAACAAAGCCACATCTCGTCAAACAAAAATAACACTATACAAAACGCTGATACTACCCGTGCTAATGTATGGCTACGAAGCATGGGTACTTGCGCAAGCAGATAAGGCAGTGCTTGGTGTGTTTGAGAGGAAAATTCTTCGAAAGATCTACGGGCCGATTTGCTTTGACGGTGAATATCGACGTCGTATGAACCACGAGCTATATAAGCTATACAAAGACATGAATATAGTTAAACGTATCGAGATGCAACGATTGCGTTGGCTAGACCATATTATGAGAATGAGCGATGATGAACCCGCTAAAAAGGCGTATGAATACATGCCACATGGCGGTGCACGCAGAATCGGCAGGCATAAAGGCCTGCGTACATAAGCTGCCTTGCCTGCTTAACTTGCTTACTTCTGATAAAAGAATAAAAAAGAAAAGGGCAACCCAGTTCGAAATTTCCTCGGCCTTCTTTATTCTTTTATTTTTATTATGTCAAAAATGAAGCAGGAAAGCAAGGCAATCAGGCAGAGCAGCTTATGTACGCAGGCCTTAAGCTTGGATGGAGCATACAAGTGGATGAAGAAATGAAAAGGCGCGGTATTCCAAAAAGTCAAGCGAAAAACAGAGAGGAATGGAGATCTTTTCTTAGTTCGGTCTATGGAACAAATGTTCTGTAATGGGCCAACTAAGTAAGTATCTAGAGCATGCATCTGGCAACCTCGAGAAGCCAACTAACAACAAACACACAGACGCACACTCGTACCAAGCGAACAACAACAACACACATATACGGGATACAAACACAGAAGACAGACATGACGTAATGGTCTATTATACAAGAAAGTACAACAAAAACAAATACAAGAAATGGCAACTAGGCGATAATTGAATGATTAGGGCAAAACAAATAGAAACAAATGCACATTAGTAACATGTAAAGTAATAGCCCATTTAGATATGACTTCATTAGCCGGATTTAGCACATTATCAGGTTTTATTTTCTAAACCCAGCCAAAATCTATCAGATTTCCCATACAAAAATAAATCCTCGTATTGAGTGGATTTGTTTTAAATCTGGCATAAATCCTCGTATACAACTCTGTTTTTTGCAACATGTTGCTAGAAAATACAAAAAGTTGCAAGCTGGCACAATAAACAAGGTAGATGCATCGGTGAATTGCTACACTAAAAATAATTCAAAATGTAAAAATTTGTAAACATGGCTGAAAAATTAAATTTGTTTTGATGTAAAAAGTTGATTTTAATCAACCAAGACTAATATTTACGATGTCTAAACGATAAACATAATTCGTTATTTATTTTAGATGGGCAAACTGCGATAAAATAATTCTTTATTTGCTCGTTAGTTAGCATTAGTAGCATAATGACATTTTCAGTATTAAACATGTTACGAGCCACCTGCAGTGGCGCTATGGTGAGTATTTTCCGGCAAGCTCAGTGGGGCCATCTTCAGGGCGGTCCCAACCCAGTCAACCATAGCCCTAGGGGACGAACAATTATTTTTAAGGAGGACTAACAAGAACTGTTAAAAATAAAACGATCACAAGGACCAGATACACCTACAACAAGGGGGTTTGGTGGTTTCACCCCCACACATCGCCCGCCCATCCTTGACCCTTAGATCCACATGATCACTTGTATAAGGGCCCCTCTGTCCACAAACAATCACCTCAGGCTACACTCACCTCTCCTCCTCCACAGACAGAAATCAGAACATCATGCCAATTAAATACATTCAAACATTAATATAATTTATTAATCTTCTCATAACTGGTCTTAAACATAACAGATACAAAAAAAACAATATGTCGATTTCTTGGAACATTAACGCCAACAAAAGTTGTTTTTTTTCCTAAAAAGGAGACATTAGTTCAGATTACCTTAACTTGTCAATGGAACACCATATGGCTAAAGTTCAAGCCAATACGTGCTACTTTATTTCCTACCTAAGAGAGCTCTTTTAGGGGGGGGGGGGGGGGCTTCGGGGACTTCAAATTTGTCCACACAACTTTTATTTAAATTTTGAACACAATAGAAATAATTCCATATAACTTGTGGTAACCCTACTCTCCAAAACAAATCGATACAAAAACGGAGTTAATGTCCCTTACATAAACAAAGAATTAAATAATAATTTAAACATAACACTTATCAGACATCACTTAACAACACAACTTAATCTAGGTTATAAATATTAAAAAAAAAAATTATATATGCTTTTCTTTTCTTTTAATTGTGGTTATTTCTCTTTTCTTTAGTTTAATATTTTATATCTTTTTTTTTTTTTGATCTTCCCACAAATTTTAAATTATTTTGCCTTTTTAATTTTTATCAATATTTCCTTTTTTTGTAATTTTAAATTTGTTTGTCAATAGTTGATATTACTAATTGTCTTTACTCTCTTTATATATTTTTAGGCAACTGTATGGTGCGCCGGCGCTTTTCTGGCTTGAAGATGACTCAAATCTTGGGTACTTATTTTTACCTGGCTTTTCCAGGGAATCTTTCCTCCAGGGAATCGGATGCACTTGGACAGGATAATTAGCCCAGGAAAAAAAATTATCAAGACTTCTTTGCGTTTTTTTGCGAATAAAACGAGCTGACCTCTCCGCTTTGATAACCGGGGAGGTCAGTGAATGGCGTCCGTTGCTGGTTGGCGAGATCTTTAAGAGAAAATACACGAACACAATTCACCATAAATAAATTGCCACATCACCATAAAAAAATATTAACTACACTTACAATTTGTTTTTATCGCCCACAACCTGGGTTTATGGACAAGAAAATTGTCTTTCAATAAAAGAAATTCACACTAACTCGATTGTTTTATTACAACAAAGTGGGGGTTTGCTTTTATGTTAAGCCAAAAAAAAAAAACTGGCATTCAATTACCATCTGCGGCACACCATTAAAAACTGAGAGGATATTTTAACCTCTTTTGGCCCTTTTATACCCCGGAAAAGGCGCTTCATTTTCCTCATTTTCTCATTTCCCGACATTTATTTTGTTTTAGTTTTACCCCAACCTAAGAAGCCCTATAGTTCCCCCAGGGTTGTATTTCGCCATACGTACAACTTTATGAATTGTCTGTGTCAATGCAACCGTGTAATGGGCACCATTTTTCCTAACACTTCCCAGCAAAACCGTTTCCGCGTTATTTTCTTGTTGAAGGTGGTAGGTGGAAAGTTGCTTAGCGGCGGCTTTAACAGTTCTTGTAGCAAATTAATTAAATATATTCAATATAAACTACCACGCAACAAACAATAAATTTGTAATTTGACGTATGTTTTTTGAGACGAATTCAATTTAGAAAAAATTCTTTTGACGTTTCAAATACGATCAGATGGGCTGATGCATCTACCTTGGTAATTGTGCTATGAACAAAAATCGGCTGACTGTCATTTAAATCCTCCAAAATGTATATCTAAATGCAATGAGATTTGTACTGGATTTATTAAATCCAGTCGAGGATTTATGGCTAGTCTAAATGAGCTATTATGAGTTATTTGAATTCAAATACGAAAGGTGCCGACTACTGGTAAATGCCGGAGTTATGCTTGGTTTACATTCGGCGTCGTTTCGTGATTTCGAAGGCGTTTTGTGATTTCGCGCGGAATCAAGCAAAATTTATCATGATTTCGCATACAAAAATGAAATCATCTCATTTCGTGATTTCAGCGAAATCAACATCGAAATCACAGTACACATGATATACAACCTTGCTTTTGCCTAGAAAAGTACCAAAAGTTGCAACACTTTTCACGTATCACAATAAACAAGGTAGATGTGCGAATTGCTGCAACAAAAAATGTTGCTTCCCCATACAAATTTCTTAAAATATACGGGAACGGAAATATGACGGAAATTGCAAAAACTCTAGCAGAAATGTCAAAATCAACGTATCAGCTATAATATTAGATACCAAAGAACATATGAACATACTTGCTGCTAGTTTCTACTAGGCCAAAATTGTATGGCAGAAAACAGGAGAAGAGGGTGTTATTCGGCGCTATTTTTGTTTAAAGAGAAGTGCAAGCCTTGCTAGATTTCGGAGTACGGGAACACATTTTTAGCACTAAACGGGAAAACTACTGCAAGTACTAATATTTTGCAGTTGCTGAGCACAACTTTTATCTATCAAAATTTATAATTATGATGTCTAAACGATAAAATATTTTTTTATTTTTTCATTTGTTAGTACTATAATTAATACGATATATAGATAATTTTACGATAATGTTCGAAATAAAGTTGTAAAGTTCTATATTGTCGTATATTTTTGATGATTAATTCAATATCATAATTAAAACGGTCATATCTTTTGCGCGCAACGATCAAAGTTATTAACGAAAACAGATTTGGAATGCTGATTTTTTTCTTAATCTATGTACCAAAAATCATTGATGTAGTATCAAAAATTTTTTTTTATTTTTTTGAATTAAAAAAAACTATTTTAGACATTTTTCCTGATATATGATATAAAATGATATATGTAATAATATGACGATAAAATTGGTGGCTTTAACGATTGTTTTGAGTTATTTATGTGCTTAAAGTGGCTCCAAAAATTTTCCAAAAAGCTCATCTATGAAAACTTTAAAAGCTTTTTGTGCGTGAGCTTTTTTTTTATCGAATTACCTTGTAATTAAGATTTTATATAATCTTATGCAAAACCTCATCAAAATATGACACAGGGATGTGAGGTTTCAAAAAAGTCATAACCCTATTATTTACATTTTTCAAATAACTGTAAACACAAACACACAAAAACAAACAGAAGCGGAAAAAAAGAAAAAATATAAAATAAAATGGATGTAGCTTTAATTTAATATGAATTGTAAACATATTTAATAGCAATTTGTCATATAATTTTTTGCAGTATTCCATTCCATTTTTAATTTTCAAGCAATTCTTTTTGCAAATTCGCGTATGTATACGTAAACAAAGATCAGCTGACTGGCATCTTATATCATTTTAGACTAGTCTAAACAACTAGGATTTGAAAGTTGGATTTAGAAATCGAGTCGATTTAAAAAGACTAGTCTAAACGGGCTATTAGTCCCAATTAACATTAGGCGAGTTTACTTGCGGCAAGTCCCAGTTTGTAGAAGAGACACGTAATGCTTGGTTTACATTTACGAAATCCACTCGTTTTCAACTGTCAAATCCATAGGTTTAACGTCAAATGAAATCCAGATGAGATTTCATTTGACATTTGAGCTATAGAATAGACAGTTGAAATCGAGTGGATTTCGTAAATGTAAACTTAGCATAAGTCCATATTTATATTAGGCAATTTTCCTTGCGGCAATTGTCAGTTTAAATGCGAGAGAGGTGAGGTATATGGTAACCCTTTGCCTCTCAACACCCTCTCTCACCGACAAACTGTAAATATGACAAGAGGCAAGTAAATATGGACAAGAGGCAAGTTTAAAAAGGAACGAGAAAAATGGCCGCAATGACCAAAGAACATATGAACATACTTGCTGCTAGTTTCTACTAGGCCAAAATTGTATGGCAGAAAACAGGAGAAGAGGGTGTTATTCGGCGCTATTTTTGTTTAAAGAGAAGTGCAAGTCTTGCTAGATTTCGGAGTACGGGAACGCATTTTTAGCACTAAACGGGAAAACTACTGCAAGTACTAATATTTTGCAGGTGCTGAGCACAACTTTTATCTATCAAAATTTATAATTATGATGTCTAAACGATAAAATATTTTTTTATTTTTTCATTTGTTAGTACTATACATAATTAATACGATATATAGATAATTTTACGATAATGTTCGAAATAAAGTTGTAAAGTTCTATATTGTCGTATATTTTTGATGATTAATTCAATTTACAATAACTTTTTTTGAAAATTCATGTTCGATTAGCTGCGCATATGCATCTACCTTGATCAGTGTGATATGTTTGAAATCAACAAAAAATAAGTGTAAACACCGGGGTGTATTTCAGAATTTCGTGAAATCCAGTTGATTTTGGAGCGCAAGCGTAAACTTGGCATTAGGAGCACTTGAGCTGAAAACACATCCAACGTTTGGGTAAAGCTTTGTGTCGTTTGACCGTTTTTACACTGTTCGGCTTGATGTCGAAAAATTCAAATTCATTTGAAATATATGCCTGCAAACATTAGAGTTGTGTCGTTCATGAACGAACCGGCTCAAAGGAACGATTCCGTGAAAAGAACGAACGGATCCGTATCCAGCTCATTCTTTTATATCGTTCATTTAGATCCCCGATGGACGAGTCATTGCTGCTTACAAAATTAGCAGCATTGGTTTTGCAGTCAAAATCTAAACAAACGCTGCGTTAGCCCAAGCAGCACAAATTTCCACACAAAACAAACAATGATTCAGAGATCTACTCTCGCTCAGTAACTCACCTCATTCAGTAGCACATCTCGGTCATTTCTTTCTTTTGCATCATTCGTTCATCTGGTTCTTTCATATCAAAACCACCACCACTACGTTCAGAAACAAAACCACCCCCATTAGCACACAAACAAGCAAGTAATACAACAGTTGTGTCATTCGTGAACGAACATTATCAAAAGAACGATTCGGTGAAAAGAACGACGGAGTCGTATGCAGCAGAGAACGAACGACTTCAAAAGAAAATAATACAGTCAAATGTATTGTTGAACGAAAAAGAGCCAACGAACGAAGTAAATGACCCGGATCTTTTTGGTGAACGGAATGAAAAAGATCGATCAGCTCAATGAACGAGATTGCCCAACACTAGCAAACATATCAACGCTGGACTTTGGTGTCGGCGTCGCCCTGTTGTTGTTTTTTTCTCAAAGCCCAACACAAAACTTTAATCAAACGTTGGATGTGTTTTCAGCTTTACCCTATTTGGAAAAAAGACTGCGACATCTTTTGCAGGGATCAACAAGTTGGCTTGTTTCTAGGAATCTTTCGATACATTTTAGAAACAGTCGATTCTAAAATGTATCGAACGGAGTGCATTTTTCATAACTCCGTGTGGACTGCATCGAGGGATGTATTGAAATCATAACTCTGCATTGCAATACTTCCAAACTTTTTTGCTGGGTTTCGGAATAGACGTTGTTAATCGTCGAAGGCAATACTTATAGCCCGTTTAGACTATACCCTTATAGGATGATTAAGGGCGTTATCTCGATTTAAGTGCAGAATCCACCCAAATCCACCCTGATTTACCATACAAATTAAATCAACTCAAAACTTGGATTTGTTTTAAATCAAATGTTAAATCGAAATATTTTGATATACAACACTGCTTTTTGCTCCTAAAAATGCAACTATTGCAGTCTGTACCAATATTGGCAAATATGTTCATGTGTCGTTTATTTACTAGGGTTATGACTTTTTGACCTTTTTTTTCAAAAATGATTTCCTGTAGCGAGAGTGAATGAACTTTTGCCTATTAAAAATTTGCTCCAATTTTTTTTCTGTTGCACGAATAAGTGACATTTTGCCTATTAATGACTAAAATAATTTTTATTCCATTTAAATATTGAAAAAGGTCCCGCACAAAGCACTTTCAATTTATGTGATACATGGAATAAAGCTATATCAAGCTTTTTGTAGAAAATTAACTTATGTTGAAACTGAGGTATGGGGTATTGCAACTCGCGATCAGTTTCACTATACCATAACTTTTGAACGCATTTCGGTAAAATAAACTGTTTTAGCCCGATTCACCGAGGGGTTTCTTAAAATAATAATTTGAGCGGAAGCTGTGGTCGTTCAAACGAGTTTCATTATGTTATTTTCCAATTAGTGGTTTTACAACACAATGTAGAGCTTAATGCTCAATGAAGAAGTTAAAGAGTACACTTCAGAGTTGAAGTTTCTAATGTATGATTTTTTAATATATCCACTGTATCTACCTCAAACGGATGCTGACATTTTGAAACCTGAAAAATGGGGTTTTTTGAATTTTTGCTCTAATCGGGACGCGCAGCTGGATTTCCCTAAAAGCTTATTATTTGATTGTAGTACTCGCGATTTCGCATTTTTTAATGTATAGCATGAGGGTGTAGCACTCACAGGATCACAGTAATCTGCGCCCAAACACGAAATTTTTGTGCGTAAATTTTTCTCAAAAACCTATTTTTTTTTGGTTTAAAATTTACAAACGTCATTAGATTTCCGTGGAAACCCGCGTAAATTTAGTTTTTTTACGTTCTGAATCTAACAAGCCACGACGCGTAAAAATCCACCCACTAGATCGGCGGATATGATACCCCTAAAATTTCGAAAATTTGCAAAAAATTATTTTGAAAATATCGCATATTAAAACGCGTTTTAAATAAATAGATCGATACGCGTGTTTAAACTGCGCGAAAACAGATTTTTAAAAACTCTCGCAAATCCAGAGATATAATAGATTTTTTCTAAAAATTGAGTGCGATGCTACATCCACGGTTCTTGATGGATCGCATTGAAACGGCATAGAATGATGTATTTTTTAATGGTGATTATTGAAATCGGATGCGCATAAAAATGTACGCGGTTTATATGCGTCTCAAATGTTGTAATATTCAATATAACATTAGCTCTGTTCCAGAACTAAAAAGTTTTTACAATTTTTACCACTTTTACACATTTTGCGTTCCCGTACACAAAATTTATATGAAAATCGTTTACGACTTTTACAACTTTTACGACTTTTACCACTTTATAAAGTACGGGAACAGGCCAATTATTTTAACGTTATGCCACAATTGGAATTCCTTGTGATTTAATATAAGGTTCTAATAATATTATCCAATAGGAAAACTATAAGTGAAAAATTTGTTACAACGGAATATCATCATTATTGCGTGAAATTTTGACGAAAATGCCGAAGAACTCAAACATTTTTTCTCCAACTTTTCCTATAAAACCACAAAAAAATAAAATTAGAATAATATGATTTTAATTTTTCCGTAATATTGTCTTCGTATTTTTGCAAATAACATGAATACTATAGCTCCAACCTTCACAACTTAGGTTTCATTTTATTCCTCAAAATGTCTGGATGCCATTATAATTTTTCTATATGCATATTTTCGTAACTATGAGCGCTATTGTTTCAAAAATACGTTTGTAAATACGTGAAATTATTTAACAAATTAGATTTTTCGCGAATCTATTGAGACTTTGCGATTATTTTTTGCTTCATCGCAAAGGTTACGAATTCAGTTAACGATAATAGGATATAACAGCTAACTATATTAAGCTGCGATTTTTTTAGAATTTTTTCTAATTATCATAATTAAAACGGTCATATCTTTTGCGCGCAACGATCAAAGTTATTAACGAAAACAGATTTGGAATGCTGATTTTTTTTCTTAATCTATGTACCAAAAATCATTGATGTAGTATCAACAATTTTTTTTGATTTTTTTGAAATGAAAAAAAAACAATTTTAGACATTTTTCCTGATATATGATATAAAATGATATATGTAATAATATGACGATAAAATTGGTGAGAAACAAAAGCTTATGTGGCTTTAACGATTGTTTTGAGTTATTTATGTGCTTAAAGTGGCTCCAAAAATTTTCCAAAAAGCTCATCTATGAAAACTTTAAAAGCTTTTTGTGCGTGAGCTTTTTTCTATCGAATTACCTTGTAATTAAGATTTTATATAATCTTATGCAAAACCTCATCAAAATATGACGCAGGGATGTGAGGTTTCAAAAAAGTCATAACCCTATTATTTACATTTTTCAAATAACTGTAAACACAAACACACAAAAACAAACAGAAGCGGAAAAAAAAATATAAAATAAAATGGATGTAGCTTTAATTTAATATGAATTGTAAACATATTTAATAGCAATTTGTCAGATAATTTTTTGCAGTATTCCATTCCATTTTTAATTTTCAAGCAATTCTTTTTGCAAATTCGCGTATGTATACGTAAACAAAGATCAGCTGACTGGCATCTTATATCATTTTAGACTAGTCTAGACTAGGATTTGAAAGTTGGATTTAGAAATCGAGTCGATTTAAAATTACTAGTCTAAACGGGCTATTAGTCCCAATTAACATTATGCGAGTTTACTTGCGGCAAGTCCCAGTTTGTAGAAGAGACACGTAATGCTTGGTTTACATTTACGAAATCCACTCGTTTTCAACTGTCAAATCCATAGGTTAAACGTCAAATGAAATCCAGATGAGATTTCATTTGACATTTGAGCTATAGAATTGACAGTTGAAATCGAGTGGATTTCGTAAATGTAAACTTAGCATAAGTCCATATTTATATTAGGCAATTTTCCTTGCGGCAATTGTCAGTTTAAATGCGAGAGAGGTGAGGTATATGGCATGGTAGAACAAATATAAGGTAAAGTTAATACTACAACAAATACAACTCGAACAACAACCACAAAGGAATTTGTTTTTGTTTGTAACGTTACTGCCAGTTGTATTTGTAAACAAAACAAGGAAATGTCTATAAATTATTGGAATTTAAAAAACTAATAATTTTTCACATTTGGTTGAACATTTTCAATTTTTATGTTTCCACATCATTCCACTAAATGCATAAATTCTCGCAGAAAGTAGAATTCTTGCAGAAAAGTTTGGGGTCGCTGGAAATTCATAGAAAAAGGAGAAGCTGTTTCAATGTTTTGTTTTAGAAATTAAAGAAGCACATGTTTATTAGGGCTTTATTTTTTTAAATTATAACAAAATACCTCACATATTAACAAACGTTGTATCGCCTCTACAAGCGGTGATTTACTGCGCGGCTTATCGTTCGAACTTGGAGGAGGTTACATATCATTGATATGAAGAAGTCTTTCTGGGAAATGGTTTTTTCCGAATGATATATTTTTTTTTCTCAAAAAATATATGTCCCTAATGTACATCGAAATAGAAATAAATGTATAAAATGTCATATGAAATTTGACACTAACGTTACAACCCAGTTCAGTCAGCTGTGTATTGCTGCTACCTTTTCTTATTCTACCATGGGTATATGGTAACCCTTTGCCTCTCAACACCCTCTCTCACCGACAAACTGTAAATATGACAAGAGGCAAGTAAATATGGACAAGTGGCAAGTTTAAAAAGGAACGAGAAAAATGGCCGCAAGTAAACTCGCCTAATGTAAATTAAGACTTATAGTACATTTACAAAATCGAGTGGATTTCAACTGTCAATTCCATTGTGTTTACGTAAAATGAAATCTTAAGGGGTGTTTACACTTTCTGTCAATGTCATATGAGCTGTCACTTCTTTTATCCATTCGACATCCTTTATGTTTGTCAAAGTCCATACCACTTTTAGTTTTTGCGTTCACACTAGCATACAATTTCATATGACCACAAAATATAAATCACGCAAATAACACAATTTATATTGTTAAAAACTTTAATCGCACTCACATTTTCGTTTTCTTTACCTATTTCCTTTATTTTTTGGTAAAATTGTTTTCTTCTAACAATCAATTTCTCAACTGCATACGAAAATACATGACCGAATAGAGCTCCCCCTAAATGAAAAATTTACATATGAGTTGCCACATCATTTTGATAGATGAAAATTTTCATAATGGCCACACTATGTGTACAACATTCACAGGTAACAAATTTGACATCTCATATGACATTCATACATTGTGTAAACACCCCTTTATCTGATATCCATTGGAATTTATTTGACGTTTAATCGATGGAAATGACAGTTGAAATAGAGTGGATTTCGTAAATGTAAACCTAGCACTAGTAAAAATGTTTGTTTGTTTTATTGTAGAACGTATGGTACGTTGCACGATGCGATACGTTACGTTGCGTTCGAACACACTACAAAACAAATGTCAACAAACATAATTTGCAATTCTTCAATTTTAAGAAGAAGCAGCAGCAGAAAATTTATCAAAACGTCCAGAACGAAGAAATAATTCCATTTTTGTTTTTAAAGTTTGCGCTATTTGAAAATAAAAACAAGCAAATATTAACTAAAAGACATTAACGTTTGTGCCTCGATTCAAATTCGGGCAAATGCAATAAAATAAGAGTAAACCGAGTGTTGAAAAGACAAAGAAGAAACTCATCATCAATACCCTTTATTGAGTCGATTTTTGATCATTTTATTATTTTAGTGGTACAAACAATTGTTCAATTGTCCGAACGTGAAAATTCTATAGGTACTGATTGTTACAGCCTTGATTGAGGCAAGTTCGTATGATTGCTTATTTTACAAATAACATAATTGTATGTTCTTTTAGGATATCCTTGATAGAACCGGAACGGACATACAGAGACCTTGTCCAACGCTGGCTGTGTCGTTGGATATAGTGCACATTTTTCCTGAATATTATTTCGGTGTGTGATATTCTTGCTATCGTAAAGAGAAAAACAACAAGTCGTTACGAAAGCGTTAACTGCGCTGTCCCAAGCGTATAATCCAAACGGCGAGCTATGAGCGCCTCGAAAAAATATAAATCGGAAATAGCAACAGAGATTTTACATCAGCAGGATACTGAGAATATAAATAATTGTTTTCGTAAAGCAACCGATTTGTTTGGTCCATCGACATCGGCAGCAGCAGCGGCATCATCATCGGTTGGCATCAGTGGTCGCATAGCTTTGGGACAGAGTACAAATATGCAACGTTCCGGCAGTAATACAAACATAAATAGCTCCAATAATGGAGGAATTGGTACGAACGGAGAACGTCGTGCCAATTTCTCAATGTTGGATACAGCTCATCTAAATGATCATCGTTCGTCAACAACTACCTCAGCCTACTTCAATAAATTGGGAGCCAATAATACTTCAAAGCCGGGTGATGTTAAAAAAATTGTTATAAAAAATTTTAAAGGTACGTAACTGGGTTCTGTGGTTATAATAAGAGGGAATGAAAACTGATTTCTACGAAGACGTGTTGCTCCGATTATGGCTTGTTTATATAAAAAACGGATACATTGAAATCATTGAAGCGTATAGCAAATGACGTCTTTCGAAGCTAAGTTTTTAACTTCTATTGTAAACCTGCCCCTACAACAAACATTTAAGTGGGGGCAGTATTTCTTTTGCATTTTATGACCTAATGAATGCCACACCTTGACTGTCTCGAGTTTGCCATCCTATCTAGGAAACAAGACAAATCAGTTTTGATCTACAAACAGTACACTTGGAATAATACTGCTAAAATACTCTCTGGGCATTTGATCTTCCTTTGAAAGTATGGGCGATTAAGTCTGTGCGTCGTCAGCGACCAACTTTAGTTGTAACATAAGAATTTTCGAAGGGTCCAAAATTCAGACATTTATTTTTTAACGTTTTGTAAATATTGTTGTAACAAATCTCCACAAATAACTGTCAATATAAGTTCACGTAGATTCTACAGGATTTAAGCTATCATGATTAGCTGACCAGTTTCATTTATATGTTCCAAATTGGTGCCGGTTAGCAAATTAAGGGTCTTGTTTTGTTGTAGCATCATAAGTTTGATTTTGGATTGGCAGCCCGAAACGTTTTTGGTTTCGGATCAATCCGATACGAAGAACCCTCTGCCCGGGCGCATTGTTCCTTTTTGACGCAGATAGTTGTGGCTAGAAGTTAGTGTAACCCGCGCCTCCAAACTACATTTTACTCCTAGTTGTGATAGAAGTTTATCACACCCAACTGCTATTAATCTAAATTACATTCATTCATGCCATTACTTTTTTCCGCATTTCAGTAAAACCCACACTGCCCGAAAACTATTCTGAGAAAACATGTCAAAAATTAGAAGAAGCTGTTGTGGCCATACAACTCTCAAGGCCTATTAAATATTCTCTGGAAGAACTTTATCAGGCCGTTGAAAATATGTGTAGTCATAAAATGGATGCTCAACTCTATACAAAATTAAAAGATTTGACCGAGGCTCATGTTAAGCGAAATGTAGAGACATTTACCGGTGGTAGCATGGATAAATTGGTAAGTTGCGGGTCATAATTTAATGTGTTACAGTTATTAACATTTATTTATTTCATTCTTTTATTTTCTAGGTTTTCTTAAAGAAAATCAACGATTGGTGGTTGTCATATTGCCAACAAATGATTATGATGCGTAGCATATTTCTATATTTAGATCGGACATATGTTTTACAAAATCCAACTGTACAATCTATATGGTAAATGGGAAGCAACAAAATAGTGTTTATTGTTGTGCTGTAATTTGTTTTTATGTATTTTCTATTATTTTAGGGATATGGGTTTGGATTTATTTCGCACTCACATAGCTCTCAATAGTCTTGTACAAAAGCGTACCGTTGAAGGTTTGTTAATGCTCATCGAAAAAGAACGTAATGGTGATGCCGTGGATCGTGGTCTTCTAAAAAGTCTTATACGCATGTTGTGCGATTTGCAAATCTATATAAGCGCCTTTGAGGAGAAATTCTTAATAGCCACTAGACAATTGTATCAGGCAGAGGGTCAGAGGAAAATGCAAGAACTTGAGGTGCCCGAATATTTGCAACATGTCGATAAACGTTTGGCCGAAGAAAATGAACGTTTGTTACATTATTTGGACTCGGGGACCAAGTAAGTTTTTGTACATTTTTTGGCTTTGAATAAAAATAACATTCAACCCATTTTCATTACAGACATCCTTTAATATATACTGTTGAAAAAGAACTACTTGCCGAACATTTAACCCAAATCTTGCAAAAGGGCTTAGACATCCTCATGGAGGAACATAGACTGAATGATTTAACGCTATTATATAGTTTATTAAGTCGCGTCAAAAATGGCACAGCCGAACTTTGTGGCAATTTTAATGGTTATATCAAAAAGAAAGGTCGCACCATTGTCATTGATCCTGAAAAGGATAAGAATATGGTACAAGATCTGCTGGATTTCAAAGATAAAATGGATGTCATTGTTCGCACATGTTTCGAACGTAATGAGAAATTTACAAATTCATTGCGTGAAGCTTTTGAATTCTTTATAAATCAAAGAGCTAACAAACCTGCAGAATTGATAGGTAAGTAGTCTAGCAAAATGGTTTTGGGCAATTGAATAATTTGATGCGTTTTCGTTTAGCAAAATATGTTGACATGAAGTTACGCGCTGGCAATAAAGAAGCCACAGAAGAAGAATTGGAACAAATTCTAGATAAAATTATGGTCTTATTCCGTTTTATACACGGCAAGGATGTCTTTGAAGCGTTTTACAAAAAGGTAAATTGATATCGACATTTTTTTCTAAAGACCAAGGCAACAGCTCAGGAAAGCTAATGGGGCTCCATTCACTCCGACCTCTTTGTTTATAACTGAAACTTGCTAATGCACTTTCATGTCTCCTTTCAGGACTTATCGAAACGTTTATTGGTTGGCAAATCCGCCTCTGTTGATGCAGAGAAGAGTATGCTGTCAAAACTCAAACAAGAATGTGGTGGTGGCTTTACATCTAAACTGGAAGGCATGTTCAAGGATATGGAATTAAGTCGTGATATAAATATTGCTTTCAAACAATATGTTGCCAACATGGAAGGTGAATTTACCAGCATTGATTTAACCGTTAATATTTTAACAATGGGCTACTGGCCCACATATCCATTGACGGAGGTGAATATGCCACCTCAATTGGTGAATCCACAACAGGTATTCAATAAATTCTATCTGGCCAAACATAGTGGACGTAAATTACAATGGCAACCCACGTTGGGTCATTGTGTGCTAAAGTCAAGATTTGATGCGGTAAGTAATGAATAAAAACTAAATATGTCTTTATACAAAAACCACCACCAATAAAGGTTATGCTAAATTTATCATTTATCGAAATAATCAGACTAAAAATCAGTCCATTTGATCGTTAAAACCAAGCCTTTGGAAGCATTTAATTTAAACGCCATTAAGAATAACAGATGTGTGAGGATGGCTGAATTTAAAACATCTAGGTCAACTCATAACTGGGAATGAGAGGAGAGTTTTGGTATTAGACACTAGCCCTTGTAGACGAAATTGGCTGTACACATGGTAGAAACAATGATGCCCCTTGAACCACACTCATAAATACTGTCACATATTTTTCCATCGGAATCAGCATTGTCAATGATTACTATTCGAAGGTCATCCTCAGACATGATTGATGTCCACATATTTGCGTTCTTGAACATGGACCTTGTTGGTCGCTTTTCCTGAGGGTGTAGTTGCCTTCACAGTACTGGGCTTCTTGTCATTGGCTTTCTGATCAAACACAGTTGCGTAGGAAGTTTATGTTTTGACCCACATCAGTGTACAAATATTTATAATTTTTATTGGTGGAGCTTAAACGAAATTTTGTTTTTATTTTTATAATATTATTTTTCTTTGTTGTTAACTAGGGACCAAAAGAGCTTTTGGTTTCTTTGTTCCAAGCATTGGTGTTGTTATTGTTTAACGATAGAGATACACTTTCGTTTGAAGAAATTTTAGCAGCCACAAATATTGAGGTACGTGTTTTCTTATTTATTTGAATTGCAATTGCACCAAAAATATAACGTTTATTTCCTTTAGAATGGCGAATTGCGACGTACATTACAATCGTTGGCATGTGGTCGAGCCCGTGTCCTAACGAAAGAACCAAAAGGCCGTGAAGTGGAAGACAAGGATCAATTCCATTATAATAATGAATTTACCAATAAATTATTCCGCATCAAAATCAATCAAATACAAATGAAGGAAACGGTAATTCGATTCGATGCATTATCCACCATGATTAAGATTGTTTAATAATATTTTGCTTCTTCTTTTTTAATTTGCAGACGGAGGAACAAAAAGCAACTGAGGAAAGAGTATTTCAAGATCGTCAATATCAAATTGATGCAGCTATTGTACGAATTATGAAAATGCGTAAAACATTGTCACATAATCTGCTTATTACGGAGTTATTCAATCAGTTAACATTTCCTGTTAAGGTGAGTTGTGAGAATCAGTACAAAGTCGATACAGTTCTTTTTTTACTTTTAAAAATTTCCCCACATTATTTCACCTTTTATTTGTTCTCCTTTACAGCCTGCTGATCTTAAAAAACGCATTGAATCGCTTATCGATCGAGACTACATGGAGCGTGATAAGGATAATCAAAATCAATATAATTATGTGGCTTAAGTTAACTCAAATATACAAATATTTGGGCGACATTTTAGTCGTCGTCATTGTCCCTCAACAAAACAACAACAACAACATTTTGAATAACTTTCTTTAAAACAAAAAACAAAATTGAATGTAAACTACGAAATCTAGTAACAAAAACAGAAAAGATACAAAGCGTTAATTTAATGACCCCAAAAAATAAACGAGCAAAAATAATGTATGTTCTGAAAATAAGAAGGAACAAACGAAACAGTTTTCACTTTCATTTTTAATTTCTCACAAAACCTTCAAGGAAAACATATTACTATCCAAAGATTTCAAAATAAATATTACGAATATCATTACCTGCACACAGTTTTTTTTGGTTGACTTATAAAATGAAACAAAACGTTTTTTTACTTATATTTCAGAACATACTCCCTCCCCACAACCTCCATTTCCACGTCATTACAACCATTTTCTCTACTACCATCCATCCTTCTTCTTCCTTCATTCCCCTTTTTTCCCACTAATTATCTTAACTGATTTAAATAATTTCTAAAAGAAAAACAAATTGATATATAAAAACCATATACATATGAATGAATGGATAAAATATTTAATATTTTGTTGTTAAATTTTATTTAATTTTCTTTAATTGCAAAAAGTAATCTAAGGTAAAGAAAAAACAACATAAACAAAACGTATGAATCTGGCTGGCTAAAGACTTTCAAGATACAGATACGAGTAATTTAATGTGTATGTCTGCTCGAAAGAAACAAAGTAGACAAAAACACAACTCCAAAAGAAACTGGAATCACATGTTTTTTTAAATAAAAAAATTAAAAAAAAAATTGATAATGTATTCGTTTGAATTACATCGGGATTTGATTTGGTTCAATGTGTGGAACAAAAACAGCCCTATTCTGAACGCATGGGAGTTGGGAATTTTTTCCCATTCCCACGTTTCGTTTTCGTATTGTGAATAGAATTTTGTGGGAGTTTTTTTTCCCATTTCCCATCTCCCCTCATTCTGAATGAAGTTCGAATTGGGAATTTGTTCCCATGGGAAAAAAGTATACATTCTCTATCTTGAATTGTGGGAGAATTTTGTGTCTTTTTGTGGGAAAAATTTCCCAAGCAAACAGTGTGGGAGTTTGAAAAAAGTTTCAAGAAATTTCATATTTTTATGAAATTTCATATTTTTATGAAATTTCATATTTTTATGAAATTTCATATTTTAAGACATCTACACGACAAAATTATTGCAAATATTTATAATCGCCATGTGTTTGCTTAATAAAAGCATACAAAATGTACTGTAAAATATGTCATTAGTAGTCTTAGGATTTTGCATATTCTTATATGATACAAAAATCTGCAAGAATCTGACTGTTTTACACCGATAAAAAATTTTCCTTTATGTTATCGAACAAAACAAAAAAAAAGTAGTAAAAATTAGTAGATTTTTGCAGTTCTTGAACAGACCATATGTATTGAAATACGAGAAAAAGAGTCATGGTTGATTCTATTAACTCAGCTCAGCAAGTAAAAACAAATCAATTTCAAAAGAATTTTTGGCAATAATTATTAAAATAACCATAATAACAACAATAATAAAATATATACAGCTTTACAACTTTTATTCATTTTCGTAATATAACCTTCGGGTTTTTTAAATCAGACGACTAATGTTCTATTGAAAACGTGTTAGTCTCCTCAACGACACGAAAACGATCACACAAACGTACATACATATATGCCAAATTATTGCAATGCTATTCCATTTTCCGAAATGCCTTTTCTTGAATAGGATCGTTATTTTTGAACGTAGAAGCTTGAAATTTTGCAAGGGCATGTGTTTTAGTTTTACCCCCAGTTTTTGTAAAAATGTTTATTCTTCTCACACGAATTGTCAAATTTTGTAGATCAATTTACTCGCTTTAGCGCAAATGTAGAGCGCTGATTTTTAAATGAGGAATCCTTAACGATATATGGAACGGGTATACGAAAAATTAGATGTGTATGTCATCTGGGGGCTGAGCTATGAATGCCTAAATTATTACGAATATAGACGAACGAACAAAAATAAGTTACAAAAACTGGGGGTTAGATTCAATCAAAAACGTATTTTTTTTTTTTTTTTGAGATACGTCTTCGGAAATTTATGGTGACGATATGTAATAATAACACGCTAAAATATGCAATGCAAATAGGCATTTTGTATTACAAAACAAAATGACAGCCCCCAAAAGTATGCTATAATAATTTGGTATAACTAATTTCGAATTTCTGCTCCCATGTTTTGCTGTTCCCACGTCGTTGAGAATATGGAAAACGTGGGAACGGGAAATTTCGCTCCCATGGGAATGTTCAGAATAGGGCTGAAAGTTTAATCTCAAAATACATTCAAGAATTTGAACCCGAATCAATCAAATTTAAGTATATGCTGAACAAAAGGTATGTTAATATGCTCAATTTGTACATAATACATAACTAGCCCAATTATAAACATCATCATCAAACAAAGATTTTAAATGTCAAAATTCATAAACAAAGGCGACAAATTTGTTTTCGCCGACACGGAATATTTTTGAGGCGAATTTCTTTATTGTCATTTAAGGTAGATGCATACATAACATTTTCAGAAAAAGTTGTTGACACAGTTATTTTTGTTTGGCGTAACAGAAAATACCAGCTGATCGATCTTTAACTGCCAAAATATGTTATTGTAAATTAAATTCTAATACGAAACACAACAAATGTTGACATTTTACGTGTACAACATAAAGTTGATTAGTTTTCTTTTTCGATATACATCTACCTGTTCCTCTACAGTTTGACATTTCTCTACCTCACAGCGAATTCAAATGACAAATATGAATTTTGACAGCTCAAATCAAAATCATTTGTTTTTGAGAGAGGACCATGGCCCAATTATAAAGGTCAAAGGCTGGCTTAAATCCTCAAAATACCGAATATCAGGAGGTACCGTTATATGGGGGATGTACCAAAATATTAGCCGATTTGGTTCATATTTAGCCCCTTATTACCCACGGACACAGACTGAGTTTGTGCAAAATTTCAGAAAGATATCTCCATTCGTTTCCAAGTTATTAATTTCGCGCCGCTAGATCAGTGATTTCGACCACAGTGCTGCGTGAACATTCATAATCGCTATGATAAAGTATATATATTCTTGATCAGGATAAAATTCCAAGGCGATCTAGCCATGTCCGTCTGTTCTCTAGCGTTCGCAATAATTGAGCTAGAGCGCTATATTTTTGCACCCAAGCGTATTTTTTTCTATAGGCAGGTCAAGTTCGAAAATGGGCTATATTGGACCACTTTTTGGTATAGCCCCCATATAACAGTACCTCCAGATTTTTTTATTTTATTTATTTTCAATACTTGCCACCAGGCGGATATGCCCATTTTATTTAGTTGCAAACAAACTACATTGAATATTAAACTACATCCCAGATAGCATTTGGAAGACTGTTTTTTCAAAAATCACATTGAGGAGTCTTTTTAGAGTCTTTTTGGTGATCAAAAACTGATTAAGTCGCTTGTATGATCAGAAAGGGACTCGAAAGTGACTCCCTGTAGTGATTAAAAAGAGTTCAATTTAAAATACAACAATAAATGTGTAGCAATCACAAATTAGTCATTAAAGTGTTTAAAATGTGACCATTTTTTGTTATTTATTGTCACATTTTGATCATCTGGAAGATTGAAAAGTGCTTAATCAAAAAAGGGTCATGCAGGTGTTTGAAAAGTGATTATAATTATGTATCTTCTGATCATATTTTAAACAGTTAGGTGATTAAAAACTGATTGCTTTGTTTTATTTTTATTTGGTTGTAAATAAAAAAATAAAATTCTCATATACACTTTCTACAAAACTTTGATATAAATGTAACGTATAATATTAAGTGTATATACAAACACAACACATGTTCACCGCCAAACATAAATGATAATTAAAAGTCATAACAAAGCAGAAAAGAAAACAAAGGAAAGGAAAGAAAAAGAGAATGAAGGGAAAATTCTTTTAATTTATTTCGTTTAATAAAAATACTCATAAATGACTCTCTAAAGATTCATAAACGATTATAAACATGACCCAAAAAAGACTCGAAAAAGAGTCCCAAATTATTCAACAAATCACCAATAAATGATTGAAATGCGAATCGAAAAAGACTTTATATACCATCAGAAAATGGGCAAAAATGACTCGAAACTAATACAGAGGAAGACTCATTTGTGATTTGCTTAGACGAGTCGCCTGAGGTTATGTTTTCCTACCGACAAAGGAGTCTTTTATGATCAGAAAATGAGCTCATATTCTAGCTTTTTAATCGTGCAGTCGGATCAAAAAAGACTCGAATTTGATTAAAATTTTCAAAAAATGCTGACTGGGATATAGGTATATAAAATTGAACACAAACATATTTAACATACAAACAAAAATATTTAAACTGAATATTAAAAAATAATAAAATTTAACTTATAGATAAATTAAAAAAAATAAACTAAAATCCCAACTAGGAATTCTTCAATAAAAAATGCTACACCGCAGAAATATTTTGGTATTTTGTGGATTTTAACTATATTTTTTGACCAAACTACCTGCAATTGAACATTTGAGGTTCCCAGTGGTCACAAGTGGTATAGCCCCCAAGCGGTACCTCCCGATTTTCGGTAGTTTGAAGATTTTAACTACAATTTTTAACCGAACTACCTGTAAGACAGCGGTCACAAAACATCTCCACCAAAAACTGTCAATATAGGTCCATATTTTCGTGCAGCCACCATATAACGGTACCTCCCGATTTTTTGGATTTTAGGTACAACTTTTGACCTAAGTATCTGCAATTCGACATTTGAGGTTCCCAGTGGTCACAAAACTTCTCCACCAAAAACATAGGTCCGCACGTTGATATAGCCCCATAAAAGGTTTCCGACCGATTGAATACATTGTTTATGATTTTTTACCTTATTTAGGTATCGAAAGGGAGAGCGTAAAATGTTTGTGAAAAAATTCGCAAAATAAATTGATGGGGAATTGGGCAAAAATATTAATAAAAACATCATATTTTGCAATACTTAAAACAAAAATGGATTTAAACACGCTTCTTAAATACAATGCCACAATTTTAATGCATGTAATTAAAGATAAAATACAAGGCAAATTCATATAAGGTATATGCATGAATTACAACAACAAATTTACAAAAACAACATAGTTATTATAGAAAATTAAATGTCAAAGAAAATATTGAATAATAGGGTCGTTCTTAAAATTTTCTCAGGAAAAACATAAATACATTTTGAAAATCCTCTAAACTAGAACAAATTTGAATCAAAATGTAAATATAAAGCATTCAGAACTGCCGTTGGTCCTTTTGATTACGCGTTTAGGATAAAAGAAGTATTTTATCGTAGAAAATTTGGAAGTTTCAAATTTTATGAGTAGACTCTATTACATTTTGAAAACTAATTTTACAAGAAAAGTAAGAATACAGCTGATTGTCATTTCTACCTTGTATATACCTTGATAAAATAGATATTTTTCTATGAACCTTAATTTTTATTTCCACATGAATAGGCTCGAATGCAAATTAAACAAAAAATGCGCGCACACACTCGTTTATTACATGAAAGCACCACCACAGATGTCTTTTACAACAATCTCAAAAAGTTTTTATAAACATAGATAATTTTCTTGTTTTCTTAGCACTACTTCATTCCGAATTTATTATTCAATGTATTGTTCAACAAATTCGTCAAATATTTACATTTTTTCATTCATAATTTTGGTTTGTAGTTTTTGTTTTAAAATAAACACATTTTTTGGCGTCTACCTTCATAATATTCCCCGAAGATTACCTGATCGATTACCGGTTACTATCGAAAAAATCGATAACATTGCTTGAACATTTTCGATCGAGTTTTGTCATGCCGTTTTTTTATCGTGTCGTAAACTAATTCACGAGCAAATTCTCGATCGAATCACGTTATTAGGCCCCTGATTTTTCACGAACTGAATGTATTTACTATTCCTGGAATTCGTTCAAATGATGAAGATCGGATCTTTCACGACCTCTTTTGAACCAGTGCACAAATCTCAAGTGAAATCTTGCCATCCTCTGGAACAACTTCCACAAAGTTTTGCTTGGTCTCCTTGGTATTCCTCAGCATTTGCCGTTATGGCCATCATCCATAATGCAATATTAAACATTTGTATTTTTTTGCCATTTAATGACCCATTTAGACGATATTTGTTCACCTTTTTGCGACTTTCCCACAAATTCTTCAGTCTAAAAACAATTGTCAAAACAAAAAACGGCTGCTACAGATGCCGCCATACCTTTTAAGGGTCGATTATCGATAGCAATTATCGTTGAGTGGAGTTGTCAGTTGTCAAAATTACTTTATGTATGGCAACCTTCAACTGAAGTTGCGAATCTCAGTTGACGAACCGGATTTTTTTCAGCAACCAGTTGCAGTGAATATTTTCGAAGAAACAAGAATTAAAATTGAAAGGAAAAAACATTTTTTAACAATTGTTGATTATTTGCATGATTGATTAATTTTGTGTATCAATATGCTGAAAATAACAATAAAACAACAGTTTGAAATATTAATTGATAAATTGAGTGCAAATCCAATGTGCACATGGGTCCATCTATACAGCCGACAACGCCAGGGAATTTCGTTTTTGAATTTATTTATTTATTTCAAATATTTATTATAATAATAAATTACAATAAAATTATATAAAAAATAGTACTAGCATCTAAGGCTATCGGCTACGTTTTTGAATAAAAATGATTTTTGCTTTGTCTTTTTTCCTCCTCCGTCAACTTCGCAACGATCCAATTCAATTTTGGCACAATTCCTTCAATACGTTCGACAACAATCTGTCCTCTATCAAGTGGACAACTTCCTTCAATACCTTCGACAATGTATACTGAGCCATGCAATTGTAATCATTGCCATGGGACTTTGGAAACTTCCCTCCGCAAAAATCTCAACGCAGCGCACACTTTTAAAAGTGGGGGTATTGCTGTTGAACTGTAACATACGTTGAAGTTATCCTTTGACGTTTCCACAATGTAAACTACGGCATCCTTTGGCGATCGAAAATACGCCTTAAACCTAAAATAATTTACTGATTATACAGATCATTCCAACATGAGCTTCAAGTTACAGTGCAGGTGGCAATTCCAATGGATTCGACATGTCCCTCAAATTTATTCTAATAAATGCTATGTCCTGTACATTTTCTTCATCATCGAAAATAATTCCACCATCATTTTAAAATAGTTTTTTTTTTGGCGAATTGTGCCTTTTGGATTTTAGAGTTCAAAAGTTTGAAAAAAAACACTGATCGATAACACGTTTATCGACAACCCAGTTGGGTTGCAAACAATAATACAACATTTCATCTCAGTTGTGCTGACAATTGACAATGCAACTAAAGTTTAGTGGCAATGCAAAATCGACCCCTAAAGCTGTATTTATTTTTATGGATTACTATCGGGTATGTGATGAAAACCGAATCGACTCGATTTGCGGAATCGAAATGGTATATAATCGGAGTGCCGTTGATGATATATATAGTTTTGCTTCGCAAAAGCCCCTTATTTGAATAATATTTTTAAAATCAATTTTCAATTTATGGCAAAAAGAGTCGAATCGTTTTCCATCACATACCCGTATGTATTATTACAGTGGGTTGTTGATAACTGACATTTTTCTTGTAAGAAATGCAGCGTCCGAAAACATACATACATACCGTACCATAATGTTTTGTACCGCACATGGCATGAAAAGTTACACTACGATAAGCTACCGTACATGTACATAAACTTTAAAAAAATGTTTAGCGTTTGTGTACATGTACCCAACGACAATCGTAGCGTACATGTTTGGTACGCAACCAACATTGTAAAGTAAGAACCACGTACCCAACCGAAATGGTTGGGTACGTACCATGGTACAATTAGAAAGGTAGATGCATGGCCCAATAACAGGCCCTCCATCAAGCGAATTCAAAGAAAAATGAAGATATTAAATGTCAAAATTCATAAACAGAGGCGAAAAAATTTTTGAGGCGAATTTCTTTTTTGTCAATTCAGGTAGATACATACAAAAGATTTTCCGAGAAAAAGTTGTTACCATAGTTATTTTTGTTTGACGAAACAGAAAATACCAGCTGATCGAACTTGAACTGCTAAAATAAGTTATTGTAAATTAAATTCTCATACAAACACAACAAATGTTGACATTTTACGTGTACAACATTAAGTTTATTTGTTTTCTTTTTTCGAGATACATCTACCTGTTTCTATACAGTTCGACATTTCAATACCTCACAGCGAATTCAAATGACAAATATGAATTTTGACAGCTCAAATCGAAATCATCTGATTTTGCCGGAGGACCAATTGGGCCATGGGTAGATGCCTCAGCCCAGCTGATCGAATCTAAAACGTCAAAAAACTAGGAATTCGCCATGAAAAATCAAAACAAAAAACCATATGATTCGGTAAGAAAGAGATAGCATGTCTACACTTATATAGACAAACACAAGCGATAAAAAGAGACAACAAGAGACCATTTGGCGAAAATTTTGACAGTTTACCATGGTACAATTACTTGGGTAGATGCCTCAGCCCAGCTGATCGAATCTAAAACGTCAAAAAACTAGGAATTCGCCATGAAAAATCAAAACAAAAACCATATGATTCGGTAAGTAAGAGATAGCATGTGTTCACTTCACTGTACAAACACAAGCGATAAAAAGAGACAACAAGAAAACATTTGGCGAAAATTTTGACAGTTTACATTACAAAAAAAGTTGCTTTGTTGTAGCAATTCGCCGATGTTTCTACCTAAGTAATTGTACCATGCAGTTTACATTACAAAAAAAGTTGCTTTGTTGTAGCAATTCGCCGATGCATCTACCTTTCTAATTGTACCATGTACACACCTGAGTTGTGTTTATAAAGACATATTAAATATGAATGGTATGAGGATAAATACAACCATAAAAATATGAAATTTCTTGAAACTTGTTTTCAAATTCCCACACTGTTTGCTGGGGAGATTTTTCCCACAAAGAGACACAAAATTCTCCCACAATTCAAGATAGAGAATGCATACAAATTCCAAATTCCCGAACTTCATTCAGAATGAGGGGAGGTGGGAAATGGGAAAAACACTCCCACAACATTTTATTCAGAATACGAAAATGTGGGAATGGGAAAAAATTCACAACTTCCATGCGTTCAGAATAGGGCTGCACATGATAGCTCAATTAATTCAATTAAATAAAACTCTAACAAATAAATGACCGTCGTTCTAATAAGACAACAATTCAAAAGTGGTTTTATTCCAAAACAAATCTTTTTTCAGTTTCTGAAGAAGCTAAATACGGAATAAATTCCACTTTCTATCGGAATTCGTTTCTGTGGCATGCCTGTATATCTTTGCTGAAAGTTGGTGTAACCGTGAACATATTTCAGTGTATTTGTATTTTTCGAACAGTCACATGCAAGTGTAAACGGGGGGTAAGGGAGGAGTTGAGTTTGAAAAAATTCATGGGGAACTGGCATTCATAATTGCTCTGATATTCTCTATTGGCCAACTCCGAAATGAATTTGAGTGCACATTGATGCTATGCTCCTGACATTATTTATCTCAAGTTTGATTTTGTTGGGCTGTTTTCTAGAGACTTACGGTTATTTTTTAATTCACAAATAAAACTCACTTTATCCTTACCTTATTAACTCATTATTACTACTCTTTTTTATTTTATTAATAATAATTTCTTATTCGTTAGTATTTACTCATCTAAAAAATGTGTATGTAAATTATTTTGTTTTTTTCTCTTCAATTTTATATTTAATACTAAAAATATATATATATATATGTATGTAACTACAAACTAATTTGTTTTCTGTTATGTTATATTCTATTAATGTTACTATTAACATTTATTTGTAGTTTAGAAAAGAAAAAAAATGTATGATTCTTTGTACAGAAGTTATGAATACATTGGTATTAGGTTAGTAGTAGTAATGTTGTCAATTCGATTCTCTATAATATAAAATGTATCAAATATGTACTTTTAGTTGATATTATAAACTACGTTACTTGCTATTCAATACAATACACTAAATATGATTGTATACGACTAAATATGTCAGTAAATTTTCATCATATTTGTATGTACGTTGTTTGTAATGGGGATATATGCAAAATGAAATTCGAAAAAAAAAACAAAATGCTTGTGTTATCGATCACAAATCGATGAAATTGGATTTTGAAAATGGCACATGATGATAGTGTGAGGTGTAAAAAGGAGAATAGAAATAAATGTATAAATATAAATGGAAGCATGAATAAAGCTGCACATAATGTAATCAATAATAGTGGTAGCAAACTAATAATGACTATGGTCTAGAACTGATAGCTACATATTTCAGTTTTGTTTGTTTTTCTTTTCTATTTTACATTATTGTAAGGCATATTTGTTGTTTGAAGCTGTAATATAAAGGCACTATTTTAAAATAGTATTTTGTTCATATATAGAAGGCCAATTGGATAGGATTTTTTGTGTAAGGCAAAATATTAAGATAAAAATAGGGTTTTACAAAGGCAACAGTCGTATGCAATATTCCGGGATTCACATAACTTAAGTCAATTAGTTATTGATTTCTCAGATATCATTTAACGTTTCTTTCATTTCTCTTAACATATATATGTTTGTTTGTATATAGAAGTATAATAACCTGATTATACAACATCCTCATTCTGTTTTTTTGTTTGTTTGTTTTTTTTTTTAATACTTTCAAAAGTATAACTGTGTTTTCCTAATTTATAAATTGTTGTGTATGTGTAAACTATATAACAGTACAAATATTACACTTGAAATATGTAGTACTTATGATAAAATTGCATTTGTTTATGTTCTTATTCTTATGATCGAGTAGTTTGCAATTTTTGCTTTGTCTTAAACGACAATTATATTACAAACTTACTAAACCTATATATATGCATAGATACAACTAATGTATAAACCTTATTGAGGGGGAAGGGAGGGGTTTTGACGTTGCGTTTTTGTTGTTTTTATTAAACGCAAACTTCGTCATAATCAAGACGCAATTTTTCATCTGCGGAAGCCAGTTTGCTGATAGACTTTTTAATACGCAATGCAGGTAGACGTACATTTGGATTTTGATGCCAGCATTCTTTCATTAGTTTGGACATACCTGCCAATAGCTAAACAAATACAATAAAATTAATCAAATTATTTGCTTTTTATCGGTGGTATGTGCAAGGTCTATACAAGGTCGGCCGACAAGACTGCTACCTTAGACAACTAACTTATCAAAATAATATATTTTTGTCGCAAACTTATTAGTCAGCCGGACTTATCAGTCCACCTAGTATAGACTTTGGGTATATACATATGTACATATCTACGTTTCTTACCGGATCTGAACTCCAACGATTTGGTATGGACGGTCGATAATTGTCCACACATACAACTTTTCGCATATCTTCAAAGCTTGGATCTGATGGTACTACATCGTAATAGGGTACTTTATATTCTTCAGCAATTCCGCATGATATCGTTCGTCGACATACTTCCCAGATAACTAAACCTAGAGCATAGATATCGGTACGTCGTAAAGCCTCAAAGTTGTACATATCAATACTGGAAATAAAGAGACAAATAATTTAAAATTTTATAAGTTTGTTGTAATAAACGATAAAAATATGTAAAATTCTTAATCTACTTTTATATCCTTTAACATCCGTTTTAAGATTTAATACTTTTATGTGTTAGTAACATGTTTTCATTCTAATATTTTGCTGGGAGCCGAAAAGTAAACTTTAGAAGCTTGTAGAACTCAATCTTTGCTGTGACAGTCTTCCTTAACATAGAGGGGGCTCGAGCAATAAGGCTGATTTCCGCTTCGTCAGTTGCTTTACAAATGACTGAAAATCTGCAAAGTATTATATTTCTTAACGCCGTTGTATTTAACAACTGCGAATCTACGTGTTTCAAAACGTCAAAAATACCTATTTTTAAGGCTGGTAAAAAGCAAACATGTATCATTTTTATTTCTGATACATTTAGTTGCATTTTCGATGAACAATGCATGAGCGTGCAACTGAAATATTTTGACGAAGTTTAAACAACACAAAGCAAATAATGATACGGAAGTCAGTTTTATGTACTGCCTGCGCAACTGTATCAATGCGAATGCTATTCAAGCCATTTGTACCATTGGACCTCTCTATACAGATCATGAAAATCCCTCCTGACGTGCCTGGGTGAGGAAGACATGTGCACTATATCGTGGCGGGGATCCTAAAGGCGATAACTCCCAAGCAGGAACCGGTATGTGCAGATAAAATCGGCGTATACTCAAGAAGATGGGCCACTGCTGTCATGAGGAGGCACCATGTTGCAGTCCTCAGGTCAGAATTCTGGCAAGATAGTACAATCATCCCCATCTCTTTGCCATCTGGAGGTTGTGAAATTTCAGAAAGGTAAAGATTAAGCAGTTCCGCAGAACTCCCTGTTCCACTCTACAGGTCTTGGACTTATAATTTCCACATTTCTCAAATGACACGCGTCCACTTATATAGTTGATTATCCACCTTTCCAACACGGCTGGAGGAAAGCTGAAAACTTCTCATCATGGGGAGGAGTAGTGCCTCTAAAATCTTTACTACTGACGAAATGAGGGAAATCAGCTTGTACGATTCACATCTGCTGTACCCTTTCCTGCCTCCAGTTGTGAGACCAACTTTCCAGGCTTTGCGTTTCACATGGCGTTTGTAACATTGTTCATCCTAAATTGTAGTGGTACCTCCTCTCTCTCTCCTCTCGGTGTGCTCTATAAGCTGCTGGTTTTACGACGAAGCTCATGACATTCATTTGCTAGTCCTGTCACCTCAGCTGGGAAATTTGATATGTTTTCGGTTATTCGATCAGCACATATGTTTCGAGCGGCTGCAGCAATGATGATGTCCCGGAAAATTCTCTCAGCTTCCCGAGGATCAGACGGATTGGGCAGATCTCTAAAGCAGTGCCGACCAAGAAGAGCGATACACGCAACTTGCGTGACGCAAGCTACAAAACATTTGCTCTCTCTTGCCCGCTCTTTCTTGCCGTTCGGATCGTATGTGTGTGAATTGCCGAAAATCTTCGTAACCAGCGACAAATGGCTGTTCGGCACTGCTCTAAAGCGGTGATTGGTAAATTCTTTGACACCTTGCCAATCAGCTTTTCGATGGTTGAGAAAATTTCGGCCGTCAGAGGTTATGAAGTCGAGTGGTCTCTTTACGGAGGCTTTGTCGTTTTCCTGTACTGCAAACAAAAATACCCTGAATACTTGGTAGATATGAGAAAGATATTCTTATTTTTTTATTGGCAAATGTTCGTTTTCCTATCATTCCATATACAAACAGGCAATTTCTAATTCGTATACAAATAACCTTGTCAACTTCTTCCTTTATAATCACAACGTAACTATCCAAGTCGAACACAATTTAACAGTTGGTGGTTTTCCCGCTATTTGTGGCAATTTTTGACTTACAAAAAATACTGTTTAAGAGTTTTAGCGATTTTTTAATTTAAATCGTAGCGATTTTGGCGGTTTAATGTAGCGGTTGTAGCGATTTTTAAGCAATATTATTTATTATCATCACTTTTAAAGCAAACGGAAAGGAGTAAATTGTGCATCGAGTGAAATATTAAGTGTGTCTGCGTACTCGATAATTTGTAATAATTATTACAAATTATTACTGAATGTTGTTTTTTTACACAAATGTTCAGTAAAAGAGAATGAAATGAGAAACTTGTTTTCACATTTTTATTACTGAGAACTTATAATTTTTACTGAAGGAATTTTGTTCAGTAACATTTTGTAGCTTTAGGCAGTTGTCAAAAGTTTAAAATATTCAAATATCATAATCGTAAATATTAATAAAATTGAACATTTTTATTGAATGTTGTCTTTTTACTTTTTTAATTTTTTCCTTTGAAAGAGTATAAAATGGTTTACTCTCTAAAAAGAAGTTGCTGAGTAATATTTACTGAGAAAGTACAAGGACAAACCTACAAATGTTCAGTAAAAGAGAATGAATTGAGAAACTTGTTTTGAAATTTCTATTACTGAGAACTTATAATTTTTACTGAAGGAATTTTGTTCAGTAACATTTTGTAGCTTTAGGCAGTTGTCAAAAGTTTAAAATATTCATATATCATAAACGTAAATATTAATCAAATTGAAAATTATTACTGAATGTTGTCTTTTTACTTTTTTAATTTTTTCCTTTGAAAGAGTATAAAATGCTTTACTCTCTAAAAAGAAGTTACTGAGTAATATTTACTGAGAAAGTACAAGGACAAACCTATTGATACATTTGATTGACAGCTCGTGTTCAATAATATAGAAAAGCATGGGAATCGGATATTTTATAAAAACATGTACATACATATGTATGTGTGATTTTTTTTTTTTTAATTTCTCTTTTCGTGTAACAGTTGATAATTTCTGTCGTATTTACACATTTTGTTAGTGTTTTTTTGGTCGTAGTCAGTAGAGATTTGTGGTGGTTTTTAACATAACTGGTCTGTATCGATTTTTATCTCGGAACAGTTGGCATCCCTGCAATTAGGGTCTCCGAATGGAGCGCAACCACGTTCACGTGACTACGCATCTTTAGTCCTAACCTAAACTTTTGGCCCTTACGCAATACCTACGTCTGCTGCGCCGTCCTGATTTTTAACAGATGATACTAGCAGATTTAAGGTGTTTATCGCCCGTGCAGGGCCGCCCAGCTTACTATTTCCCGAAGAGCTTACATATTCAAGCAAGTAGGAACCAGGTTCTTGACAGCTCTATGAAATTACATGTAAAATTTAATACAAATAATATAACCTATATTTGTCTAGTAAGTAATTTAATACCAACTATAGTCGAATTGCAAGTGGCTAGGTGGATAATTTCTTTATAGGATAAATTAATTTTATGATGTTTTTATACCTTTCGTCCAGAACTTCAGGAGCCATATAACGTTTTGTACCAACTTTGGGATTATTACCCAAATCCAATTTTCCCGTAACATTTGAGTGCATAACGGCTAAGCCGAAATCGGCAATAACACATGTACCATTTGGTTTGACCAAAATATTTTTTGATTTTAAATCTCGATGAGCCATAGCAGGTTTTCCCTAAAGTAAAACAAGAAAGAAAAATAACAATTATAAACAATCATAATTTCTTATCAGTGCCAGCAAAGATCATTTACCTCAGTACCAAAAATCTCTGTATGTAAATGTACTAAACCATTAGCAATGGAAAGACATATCAAAATCATATCACGATGACTTAAGGCATTGCGGTTCAAATGATCAAATAATGAGCCATGGGGATAATAATGTGTCAATAACCATAATTGTGTACAAGAGTTTCTTGATGTCATGTCGGAGCCAATGAAACCCAAAATATTTTCATGACGTAAAAGAACGGTGCTAGGGAAGAGTAACAAATATGGTAAGTATA
Source organism: Musca autumnalis (assembly GCF_047663935.1). Lineage (NCBI taxonomy): Eukaryota > Metazoa > Arthropoda > Insecta > Diptera > Muscidae > Musca > Musca autumnalis. The sequence goes on from NW_027412088.1 coordinate 99,247,585, forward strand.
TAACAAAACGAATCATATTTTTTTATTTATAATGAACATACCTATAAATTTCAGTTTCACGTTTCCATGACTCTTCATCACGACTGAAGAAGATTTTAACTGCTATATTTTCACCATGCCAATGACCACGCCAAACCTCTCCATATTTACCACGACCAATACATTCCACCAAAGTAACTTGTTTGGCCAATGTTCTTTGTATAAGCAAGGGTAGACCTGAACCGGAACCAGATGTAACAGAATGTTGTAAGTACTCCTAAAAGAGACAAAACAACAAAATGTTTAATATCTAAATCAGTAAAGAGTTGAGTTTCTTTTGTGATCCTCGTTTGATTTACCCTTAATGTGCTGTCGCCTGCACTTGTAACACGCAACAATTCATCATTGACCAAATATGAATCGGGATCTTGTTTTGTCCTAGAATACTCTAAACGTTTGCGGTGATTGCGTCTTATGAAATAAATTGCAACATAGGCCAATATTGATATAATCACAAAAGGTCCCAATATGGCAAAGGTCATTTTCAAAATGTTACTGCTGTCGGCATTTAATTGTGTTACTTCTGCAAACAGTAATAAAAACAATATTAACAATTACTGTATAAATGTTTGTTAGCATCTAAGTAACTCTTACCATCTACAGGTGGTGGCAGTTCTGGAAAATCACCATCATTACAATAGTCTCCCGTACAACATTCCAAATTTATAAAGGTCTGCGTATTACGTTTTCGTGGTCCACCAAGATTACTGCCCAAGTTATGATTGCAATACATGGGTATTTGTTCTGGAGACATGATACATCCACGATTAACCCTTTCTTCACCAAATGAATCACGTATGCGAGACTTGAAGCACTGTAAAATTCATACCAAACAAATCACAATAAGATAAGATAATTTAAACGAAGCGTGTAATTTCATGTAAGAACAAACCTGTATGGCGTTCTGGCACATGTGGGCATGTTGGGTTGCATTGTGGCAGGGTGCATCGCATGATAAACATTTAAATCTGGAAAATAATCATATGAGTGGTTGTGAAAAATATACAAAACAATACTTCCGAATAAATAACGAAATTAATATTAAACCAAAAGAAGAACATCACATATGGAGATTCCAAAACAAAAGGAAACACTTTTCAAAATCAAAACACATTATTTTGACTAAACAGAAACATAATTGTGGTCCAAATTTATCATGGAGTTTTTTACCTTCTTTTCATGCGTCTTTTGGCTTTTGAATGTCTCCTACTTTAAAGTTTGCATAGATAAATTTTAAAGCGTAGGTAGGTAGGAAGGTTGTAATTATAGAGGAGGTTCATATTTAATTCAAAAGGGGGTAAAGTGATAAAGAAAAATATAAGATACATTAAGATAATTAGCAATATATTTCAATTAGCAACCACTTAGCTTCCATGTTATATCCTAGCTATAATTCTACAAATATGAATCCAATTTTCTTACCTTGGATGTGGTGGCTGTATTGAATTTTGTGCGGGCACAAATTCCTTGCTGTTTGTATGTTGTACTTCTGTTTCTCTATCCATATTTTCTTGGACATTTAACAAGCGCCCATTTATTTCACCTTAACGGAATGTAAGTAAAAACAAAACGTACTCAGTTAATAAAATTGCTTTAAAATAAATATTATACATTAAGAGCTTAATTGTTATGTATTAATTACAAGTTCAATTCTAGATGAGTTAGTTGTGTTTTGCATTATTTTACGGCTCTTAGAACACAAACAATACACACACAGAGGACAAAACACAAAATTCAGTGTAGAAGAGGAGAAAAAAACGAACACAGATTGTTTTAGCATAACATTAGCTTTTGCCGTAATTGTTTTATATCATATTATTGTTATTAATTGATATTTTGTTTCGCGCACAATATTGTTTAGATACCTTTCACATATTTTATATGGATAATAGAAATAATGAAAATAAAAATATTCCACTTTATAATAATCGCCATTGAACAGAGACCTAGGGATACTTAATCGATTAGTCGACCGTTTTGGTTGAAATATCGATGACGACTTTTGGTTATAGACAAAATCAAAAAGTCGACTTTTCATGGTCAACTATCGATTTTTATATGTGCTCTGTTCCAGAACCTGCAAGAAGTTACTACTTTTTACTGCGATAACATTTTTTCCTTTATGTTATCGTTATGTTAGTAAAAATTAGTAGATTCTTGCAGTACTGGAACAGACCAATTGTTTAATTAAAAAGTTTAACGCATTTTACACTTGCACTTAAAACAGGTGTTATGGGATTTTACGTCATTTATTTGAGATATTGTATGGAATTGACAACTTAAATGATGCATGTTTTATAAAACATGTTAAAGGGTGTTTACACTATCTATGAATGTCATATGAGATGTCAAATTTGCTACCTGTGAATGTGGTACAGATATGGTCTGTTCCAGAACTGCAAGAATCTACTAATTTATACTGCTTTTGTCGATAAAATAAAGGAAACTTGTTATCGTAGTAACAATTTGTAGATACTTGCAGGTTCTGGAACAGGCATATAGTGTAACCACTATGAAAATTTTCATTTATCAAAGTGATGTGGCAACTCATATGTACATTTTTCATTTAGGGCCAAACCTATAGCTCTGCGTTTTGCGTGTGCGTTAAAAAATACAAAAACAAAATACATATATTTCAATTTGTATTTTGTATCTACCAGAAATGACACAAAACTTTACTCAAACGTTGGATGTGTTCTCAGTTTTACTTTCTCAGATCCATGGTAGAACAAATATAATGTAAAGTAAATACTACAACAAATACAACTCAACAACAACCACATTGAAATTTGTTTTTGCTTGTAAACCTTAGTGTCAACGTACATGTAAACAAAACAAGGAAATGTCTATAAATTATTGGAATTTAAAAAACTAATAATTTTTCACATTTGATTGACTATTTTGAAAAACATGAATGAAAACTCGTTAGATTTTCAATTTGAATGTTTCCATATCATTCCACTAAATGCATAATTTCTCGCAGAAAGTAGAATACTTGCAAAAATGTTTTGGGTCGCTGGTAATTCATTGAAAAAAGAGAAGCTATTTCAATCGTTTGCTTTTGAAAACAAAAAGCACATGTTTATTAGGGCTTTATTCTTTTCAAGTTTAACAAAATACCACACATATTAACAAATATTGTTCCGCCTCTATATGCGGTGTTTTAATGTGCGGCATGTCGTTCGGACCTGGAGGAGGTTACATGTCAATGATATGAAGGCGTCTTTATGGGAAATAGTTTTTTTCTGATGAATAAATTTGTTCTTCAAAAATATATATCCCTAATATACATCAAACATAGAAATAAATACATAAATAACAAAAATAAAATGTCGTATGGAATTTGACACTAACACTACAACCCAGTTCAGTCAGCTGGGTATTGCTGCTACCTTTTCTTGTTCTACCATGTCTCAGATCCACAAAACCGAAAAGCCTCGTAATTTCTATTTATTTCAATAGATTTTAGTCCCGGTCCACATTAGAGTTATTTCATTGAAAAAATTGCATGAAATTATGCGTCTCTAGATCGACGTCCATAGTAGAGTAAAGCGGGGTACACACGATCAGTTTTGACTGTCTATTTTTCGGAAATATCGATAAATGTCAAACTGTCCAGCAACCACAAAATATTTGGTGGTTGCCTGATGACTGACAAAAGTGAACCGCCACACTGGCAAGCAACCGATTATTTGAGCAAAACTGACAGTCAAAACTGATCGTGTGTACCCCACTTAAAATCATAAAGCTGGGTACACATTGTCAGTTTTGAATGACAGCTTTGTTGTTGCTTGCTAGTGTGGCCGTTCATTTTTGTCAGTCATCAGGCAACCACCAAATATTTTGTGGTTGCTGGACAGTTTGACATTTATCGATATTTCCGAAAAATAGACAGTCAAAACTGATCGTGTGTACCCCACTTAAAATCATAAAGCTGGGTACACATTGTCAGTTTTGAATGACAGCTTTGTTGTTGCTTGCTAGTGTGGCCGTTCATTTTTGTCATTCATCATGCAACCACAAAATATTTTGTGGTTGCTGGACGGTTAGGTTAGGGGATGTGCAGCCACTAAATTGTGACTGCGTCACTCGGAGACCTTCCGGTCCATTGTGATCATCCAGTAGAAAAAAGCTGCAGGAAAAGAGGAGATGGAAAAAGAGAGGATAGGGGGAAAAATAAAAAGAGAAAGTTGTTAGCAAAGTGAAAGAACGTCCTCACAGATGCTCTGTTCCAGAACCTGCAAGAAGCTACTATTTTTTACTACGATAACATCCCCCGCCAGGGATAACAATCTTGGCGCGATGCGGGGGCTTAAGGTCACAGTTTCCACACTCAACACCATGGAAGTGTTTAGTTGGGGAACTGTGACCGACCAAAGGTTATCCAAGTAGCGGTCTCCTACTTATTAGAGACCCCCTAACGCCGGGGTGTCAGGCGAAACCGTGCCCATCGGTGTTCTAAGGTTTGCAGTTAGGGTACCAACTGTATTAGAACGGAGCCTCGTTGATACCTGGGCATCTCAACGCAGTAATGGCTTAGTTGTCATGTCCTTGCCATGGTACAGGAGGGCTATGCCATGGTGGACCTCACTTCCCCCACTAAATCTATGACGTATGGAGAGCAAAAATTTAACCCTTTCAGTTTCAAACATATTTTCTGCCCATATAAAAACATTGTTAAATGTCAAATATATTCGACAAATGGACTGGGAGGGTTAAACAAAAAAACAAACAAAACCTAAAACTAATTCGATTGATGACAACAATGCAATGCCTAATGACAATTCTTCAGATTCAAAATCTAATACCAAGTCTGGGGCAACCCAGCCAACGGTTGACGGGACGGTAGTGTCGGGAGGGGACGGACCTAAGGTACCCACTCTGGGAGCTGTCACTGACAGTTTGGCTGAACAAAGCCGGAAACTCCTGGAGATACTGGAGCAGACGTTGGCCCTGCGTCTTAGTCAGAATGGCTATTCTACTGGAGCGGAGGACGGCTCATCGGATGACGAAATGAACACCACAGTCATTCCAGCGACTGTAGTTAACGATGAGTCGGCCTCAACCTCAGTGGAAGTAGCCACCTCTGGACCAACTGATGCACCAGCTACCCAACCATCGGCCGCAGCCGATGTTGCTGGCTCAAAAGGACTGGCTGCTGTTGAGGAAGGAGCTCCGACCAAAATACCGGCCGGAAAAGCTCCCACCACCTCAGATAGCTCTGCTAGTAAATTGGCCAAAAAGAGGAGGGCGTACCATAGAGCAATGCACTTCCTCAGGAAGTTCATTGACAGGGAACCCTCATCTATAACGCTGAGAGAATGCAAGCTGTTCAGGATTAATCAAGGTAGTGAGAAAGATCGAAAGATCTCACCCTCACTTACCCAAGGGAAGACCTGATATCAGCAAGCTTTCTCTTATTACGGCAAACGAAGTGGTTAGGTCAATGCCTACATCGACTCCCACAGCCCCCAAGGGCCAAACTGGGAGCGATGTTGACATGATCCGAAAACCATCAAATGATTCGCCTCCTTCGACCTCAAAGCTCCCTTCAAAGGGATGTCCCGTCACACAGACAGGGCAAACCTCAAAGGAGAGGGCAGCCAAGCCGAAGGGGACGCATCATAAGAGTTCAAAGTCTGGGAAGTCCGACCGAACACCGGTCTCCGCACCTGGGGGAGCACCTACCAAGCCCAATCCATCTCCACCAAAAAGCGCGGTGAAGAGAGATAGGTCAATGGAGGAGCCACTCCACAGTGCTAAGAGACCCACTTCAGGTCAACAACCCAATACTCATACTTCCCCAGCCGGTTGCCCTAAGACTGGGAACAGGAAAGATGCCGCAGCCATTTCAGCCTCACAAGCTAACTTGGGCCACAAGGAATCTTCCAGTTCTCATCTCAAGATCAACAGCAGGGGAAAAAGAACAAGCAGACCGATGGTGCCGGATGAGTTGCGAGCAGCGGTCATCGATAAATCTGACCCTGATTGGATAATCAGAGAGGATCGATGGCTACTTATCGAAACTCGTCTGCGTGACATCGTGTTCGCAGGAGAAGGGGAACCTCCTAAACACACCCAATTTGGCAGTGCCGCTCCATACAGAGGCGTTAGGGTCATCTGTTGTGAAAATAGGGAATCTCTGGATTTCCTCACTTCCACGATAGAGGGTCTTGGCGAACTCTGGGAGGGATGTCAATTGGCAGTCGTTGGTGTCAATGAGGTCCCTTTCAGAAGAGTGTTGTCAGCTTGGGTGCCACCTCCACCTGTGGATCCCGCACGCATACTGACCATACTCGGCAGACAAAACCCCAATCTCCGGACCAGCACATGGAATCTGGTCAGCCACAATCCGGAAAATGGAGGTGTTGCCATCAGGGTGTCAATAGACACTCAGGGGCAAGATTACTTGAGGACTCGAGAGGGCAAACTACACTTTGGTCTAGGATGGATCAGATTCCGCCTAGGACGAAAGTAGTGGAGGAACGGAGGCAGCAGCCGCTTCGCATAATGTAGATTAATCTGCATCACTGCAAAGCGGCTGCTGCTGAACTACTTCTAGCCCTCAAGAAGTCTGAAGTTGACATCGTCTTAATCCAGGAGCCTTATTTATACAAGAATAAGGTTGCTGGGTTAAACGATAGCAACTACACCACCTTCGCCACATCCAACGGGGACAAGGTAAGAACCTGTGTAGTTGCTAAGAAGAGTCTTAAACTAATATTCCTCTCTAATTTCAGCGGAGGTGATATTACGGCTGTAAGGATGGAATGCAGCTCCCATGGAGCCACCATATTCTCGTCCATTTACATGCCATTCGAGAGCCCTGACCCACCGGGTAATGACGTGGAGAATCTTGTCAAAGAGATGGGTAGCACTTGCCTCATCATCCTAGGATGTGATGCCAATGCTCACCATTTCCACTGGGGCAGCAGAGACACAAATGCCAGAGGTGAGTACGTATTCGATTTTATCTTAAAATATAATCTCAGAATATGCAACAGGGGAAATGAATACACTTTTCAAAATAGAATCAGGGGGGAGGTTATAGACATAACCCTCACTAATAAAGACGAATCTATTATCAGTGACTGGAGGGTATCGGAAGAATGCTCCTTTTCGGATCATCGGAAGATATTCTTCCAAGTCTCTGTTAATGGCATTCGACAGCCACCATTTAGAAATCCACGGAAAACCGACTGGAACAAATTCAATGAACTAGTAAGCTCCAAGCTGGGAGTATCACGATACCCCCAAACAGCCACAGAGGTTAATAGTGCAGTGAATCACGTGACAGAGGTTTTGGTGGACAGCTATGAGACCGCCTGCCCACTCACTTACCCAGGCAGGAGAAGTCAACCGGTCTGGTGGTCGAAAGATCTGGCTAATCTCAGGAAGATTAGCAGAAGGCTCTACAACAAAGCCAACAAAACGAAGTTGTCCACAGATTGGGAGAACTACAAGTTATCTTTCAATAAGTACAACAGCGAAATAAAGAAGGCTAAACGCAGATCATGGGTCTGCTTTAGCGAGTCTATAGATGGAGTAAAGGATGTAGCCAGGTTTCGTAGAGTACTGTCGAAGGACCCTAAATCCATCGGCAGTATCAAACGGGATGATGGCACATGGACTAACTCCGGTCTAGAAACTCTGGATCTCCTGGCCAAAACCCACTTTCCCAACTGCATGGATGCACCAGATCGCTCAGCCGATCCACCAATGTGCAACCAAGCCACAGGGGAAGTGAGTGTCATCGAGGAGATCATAAGTTACACAAATGGTCTGTTCCAGTACTACACATTTTTACTCCGATAACCGATTTTTCCTTTATGTTATCGAAAAAAATAGTAAAAATGTGTAGAAATGTACAGTACTGGAACAGACCAAAAGATAGCTTGGGCGATAAACACTCTTAAGCCTTTTAAATCACCTGGTCCAGATAGTATCTTCCCTGCTATGCTACAAAATGCATTGGAGGTGTTGATACAACACCTGTATCATATTTATACGGCCTGTCTACGTCTATCGTTCACACCGGCTCTGTGGAGGGAGGTCACGGTGACATACATCCCCAAAGCGGGGAAGTCAAGTCACACGCTTCCCAAAGACTACAGACCAATCAGCCTATCTTCCTTTCTATTGAAAACGTTAGAAAGATTGCTTGACCTAGGAATAAGGTCCAAACTTGAAAACAGTGTAATTAGTCCTGCCCAACACGCCTACATCAAAGGCAGATCGGTGGAGACTGCACTTAATGAAGTCGTTGGTTTAATCGAGAGGAATATGATAGGCTCAAACTATACGTTAGCAGCGTTTCTCGATATAGAAGGCGCCTTTCATAACGTCAAACTCGAATCCATCCACAATTCACTCTTGAACTTAGGTGTTTCCACTACACTGATCAATTGGATCGATGGAATGTTTAGCGGCAGGATAATCAATTCAAATATCGGTGAGACCTCCATTCGGAAGTCTGTCACCAGGGGCACACCACAAGGAGGCGTATTATCACCACTGCTGTGGCTCCTGGTGATTAACGAAATACTTAAGGGATTTGACCAACTACGTATAAAGACTGTAGCTTATGCTGATGACGTGGTCATAATGATCACCGGGAAGTTCCCACAAACGCTATTGGAACTCATGCAAGGAGCTCTGGACAAATTATCAAGATGGGGACACAACAATGGACTTGGGGTGAACCCATCTAAGACAGAGCTGGTTCTATTTACGAACAAGAGAAAAGTCAAACCATTCATTATTCCATTATTCTTGCAAGAACTCTATTGGTAAGAGTTGGGGTTTGAAACCACAGGTCATACACTGGATTTTTACGGCCATAGTTCGCCCCATTCTGACTTATGGTTCATTGGTATGGTGGAATGCACTGAGTAAGACATCCCTTCTCCGTAAGATTAATGTCGTTCCAAGAGCGGCCATGAAAAGCCGGTAATTACCGGTGCCATGAAAAGCACTCCACAGGCTGCTCTCAATGTATTACTGGATCTTCATCCGATGAATCTCGTGGTACAGGAGTTGGCAGCAAAGAGTGCTCTCCGACTCAAGGAGTTAAACTCATGGCGTAACTTCGACTACGGCCATGCTGCTATCTTACGACAATCTGGACTATCAGTGGGTTTGAAGGTAATCAGTGACTATATGTCACCACAATTACACTTCGACGACATTGAAGTTCGGATACCTGACAGAGAAGCCTGGACCCACAACTCCCTACCTCTACCCTGTATAGAGATCTATACCGACGGATCCAAGATGGAAAAGGGAACAGGAGCGGGCGTCTACAGCGATACCCTCAACTTACGGATCTCGTACAAGCTAAGCGAAAATTGAAGCGTCTTCCAAGCCGAAATCTTGGCGGTCACGAAAGCAGCAGAATTGATTAAAAACATGGAAGGGGATATAGCCGGACCGGTGACTATCTATGTGGATAGCCAAGCGGCCCTAAAATCACTTAGATCCCATTCAGTCAAATCTGCTGCGGTCTTGCACTGCAGGAAAGCTTTGGAGGCCCTACGATCAATCGTTACCTTGTGCTGGGTCCCGGGGCATTGCGACATCGAGGGAAATGAAAAGGCGGATGAACTGGCACGTCGCGGATCTGAGTCAAACGACATCGAAATCGATAACTCAATCAGGCCACCCCTGTGTCACTTCATGCGGCTCCTAGAACAAACATACAGGGAGAAGGCTGGTCAGATTTGGAATAACGAACCTGGCTGCAAGGTATCAAAGGCAATCTGGCCCAACCTCTCCAAACAGAAGACCACTTCCCTACTCTCTATGAGAAAACCTGACCTAAAACTAATGATTGGAGTTATCACGGGACACTGCAGGATAAGATCAATGACCTGCAAATGGGATAGGGATGACCCCACGGATTACTGCAGATTATGCGAAGACGAAGAAGAAACAGAGACGATTGAGCACTTATTATGCCGTTGTCCAATGCTCAGGACCAGGAGAATTCAAACAATGGGTGAACATACGTTGTCATCTCTGACAACATTCTGCCAAGCCGAGCCGACAACACTGCTTCTTCTCGCCAAGGGTCTGAAGTGGCTTCAACACGAACAAACTACAGCATCTTAATACGGCAAACCTCCTTACTCGCTCTCTCTCTCTCTTTACAAATAATTTCTCAATCCGTAGCACTTACTTAATCATTCTCAACTATCTTCTAATTTACTTAATTATTCCTTTTTCTTACTTCTAAACTCGATACCTCCTATGCTATTATTTCTTTCTTCTCTCCTACCCTTACTATAGGATGAACACAATGGACCATAAGGTCTCCGAGTGGAGTGGCTGTCCAACACGACAGCTGCGCGTCCTTTAACCTAACCTAACCTACTACGATAGCATTTTTTCCTTTATGTTATCGGAAAAAATAGTAAAAATTAGTAGATTCTTGCAGTACTGGAACAGACCAAGAGTCTGCAGTAGTCAGTGACATCCTCATCCCATTTGTTGGTATGTGCCCTGATGTAGCAGTGTCCAGTAATGACTCCCGTCGTTACTCTAACTTCAGCTTTACTCAGGTTCAGCAGAGAGTTCGTTCTTTTGACTGACAGAGACGGCCATATAGATCTTGCCACAATGCACCTAGGTTCATTATGCCACAATTCATTGGCTCTTTCGTCAGAGAACGTTTCAATATTTTGAAAGAAATGACAAATGGGTGGTTTGAAAGAGTCAGCGATAGAGATAGTCGCAGTGTCCTGGTACCCAGCATAGCCGGAAGCCATTAGTTAGCGTCCCCAAGGCTGATCTACACTTAAGGACGACATCGGATTTGATGTTGCAGGATTTGATGGCTTTAAGAGCCGCTGGGCTATCCACAAAGATAGTCACCGGTTCAAAGATTTCTGCATCCAAACTTTTTATCAATTCCGCTGCCTTCCAAATCGCGAAGATTTCAGCCTGGAAGACACTACAGGTGCTGTCTAGCCTGTAGGTGTACTCAAGATATAGCCTTTCACAGTATACGCCAGCCCCGGTACATTCATCTTGGAACCGTCTGTATAGAAAGACAGACCGTCCAGAGGGGGGTTACTGCGGTTTCAGTCATCTCTACTAGTTATAACGACGTCTATATCAAATCTCAGGACTGGTGATATATAGTCGCTCAGTTTGCCGCGTTGGTTCACATTTATGCCTGATTCATTCAGGATACAACCATGCCCATAGGTACAACCGCGCCAGAGATCCTGTTCATGCAGCCGTAGGGCACTGCGAGTTGCCTGACACTTAATGCTGAGACTCAGTGGTTTTACGTTCAGCATTGCGTTCAGAGCAGCCGGTGGTGTGCTCCTTGTGGCTCCAGTTATGAGAATCGAGGATGCTCTTTGTACCTTGTCAAGCCTACCGGATGTCGATTTTTGGCGCAGTGAGTGCCACCAAACAAGAGAACCATAGGATAAAATGGGTATAACCACGGTGTTATGCTTGGTTTACATTCGGCGTCGTTTCGTGATTTCGTGCGGAATCAAGCAAAATTTATCATGATTTCGCATACAAAAATGAAATCATCTCATTTCGTGATTTCAGCGAAATCAACATCGAAATCACAGTACACATGATATACAACCTTGCTTTTGCCTAAAAAAGTACCAAAAGTTGCAACACTTTTCACGTATCACAATAAACAAGGTAGATGTGCGAATTGCAGCAACAAAAAAATTTTAGAATCAAAATTTTTAAACAACGTGAAAAAATATTAAATAACCTTGTTACAATGCTATTTGTCATTGTGTTCCCGTACTTTTTTAATGGTAATTTTAGAAAATAGATCGAATTGTCAAATATTTCTCCCTCATACAAATTTCCTTAAAAATACGGGGACGGAAAAATGATGGAAATTGCAAAAACTCTAGCAGAAATGTCAAAATCAACGTATCAGCTATAATATTAGATACCAATGAACATATGAACTTGCTTGCAGCTAGTTTCTACTAGGCCAAAATTGTATAACAGAAAACAGGAGAAGAGGGTGTTATTCGGCGCTATTTTTGTTTAAAGAGAAGTGCAAGTCTTGCCAGATTTCGGAGTACGGGAACGTATTTTTAGCGCTAAACGGGAAAACTACTTCAAGTACTAATATTTTGCAGGTTCTGAGCACAACTTTTATCTATCAAAATTTATTATTATGATGTCTCAAAGATAACATCATTATTTATTTTTTTTTTGGTACTATACACAATTGATACGATATATAGATAATTTTCCAAATAAAGTTGTAAAGTTCTATATTGTCGTATATTTTTGATGTTTAATTCAATTTACAACAACATGTTTTGAAAATTCATGTTCAATCAGCTGAGTAATGCATCTACCTTGATCATTGTGATATGTTTGAAATCAACAAAAAATAAGTGTAAACACCGGGGTGTATTTCAGGATTTCGTGAAATCCAGTGGATTTTGGAGCGCAAGTGTAAACTTGGCATTATACAACCAGTGTATAATTATACACATATGCTTTGTTCCAGAACCTGCAAGAAGCTACTATTTTCTACTACGATAACATTTTTTCCTTTATGTTATCGGAAAAAATAGTAAAAAGTAGTAGATTCTTGCAGTTCTGGAACAGACCAATACATACATATATACATCGATTATAATCGATGGGCTTAGGCCCCAACTTTTCCCAATGGAATTCTTACATGAATAAAGTGCAATCAATCCTTTCTTCGCCGTTTCCTCAGCATTCCTGTTCCATCGCAATTGACAGCCCAGGATAGTGCCGAGGTACTTTGCCTCGGGCGAGAGCTGAAGCTGCACTCCATCCAGTGGTGGTGGTACAAATACGGCGAGCTTACGTTTTCTCGTGAACATTACCAGTTCTGTCTTGGTTGGGTTTACTCCAAGGCCATTGGCCTTAGCCCAGCGCGACAGCGTCGATAATGCTCCTTGCATAAGCTCCGAAATCGTTGACGGAAACTTACCGGAAATCAGTAGTACAACGTCGTCCGCATAGGCGACAACTTTTGTACCTTGATTGTCCAGGTCCGTCAAAATATTGTTTATAACAAGTAGCCACAGTAGCGGTAAGAGCACCCCTCCTTGGGGGGTGCCTCTAGTTACTGTTTTCCTAATTTTTGTCTCCCCAATGCTGGAGTTTATAATTCTGCTTTCTAGCATATTATTTATCCAGCAAGTTAGAGGTTCAGGTGTGTTAACTTTCTTAAGTGAGAGTTTTATGGACTCAAGTTCTACGTTGTTAAAGGCTCCTTCTATGTCCAGAAAGGCAGCTAAGGTAAAGTTTGAGTTTTTCATATTCCTCTCAATGAAGCCAACCACCCCATGCAAGGCAGACTCCACAGATTTGCCTTTAATATAGGCGTGTTGTGAGCTGCTTATAGAGGCGGTGTCTACATGGCTCCTTATCTCCAGATCGATCAGTCTTTCGAGAGTCTTAAGGAGAAAGGATGATAAACTAATGGGTCTGTAGTCCTTTGGTGCAGAGTGACTAGGTTTTCCCGCTTTGGGAATGTAAGTAACTTTTACCTCTTTCCACAGACCCGGTACATATGAGAGAGTCAAACACGCCCTATAGATCTCCTCCAGGATTTGATATAAAAGAGGCGCTGCAAATTGAAGCATCGCCGGCGTTATACCATCCGGTCCAGGTGACTTATATGGCTTGAAAGTGTTGTCAGCCCATTTAATCTTATTTCTGTTAACCACCTTATCAATGAGATCCAAATCCATAGGCTCTTGAATTTGGAGGTCGTCACATTCATTATTGACGGTGTCCGCATCCTTACAGCCTGGGAAGTGGGTCTCTGCCAGGAGGTTAAGAGTCTCGGTAGCAGAGTCAGCCCAGGCACCATCTTGCTTCTTGATACTTCTAATAGATTTAGAGTCCTTGGAAAGTAACCTTCGAAACCTAGCTGCATCGTTGACTCCTTCTACTGACTCCCAGAAATTAACCCAAGATTTTTTCTTAGCTCGCTTGATCTCACTCTTGTATTTATTGAAACTCACCTTGTAGGAGTCCCAATCAATGTCGAGTTTAGTCTCATGCGCCCTGTTATACAGTCGCCTGGTAGTTTTTCTTGTTCCACCACACTGGCTGAGATTTCTTCCCAGGATAGGTTAGTGGACAGGATTCCTTATGGCAACGGAGAAGAACGTCTGTAAGATTTTTTACGGTCCCATTAAGATCCTCAGCTGTTTCTACATTAATGTTAAGAGCCAGTTGAGAACTCGTTAGTTCCGTGCACTTATCCCAGTTTGCTCTTCGCGGGTTCCTATAAGGCATTTGGCGACCCCCGTCCAAAAAGACATCAAAGGATATCTTCATATGATCCGAGAAGGAACATTCTTTAGATACCCTCCAATTACATAGGACGGAGTCATCTAGATTAGAGAGGGTTAGGTCGATGACACCATGGCATTGCTTAGTCCAGAAACCTTATTTTTATAGATATAAGGCTCCAGGACTAAGACAATGTCTACTTCAGAGGTCGTGAGGGACAAGAGTAGTTCAGCGGCGGCGGCTTTGCAATTATGCAGATTGATCTGCAAAATGCGCAGCCTTTGCCGCTTCCCTACCCTTACTGAGTTTCGTGGGGTGGACTCAGTCGAAACCGAACCCATCCTGAACCGAAATTCAGTTTTCCCTCACGTTCTCTATGATATAACTCCCCAGGAGGGTCGACCGCCACTCTTGCAACCAAACCACTATCCTCGTTACAGGGTGCTAGACTTATTACAGTCCAGCCCGACGTAGTGAGGTTGGGATTTTGCAATCTAAGCATTTTCAGCAGGAGCTCCTTATCCACAGTAGGTGGGGGAATCCACGCTGAAAGAACCTTCCTGGATGGATATCAGTTAGGGAGACCTCCACAAGATCAGGTCCTTCTCACAGAGCGCCAAAGCCTTCAACTGTCCGAACAAGAAAGTCTCGTGACTTCCTGTTCAGACAGTTAATAACTTTGACACCCTTTCGTAACCCTGCGTTTACAAATGGCAGGACAGTTGACTTCATGTATTGGTTGTCAAAATCCCAAAACTTGCCTTTGTGACGTAGGCGTCCAGACAACTACAAAAACAGTTGTAAAATTATTAATGAAAATCATCGATTTCATTTTGTTTTTGTTCATGTTCTTTTGTTTTCACCACATTTCAATTATCATATCACTTCTTTTTACGAAAATGTCAAAAATTTGTTAACCCGGCTGTCTGTGAAAGAATGATGGACAGCTGGTAGCCAAACGACAAATGTATGTATGTGTTAGTAAATCAGAGTTGTATTTGAAGACAAACTGTCTAGTGTAAACGCCTAGTAAGAAGGCGCTGCCAAATTGTCGGTTTTCCTGATCTTCCGGTCCAGAAACTATGGCAGACCGAAGACCAATTTCAAAAAGCAACCAGTGACTGTCGCTGATTCTACCGTTTGGGTCAGCTCTGTCGATGATTGCCAAAAGAAGGTCTTTATCATCTGCCACTGCTGGACAGTTATCGATAACTGCAAAAAATCGTCATTCAAAACTGACAAAGAGTACTGTACTTAAAATTGCTGTAGTGGGGAATTCGATTTAAGAACGCCTAATTTCATGAAATTTTTTAGGTTATTCCTTGTTCAGACTGACGTTGTTTCGCTCCCTAATCGTTGTTCGATTCCAAATTACGACGTAATTACTTCATTTCCCATACAAAAATATTGAGAACGAACAACGATTTGTGTACATTGTTCAATTTAAATTACTCTCAGAACGACGATAAAATATATCCCATCTCTAACAAATGAGAGAATTTATCGAAAAAAATTAATTATGACAGGAAAAATAAAAAATTAAAAATATATTAAAAATCCAAATCTTTTTAGAAAAACTACAAAATATGAATGAAAAGTCAACGGTTTAACGACTAGTATACATTCAAATCATAGCAAATTTTGTCTTCTCTTTCTTTGCAGTTACATTTCTTGTCTATCGTTTCAAATTCGCGTATAAATTCAGAAACGAAAATAAAATGCCTGCCGGAAAGTCTGTATACCAAAAAGTTATTTTGGCAGGACTCTTTCTTGTTCATTTTGAAAATAGAAAAATTAGAATATATACTGAAAACACCAAAATTTTGAGAAAAAACAGAAAACATGAATGAAAATGATATAATTTAATATTGAATAGATATCTGTAAAAAGGACAAATATTTTTTCAGTTCATATCAATTAATTTTACTTGTCCTTTGGCTGAAACTTTCTTTAAAATCAATAAATAAAAAATAAGAAAATATGAATCATGTTGCTATGAATTGTGTACCATGTCGTATGAACGGGTTAATTCGTGTACGTAATTATGAGAACGAACGACGTTATTCAAATGCTGGTATGAACATGGCATTAGGGGTTTTTGATCCGATAACTTCGATAGACAAACTAATTATCGATATTGAATTTAAAAAATATTGATACTATCGATAGTGCCATCGATTTTTTGCCGGCTCTAGTGTATACCCCGCTTAACCACGGCTGCCAGATTTGACGATTTATCGTCATTTTGACGATTTTTTGGTCAAAAAATGACGATTTTTGGATATTTTGCTAATGCAGTCATAAAAAATGTTCTAAAGTATGCATTTGTAAAAACTTAGTTGATTTTAAGAATTAATTGTTAAACAATAATCACAATAATCGTTATTTTTGAACGTAGAAGCTTGAAATGTTTCTTCAATGGTGACGATATGTTTGGGTGCATATGCAAAGAAATTTTTAACTAGAACCAAACTGAATTCAATGGAAACAAGCAAAATATATAATTGCACTGCTCCAGAACCTGCAACAATCTCTTATTTTTTTGGTAAATTTATAAAGGAACAAAAAGTCAAAATTTCAACAATAGGCAATTAAGGGCAATTAACTGCGTGATATTGAGCTTTGTGCAGAAATTTTAAAAGTTTAATAGATTTGATTTTGAAAAAAGTTTTATTGATTTTTCAACATCCTTAACGAATTTTCCCATTTTGTAAACAGGAAGGAAAAGCAAAAATTGGATTCAGAAATTCGTGAACTAAAGCTATTGGATTTTAAGGAAATGTTTGAAATAATGATAGGTATTACCACATGCGCCAGCAAATGTTAAACGAGTTTTCAGCCAAGTAAATCTTCACAAAACGAAATATGTATAAGGATTCAATGTAGAGTATACTTAACAAAATACATTGTTTGACACATTGATTAAACACGACTTGTTAAGAATGTTAATTCAAATATTTATTTACAAAATCGTTTAATTAATCATTTTATTTAATACTGATTTGAAGTAAAAATAGGTTTACTAACTCTAATAGCCCTTTAATGTTTATTTTAATTAAAAATATATTTAAATATAACTAAATATTACCATTTTAATTTTTGACGATTTTTGGTCTGTTCCAGTACTGCAAGAATCTACTAATTTTTACTATTTTTGTCGATAACATTAAGGAAAAAATTTTATCGTAGTAAAAAATAGTAGCTTCTAGGTTCTGGAACAGACCATTTGGAAAATAGATTTGACGATTTTAATTTTAACCCTGCGTTTACACATGACAGGACAGTTGATTTCATGTATTGATTGTCAAAAACCCAAAACTTGTCTGTGTGACGTAGGCGTCCAGACAACTGCAAAAACAGTTGCAAAATTATGAATGAAAATCATCGATTTCTTTTCGTTTTCCGTTCACTTATTTTGTTTTTGTACATATTATTTTGTTTTCCGCACATTTGAATTATCATATCACTTCTTTTTCACAAAAATGTCAATAATTTGTTAACCCGACTGTCTTTGAAAAAATGATGGACAGCTGAGAGACAAACGACAAATATATGTATTGGTTTGTTCCAGTACTGCACATTTCTACACATTTTTACTATTAGTTGGTTTGTTCCAGTACTGCAAGAATCTACTAATTTTAACAATTTTTTCCGATAACATAAAGGAAAAAATGTTATCGTAGTAAAATTTAGTAGCTTCTTGCAGGTTCTGGAACAAAGCAAGTGTTAGTAAATCAGAGTTGTATTTGAAGACAAACTGTCTGGTGTAAACGCCTAGTAAAAATCGTCATTTTGACGATTTTCAATCAAAATAATATGGCAGCCCTGCGCTTAACAAAAATTCGACTAATCAAAAGTGGACTAATCGATTAATCGAATGTCGACTTACCCAATTCTCATTCATTAATTTCGTTTAGTTGTGATTCTCTCGTTCTCTCATCAACTGCTTTCGTCGGCAAGCGCGGATCGTGGGCTATTGTTATTTTTTCTTATAAAAAATAATCAAATAATAAAAATAAATGCAATATGATTAAATACAAATAATAAAGAATTATCAAGTGAAACGGAAACACAAAAACAACAATAAAAATGGATGTGGATAATGACAATTTTTACGGTGAGAAAAAAGGCCCGCTTTTTTGTTTGTGTGAATGATGATGAAAAGTGGTGATTCAAGTGTTGTGTGTATATAATATACAACAACAATACGTACATACATATATAGTGCAATTATGTCAAATTTAGGTGGTTGTGTGTGCGATAGTTAAAGAATGAAGAAAAAAAAGCAAACTCATTCATAAGGTTGCAAAAAAATGAACAATATGAAAATTATATTTTTTGGTTGTTTCTTATTGCCCTGCTCTTTGTCTATGAATAATATAGAAAAGGGAATGGCATGGCCTTTAATGAATTTTTAGGTTTTATTCCCAGCATATGTTTGTAAAAAGAACCAGAAATTTCTCTTAGAATTGATAATTTTTTCATTAAGTTGCAGAAGAAAAATCGAAAAGCAGTTGTTGAGTTATTTTTTATTATGATATGTGAGGGTATTAGTAAATATTTGTTATTTGAATGGTGTGTGGTGTGTGTTCCATTTTCTTTTTGCCGGAATAACAAAGCAAACAGAATTGACACGTAAAATCCATGTTTTTTCTATTGTTATAAGAGAGAACAGGTTTGCATTCCTCATTGTGGATACCTGCCTTTCTTGCTTGCTTGCAGTGCAGTGATACGAATAGTGATGATGTATTTTTCTCTCTTTCTTTTTGTGTGTTGTTGGCTTCGATTACCAGTTAAAAACGTGGTTTTGATACGGAAATGAAAGAAAGTACATAGAGGTATTTTTTATAAATATAAAACTAATTTTTAATAAGTCGTTTTTATTTTCTATCCACAGAAGTTTATACCGCTACAGCACAGCAGAGTATATAAAATAGTTATAGATAGCTTGATGATGATTTAGGAGAGCCATGAAAATAGGCTTAGATACGCTAATAACAATTTCAATACTGATAAGATTACGGTTATGTAGATGCCAGTTGGATTAGTTGGACTGTCAAGCCGCCTTTTACTTGTTTTGAGGAGAAATGCGGGTGTCTTTTAAAATGGATTTTTCAGGAAAATTTTTTGTCTAAAATGTGGGATGGATTTTGGCTAACAATGCTGGTACATCATTTGTTGGAGGGAAAATTAGCAAATTCTAGATTCGTTCTATGTGTATAGTTAGAGTCTCAGGTAAAAATCTCTAATTGTCTTGTCTTGGGTAATACAATTTCAAATTTCTTCTTTAGTGACAAATCTTTCTATTCGGCAAGCAAGATTTGAATTAGATGTCTGTCGAATTAGAAAAGATTCTTCATAAGTGATTTTCCAACAAAATATTTTAGATGCTTATGTCCATGTTCATGGAGTTTCCCCTACGCCACTGTTACTTTTTCCTTTAACAAAACAATCATTATTCAATTGTAAGCAAATTGCGGTTTGTGATTCACATGTCGCTCTGGAAATGTAAAACTGTGGCTGTTTGGTCTAGGTAGCAGCCCAGCAAAAAAAGTCCTCCCAAAATCATGGGTTTTGTAAGGGATTTTTGGCAGCCCTAACTACTCACAAACTACTCACTCACAAACGGGTGTCACCGTGGTGCAATGGTATGCACACCCGCCTTGCACGCAGTAGGTCGTGGGTTCGATTCCCCGACCAGGAAACATCAAAATTTTCAACGGTGGCAAAATACCCCTCAGTAATGTAGGCGACATTTCCTGAGTATTTCAGCCATGTAAAACTCTATAAAGTGGTGTCGTAAGACACGCCGTTCGGACTCGGCGATAAACAGTAGGTCCCATATCATTGAGCTAATATGAATCGGGGTGCACTCATTGATATGAGAGAAGTCTCCCCTGTCCCGTCTGGGATGTTTGTGGAACAATTATTATATTAACTACTCACAAACCCCTTTTCTTCCCCATTATTTTTACAAGAGCATGTCGCACGAACCCTCTGATTTCTAGCCAAAGACTCTACACACTGTGTCACACACACGCATATTAAGGGTTGCTTAAGAACTTAAATGTGCAGTGCACATGTGCACCACGAATTGTAATTTTTTAATTAACAACAAGTAAAAAAAGTATCAGTCGATTTTGCCGACAGAGATATACCCTCAGCCTATGTAAATTGAAATATTAATCTACGGACAGATCGAATATATTTCGGGTCTTTTCAGAATTTTGTGGCCATTTTGTACCTTTGAACTTGCCGACGATAATGTGAATTAGGATTAAAGTTTTGCGTAGGAGCTACTTAAAGGAATAGACGACATAGGAAGTGGATCTGAATTTGAGAGTCATATCTTTTTGATATATATTGGGTACACTAGTCATTTCAGTGGGTCATCTTATAACTTTTGGACCAGTATGCCAGGAAGCATGGACTTGTTCACGGAAACCATAATATGACTGTAAACAGCAGGACCGCTGTTCATTGTGGCATTGGCATTGTCGGCATTCATTTCCAAAGCATCTTCGAAGAGACCCTCAACTGCATATCGACACGAATGTTGAACTATTGTGGGGGAGGTACCCCACAGAAGAAGTTCTCGTGCTCACCTTTCGGGCTGTTTCCTCAAGAAGTACGGACATGCCCCTGAAAAACATTTATCGTCGTAATTGAGGTAGCGAATGCAAGTTGCTTCAACAGAAATCAAAGTGTCTCGAGAGCAGGTCTTAATGTGAACCTATCCGAAATTTTGTGTTGGAGGTACCCGAGGGAGTGGACAAATATATTCCATATTTAAACCTGATCTATATCTGGTAGATGTATTAAGATGTGTAAAGTATGGACCAAATCGTTCACTCAATTCAAGAGTTATCGTGCGCACAATTTTTCAGAATATTTTTGAACTTTTGTGGGGGAGGTACCTGAAGGAATGGACATATTTGGATTAGCTTCGAACGTAAACTGTGTTTGGACAAAATATTACGAAAGCCAAATTTTAGACTGAATCGGCAGATCCGTTCGAGAGTTATTTGCGCTCAAACCATTACATACGGTGTCATAGGGGTTTTTGGTGGGGTTTCAGGCAATTTTCTCAGGAAGTATGGACTTCCTCCAGATGAAACTTGCACCGTCATATAGGGGGCAATGAATACAAGTTGCTACAGCAAAAATCAAAGCGATTCGTGAACAGGTCCTAAACTGAACTTTTCCAAAATTTTGTGTGGGAGGTACCCGAAGGAGTGGACCGATCGAGTCCATATTGGAACCTTATCTAACCCTGTTAGAAAATTTACGATATACAAAGTATGGACCAAATCGCTTACTCCTGTCAAGAGTTATCGTGCGCACAAATTTTCCGAACATTTTCGAACTTTTGTGGGGGAGGTACCTGAAGGAGTGGACCGATATCGCCCTTCTTCGAACTAAAACTAAGTTTGGACAAAATATTACGAAGGCCAAATTTTGGACCGAATCGGTTAATCCGTTCGAGAGTTATCGTGCGCTCCAGCCAGCAGGACAGACAGACAGACCGACAGACAGACGGACGGACATGGCTAGATCGACTCCAAATTGTCTGAAACACATTTCGTCCAAACATACTTGGGGTCTAAAACTATTATTTCGATGAGGCACATTTTCATCGTATCAAAGTGTATACCCTCCTTAGCCTAAAGGCTGAGGGTATAAAAACTAGCGTGCCGACGGTGAGCGTTGAACACACAACTCTAGGATTTATAGTCGGACACACACACACTGTACCACCGTCCTCATTACTTAGTGAGGAGTAAACTAAGTAGGTTTGCCTTGTAATTTTTCTTTGAAATTTGTTACCGCAGGTAGGGGTTATTGTTCTGAACAGAAAAATATTTTTTTTATTTGGGGTAGTCCATACTTGCTGAGATATGAACATCGGAAGAAAAGATGAACGGCAGGCCATGCGTAATCCCGATTTGTTCCTTAGTTTAACTAAGACGAACTGGTCACTACCCGAAATTGTTGGAGTGTCAGGACCCCCTGAGGACGGTTTTCTATAGAAAAAATTTCCTCATGAACCCCTAAGGACGGGTTTTCTATAGAAAAATATGGTTGTCCGATCAATCGATTAATCTTCGAACCAAAATAAGTCTTGGATATGTTCATGAAAAGCACCTGAAGTCTTATAGTTAGGGTTTTAATTATGGTTATAGCAGCTGCTTCACACGTGATAGTGTTTTTTCTCTTTATCGGATTCTGCTCTAACTACAAGTGTTCAACCCAGACGACGCAAGGGTACATTCCATGATTCTTTTTTATGACGAGCTAATGTTTGCAGCTAAGCTATCCAGATCTAAATTGCTTCAAAATATTTCTTGCTTGCCGAGACAACTGTTGTTTTACTCCTATTACGGATCGAATAGTATATCATGGAGCTCCATCTTGACGTGCCATCACCCTAAGATGGCTGTTCATACGATGATGATTTATACTATTCCCACCGTAATGCCTAATAAAAATAATAATTTTAGACCCCACATGCGTTCGTACGAAGTCCGTTTCAGACAATTTTGAGTCTACTTAGCCCTCTCCATCCATCTTTCTCTCTGGCTGGTGCGCACGAAACTCTCGAAGGGATCAACTGATTTGTTTCAAACTTTACACTCATCATATTTTGCAACTTAGATCAAGATCGAAGATGGACCATATCGTCCCACTTCGTCGGCTAGCTCCCCCATAAAATAACAGATATTTTGGCTAAAATGGTGCGTGCGCACGATAACTTTTTATTTTTGAGAAATTTTCTCGAGTCGCTTTGTTTTTTTTTTTTTTTGCAGCATCTTGTCCTCGCTGCCATATTACATGAGAAAGTGGCTCGAAAGCTATAAAAACCACATACGGCCACCACGTGTAGTGGCTGGTGCCCGTTAATCCAAACTTTGCATATCATAAAAATTCTTCGAATCTTAGAAAAAGCTTAAAAATGGACATCGGGTCAATTCGTCGTCAAACTTGCTCACAACCCCGATATTATTCCTGATCATTCCATATTCACCTTAGCAACCGAGAGATGGTTGACCTTTTTCAGCCAAGGTTTTGATCGGGGTTCCATTCTCAATAGCGTCCTGCTGCGGAAGGCTAGTTTTATCGGTGCTTCTGATGGTCCAGGCTTCAAGAAGCAGGTCAGATTATTAAACCGTGGTGTCAAGATAAGCTCACCTCGGCTGCAGTAGAGGCTCTGCGACAAAGTTCATTCCAGTGGGGCTGTCCGCATTGTTCAGCCTGACCGTCCTTGACAAATTCTATACAGGGTACATTTTGCCCGTTCCCACCGGAAACTACCGCCCCGTTAACCGTAGGCTGCGTTTTTCAAGTCCTGAAACACCAATAGTCTCTCATCCGTCTGACACTATCTCCATCTCTACATGGGTAAACTTTGGTCGGTGATAATTTCCCCCATCCAACACTTCCAGAATATTGAAAAAGGGAAATTGTGGTATAAAGCCCTCGCATCGCGCCAATCCGCAACTATACTCTGTTCCTGAGCTGATACCAAATTGGTCCATTGCTTTATCATTTTTTTCTAAAACATTTTTATTTTGTCCACTGCTTAGTCAGCACAAATTATTTTTCTTCTTTTTTCTGCTAAAGCATTTGTTTCGTTTACTACTTGAAAGTTCTACTGAGTTATCTTTCCTTTAATGGCAACTTTCGGGAGGTCCATATTTTTACAAAAGGTAGTCTTTTTAGTTCATTTTCTACTATTTATGTACCTAGGTATAACCATTGTCATTTGCGGTTCAAGTTTGAAAATAAATTTTAGGTAGAATAAATATTAATTTATTTTTGTAGTCTGTAATAAGAAATAATATGATGTACAGCCTTTGGATCAAATCGGTTTCTCCCATCGAGGGTTATGTTGCGTTTGGAGCTTTTGTGCCATTGTCTCCGGAAATATGGATGTGCTCCCGCCGTCGTAGCAGAGCCCGCAAGGAAAACATATTGCAACACATTTCAAAACTATCCGAGACGAACTGTGCTTTTTCCATTTTTTTTTCCTGGAATTCAAAGATATCATATCACCAAGTCGGTTACTTCCTTCGAGTTGATACACAGTTTTATTAAAGTATATAAAAAGATCCGACTATGGCTGGAATATGTAAATTTTTCCTATGGACAGGTGAAAAATTCGGCTACTTTGAACCCCGTATAGGGGTTTGATCTTCCTGGGCTTATATTCCGGAAAGTAATTAGTTGGTTAAGATCTAAAGTTCCATCTTTTGATACAATCGATTTGGTTCCAAATAAAATTAACGAAAAAAAATTGAATTGAATAAGGTTAGGTTAGGTTAGGTTATAGGATGCGCAGCTGCTGTATGGGCAGCCACTCCACTCGGAGACCTTGAGGTCCATTGTGTTCATCCTGGGTATTGAAAATATTCTGGTGTGATGTGTATACATATATTTGACTGTGGTTGCGTATGGATGAAGATTGTAGGTGATGTGTAGGTGATGGTCTGTGTATGGCATTTTGACATCTTAGTTAGTGGTGGTGATTGTTGGTGAATTGATGATTATGGGTGCCATTTAAAAGGGACCATAGGTGTGGTGATATGATGTGATGGTGTATTGCCTGTGGATGAGAAAAGAAATGTAGTTGGAATGAGTTAGACAACGCTATTGTGCAGAGGTGTTGTTTGTTGCAATCCCAGTACGTTGGAGCCATTTCAGGCCTTTAGCAAGGTGAAGTAGATCGGTCGGCTCTGCTTGGCTAAATGCTGTTAGCGATTGGATGGTATGTACCCCCATGGTACACAGTCTTCTGGAAATGAGCATAGGACAGCGGCATAAAAGGTGCTCAATCGTCTCTATTTCTTCCTCATCCTCGCAAAGCCTACAGTAGTCGGCCAAGTCTTCTTCCCATTTACTTGTCATGGATCTCGTTCTGCAATGACCCGTGATGATCCCCACTGCTAGTTTCAGGTCTGGTTTCCTCATTGAGAGCAGTGAGGCGGTTCTTGTCTTCGACGGGACTGGCCAGATTGCCCTTGATGTGCTGCAGCTGGGCAAGTTTTGCCAGTGCTGGCAGAATTTTTCCCGACCTTTTTGTATTATCTCTCTCCTGAAGTGGCACAGTGGTGGCTTGATGGAGTTGTCGATTTCAATGTTTTGTGACTCCGATCCGCAGCGTGCCAGTTCGTCGGCTGCCTCGTTTCCCTCGATGTTGCAATGCCCTGGGACCCAACACAAGGTGACGATTGATTTTAGTGGCTCCAAAGCGTGTTTGCAATCCAGAACTGCCGCGGACTTGATATATAGGGACCTGAGAGATTTTAGGGCCGCTTGACTATCAACAAAGATAGTCACCGGTCCAGATATATCCCCTCTCATGTTGTTAATCAGTTCCGCGGCTTTCCTGATCGCAAAGATTTCAGCTTGGAAGACACTACAATGTTCGTTTAGCTTGTATGAAATACGTAGATCCAGGGAATTGCTGTAGACACCTGCTCCTGTGCCTGTTTCCATCTTAGAGCCGTCGGTATAAATCTCTATACCGTCTAGAGGTGGGCTACTAAGTGTCCAATCATCCCTATGGGGTATATGCACCTTCACTGCCTCGAACGACATTTGTGGTGACATATAGTCACTAATGTTCCCCAAGGCCGTTGGTAGTCCGAATCGACGTAGGATTGCTGCTCGTCCGTGTTCCGAACTGCGCCATGAACCTAGCTCCTTCAGCCGAAGGGCACTCATTGCTGCCTGTTCCTGCACTACTAGGTCCAGTGGGTGTAGATCTAGTAGCACATTTAAGGCAGCTTGTGGAGTGCTCCTCATGGCACCAGTTATTAGAATTGATGCCGCTCTTTGGACGCTGTTCAGTTTGTTTAGGTATGTCGTTTTGTTCAGAGCATTCCACCAAACCAGAGAGCCATAAGTAAGAATTGGGCGGACAATGGTCGTATAAATCCAATGAACGACCTTTGGTCTCAGGCCCCAACTCTTACCAATGGAGTTCTTGCAGGAATATAGAGCTATTAGACCTCTCTTGGTGCGCTCCTCGACGTTCCTTTTCCACGTGAGTTGGTGGTCAAGAATGACGCCGAGGTATTTGGCTTCCGAAGAGAGTTCAAGACTAACTCCATCCAGCACTGGTAGGGTGAATGGTCTGACCTTCCTTTTATTTGTGAACAAAACTAGCTCTGTTTTTGATGGGTTCACTCCGAGTCCGTTGTTAAGTGCCCATCTAGATAATTTGACTAGAGCTCCTTGCAAGAGTTCTGATAGTGTCTGTGGGAACTTCCCACTGAACATGATGACAACGTCATCTGCATACGCGATCGTCTTTATGCGCTGCCTATCAAAATCCTTGAGTATTTCATTTATCACTAGAAGCCACAGTAGTGGTGATATTACACCACCTTGAGGTGTACCTCTAGTGACCTGCTTCCGAATGGAACTTCCACCAATGCTTGAATTGATTATTCGGCTACTGAGCATGCCGTCAATCCAATTGACCAGTATAGTCGAGACACCTAGTTTTATTAGAGAGCTGTGTATGGATTCAAGTCTAACGTTATTGAAGGCCCCCTCTATGTCGAGAAATGCCGCTAGCGTATAGTCTGAGCCATCCATATTCCTCTCAATGTGTCCAACTACCTCGTTTAATGCTGTTTCCACCGATTTGCCTTTTAGGTAGGCATGTTGGGCGGAACTTAGGTCTGTGGCTGAAAACTTGGCTCTAATGCCAAGGTCCAGCAGTCTTTCCAGAGTTTTTAATAAAAAGGAGGAAAGACTAATTGGTCTATAGTCTTTTGGAAGTGTGTGGCTTGACTTTCCCGCTTTAGGGATGTATACCACAGTCACTTCCCTCCATAGAACCGGTATGTACGATAAGCACAAACAAGCCCTGAAGATACGTACCAGATGTGGAATCAGTGACTCCAAGGCATTATGTAGCATTGCGGGTATAATTCTATCTGGTCCGGGTGATTTAAAGGGCTTGAAGGTGTTTATGGCCCATCTTATTTTTGGCTGACTGATGATCTCTTCAATAGCACTCACATCTGCATCTACGGTGGCATGGGTTTGTATCGTTGGAACGTCAGTTAGTTCTGATACATCCATGCAGTTAGGGAAGTGAGTGGTAGCAAGGAGATCTAGAGTCTCTAGGCCTGAGTTCGTCCATGTGCCGTCAGCCCGTTTAATACTACCAATGGGTTTCGGGTCCTTTGATAATACTTTACGGAATCTAGCCACGTCCTTTACTCCTTCTATAGTCTCACTAAAGCAAATCCAGGATTTGCGTTTAGCCTTCTTAATTTCACTGTTGTATTTATTGAAAGATACTCTGTAGTTCTCCCAATCGGTTGACAACTTTGACTTATTTGCCTTATTATAAAGCCTCCTACTAATCTTCCTTAGATTGGCAAGATCTTTTGACCACCAGGCCGGTTGGTTTCTCCTACCAGGGTGAGTTAGTGGGCAGGAGGCCTCATAGCTATCCACCAGAACCTTTGTTACATGTTTCACAGCGTTATCAACTTCTGCGGCTGTTGTAGGATAACCGGGTACCCCCAGCATTGAAGTTGCTAACTCTGAAAACTTGTCCCAATTGGCCTTCCGTGGATTCCTATGTGGTGGTTGCCAAATTCCATCAACTGAGACTTTGAAAAGTATCTTCCGATGATCCGAAAAGGAGCAATCTTCGGATACCTTCCAGTCCGTGATATGGGAATCGTCTTTGTTTACGAGGGTTATATCAATAACTTCCTCCCTTATACTATTTTGGAAAGTACTTTCATTTCCCCTATTGCATATTCTCAAATTATGTTTTAAGATAAATTCGAAAATGGACTCACCCCGTGCATTCGTGTCGCTGCTACCCCAGTAGAAGTGATGGGCGTTGGCATCGCACCCCAATATAATGAGGCAGTTGCTACCCATCTCTTCTACAAGTCTCTCCACGTGTTGGCCGGGTGGGTCAGGGCTCTCATATGGCATGTAAATTGACGCAAAGATGGTAGATTTTTGTGACACATCTTGCATTTTTACAGCCGTTGTATCTCCAGCGCTGAAATTAGAGAGATACATTAAATTCAAGTTCTTCTTTGCAACTATACAGGTTCTTACCTTGTCTCCATTGGATGTGGCGAAGATAGTATAGTTTCTATCGCTTAGCCCAGCAACCTTATTTTTATATAAATAGGGTTCCTGGACTAAGGCGATGTCAACTTCTGACTTTGAGAGGGAGAGTAGAAGTTCAGCAGCAGCCGCTTTGCAGTGATGCAGGTTAATCTGCATAATGCGAAGCGGCTGCTGCCGTCGTTCCTTTACTGTCTTTGACCTAGACGGAATCTTATCCATCCTAGGCCAAAGTGCAGTTTTCCCTCTCGAGCCCGCAGGTATTCCTGCCCATGTGTGTCAATTGACACCCTTATCGCCATACCCTCACCCTCCGGACTGTGGCTGATGAGCTTCCATGAGCTGGTCTGGAGGTTAGGTTAGGTTAGGTTAGGTTAAAGGACGCGCAGCTGTCGTGTTGGACAGCCACTCCACTCGGAGACCTTATGGTCCATTGTGTTCATCCTAAAGTAAGGGTAGGAGAAAAGAAAAGAAATAATAGCATATCGAGTTTAGAAATAGGAAAAAGGAATAATTAAGTAAGTTATAGGATAGTTGAGAATGATTAAGTAAGTGCTATGGATTGAAAGATTATTTGTAAGGAGAGAGAGAGAGAGAGAGCGAGTAAGGAGGTTAGCAGTATTACAAAGTTGTAATTTGCTCGTTTTGAAGCCACTTCAGACCCTTGGCGAGAAGAAGCAGTGTTGTCGGCTCGGCTTGGCAGAGTGTTGTCAGAGATGATAATGTGTGTTCACCCATTGTTTGAACTCTCCTGGTCCTGAGCATTGGACAACGGCATAATAAGTGCTCAATCGTCTCTGTTTCTTCTTCGTCTTCGCATAATCTGCAGTAGTCCGTGGGGTCTTCTCTATCCCATTTGCAGGTCATTGATCTTATCCTGCAGTGTCCCGTGATAACTCCAATCATTAGTTTTAGATCGGGTTTTCTCATAGAGAGTAGGGAAGTGGTCTTCCTTTTAGAGAGGTTGGGCCAGATTGCCTTTGATACCTTGCAGCCAGGTTCGTTATTCCAGATCTGACCAGCCTTCTCCCTGTATGTTTGTTCTAGGAGCCGCATGAAGTGACACAGGGGTGGCCTGATTGAGTTATCGATTTCGATGTCGCTTGACTCAGATCCGCGACGTGCCAGTTCATCCGCCTTTTCATTTCCCTCGATGTCGCAATGCCCCGGGACCCAGCACAAGGTAACGATTGATCGTAGGGCCTCCAAAGCTTTCCTGCAGTGCAAGACCGCAGCAGATTTGATTGAATGGGATCTAAGTGATTTTAGGGCCGCTTGGCTATCCACATAGATAGTCACCGGTCCGGCTATATCCCCTTCCATGTTTTTAATCAATTCTGCTGCTTTCGTGACCGCAAAGATTTCGGCTTGGAAGACGCTACAATTTTCGCTTAGCTTGTACGAGATCCGTAAGTTGAGGGTATCGCTGTAGACGCCCGCTCCTGTTCCCTTTTCCATCTTGGATCCGTCGGTATAAATCTCTATACCGGGTAGAGGTAGGGAGTTGTGGGTCCAGGCTTCTCTGTCAGGTATCCGAACTTCAATGTCGTCGAAGTGTAATTGTGGTGATATATAGTCACTGATTACCTCCAAACCCACCGATAGTCCAGATTGTCGTAAGATAGCAGCATGGCCGTAGTCGAAGTTACGCCATGAATTTAACTCCTTGAGTCGGAGAGCACTCTTTGCTGCCAACTCCTGTACTACGAGATTCATTGGATGAAGATCCAGTAATACATTGAGAGCAGCCTGTGGAGTGCTTTTCATGGCACCGGTAATTAGAAGAGATGCCGCTCTTTGAACGACATTAATCTTGCGGAGAAGGGATGTCTTATTCAAAGCATTCCACCATACCAATGAACCATAAGTTAGAATGGGGCGAACTATGGCCGTAAAAATCCAGTGTATGACCTGTGGTTTCAAACCCCAACTCTTACCAATAGAGTTCTTGCAAGAATAAAGGGCTATAAGTCCTCTCTTGGCACGTTCCTCGACATTCCTTTTCCACGTTAGTTGGTGGTCCAGGATAATGCCAAGGTACTTGGCCTCTAGGGAGAGCTTTAGGGCCACTCCATCCAGCGTTGGTAGGGGGAATGGTTTGACTTTTCTCTTGTTCGTAAATAGAACCAGCTCTGTCTTAGATGGGTTCACCCCAAGTCCATTGTTGTGTGCCCATCTTGATAGTTTGTCCAGAGCTCCTTTCATGAGTTCCGATAGCGTTTGTGGGAACTTCCCGGTGATCATTATGACCACGTCATCAGCATAAGCTACAGTCTTTATACGTAGTTGGTCAAATTCCTTAAGTATTTCGTTAATCACCAGGAGCCACAGCAGTGGTGATAATACACCTCCTTGTGGTGTGCCCCTGGTGACAGACTTCCGAATGGAGGTCTCACCGATATTTGAATTGATTATCCTGCCGCTAAGCATTCCATCGATCCAATTGATCAGTGTAGTGGAAACACCTAAGTTCAAGAGTGAATTGTGGATGGATTCGAGTTTGACGTTATTAAAGGCGCCTTCTATATCTAGAAACGCTGCTAACGTATAGTTTGAGCCCATCATATTCCTCTCGATTAAACCAACGACTTCATTAAGTGCAGTCTCCACCGATCTGCCTTTGATGTAGGCGTGTTGGGCAGGACTAATAACACTGTTTCCAAGTTTGGACCTTATTCCTAGGTCAAGCAATCTTTCTAACGTTTTCAATAGAAAGGAAGATAGGCTGATTGGTCTGTAGTCTTTGGGAAGCGTGTGACTTGACTTCCCCGCTTTGGGGATGTATGTCACCGTGACCTCCCTCCACAGAACCGGTGTGAACGATAGACGTAGACAGGCCCTATAAATATGGTCCAGGTGTGGTATCAACAACTCCAATGCATTTTGTAGCATAGCAGGGAAGATACTATCTGGACCAGGTGATTTAAAGGGCTTAAAAGTGTTTATCGCCCAAGCTATCTTTGTGTGACTTATGATCTCCTCGATGACACTCACTTCCCCTGTGGCTTGGTTACACATTGGTGGATCGGCTGAGCGATCTGGTGCATCCATGCAGTTGGGAAAGTGGGTTTTGGCCAGGAGATCCAGGTTTTGGTCTGGAGGTTAGGGTTCTGTCTGGCAAGTATCGTCAGAATCCTTGTTGGGTCCACCGCAGGCGGGGGTACCCACGCCGACAATACTTTTCTTCTGGGAACCTCGTCTACACCCACAGCCGCCAATTGGCAGCCCTCCCAGAGTTCACCAAGACCGTTTATTGTGTTAACAAGGAAATTCAAGGATTCCTTGTTCTCACAACAGACGATCCTGATGCCTCTGAAAGGAGCTGCACTGCCGAATTGTGTGTGCTTGGGAGGCTCCCCTTCGCCAGCAAACACTATCTCACGCAGCTGATTTTCAATCAGCCGCCAGTGTTTGTCGTTGATCCTGCATTCAGGATCCGCTCTGTCAATGACCGCTACGCGCAATTCGTCTGGCACAAGCGGTCTGACAGTCCTTCTATTCCCCGTCCCGCTACTCTTGGGGGGAGAGCTAGGAGTCACCTTGTGACTTAAGTTGGCCTTAGAGGTTGCCTTAGTATTGGTGGACTTCTCGCTCTCGTTCCCTTGGTAACGGACAGAGGAGGTGGATGGCTTGGAGTTCTGTCTCGGGATGGGTCTTTTGGCCTTAGGGTGTGGTTCCTCTGTGGATCTAACCCTCTTCACCGGATTTTTCGATGAAGAGGGGTTGGAAGATGCCACACTCGTCGGTGTAGAGTCCGTCGTCGGGACAGGTATCCGAGTTTTCTCCTCCTCTGTGTTTTGGGGCTTCCTACTTAGGAGTTCAGGCTTTCCTGGAGGCTGAATCAAGTCACCATCGCTCTTGGTTTGACCTTTACAGGTAGTGGGAGTGGATGATGACGTTGACAGCAGTATCTTGTCGACCATCTGGATAAGGGAGAGC
Organism: Musca autumnalis; assembly: GCF_047663935.1. NCBI lineage: Eukaryota > Metazoa > Arthropoda > Insecta > Diptera > Muscidae > Musca > Musca autumnalis. The sequence goes on from NW_027412088.1 coordinate 99,279,955, forward strand.
CTATCGATCTCAGGACTTCTCCTGGGTAGGTGAGGGTATTTCCTTTCGAATTTGCTCACCACCCTGAGATTAATCCTGATCAACTTGCAGTCCCTTACCGAGATGGCCGAAGATTCCATGCCGATGCACTTCCTAAGATAATTTAAGGACCTCCGGTAAGCCCCTTTATCCTTCGTTAGTCGATCTGCTGTGTTGCCTGAGGTAGTGGGGACTTTGTCGTCCAAAGCCTTGGTCGTTGTCGGAACTTTGTCGTCCGAGGCTTTGGTCGTGGTACCCTCCTCAGTGGCATCCTGCCTGTGCAGGGTTGGCTTATCGGCTTCGGCCGATGTACAATTATCCCGGGTCTGTGATGGTTCCATATCCGCAAGAATTGTAGTTTCCGCTGAGCCCGAGGACAGTTTATCTGTGACTGCAGCTGCTGGAACAACTGTGTTGTTTAGTTCGTCATCAGATAAACTGTCCTCGGTCTCTTCAGAAACACAACTCCGACCAGGGCCTGGGGAAACCATCCTCTCCAACATGGCCAGGAGCTGCCTACTCTGTTCGGCAAGACTGTCCTCAACCAGTCCCATGTTTGGTGACTCTAGTCCGTCCCCTCCCGAAGATAATGTTCTGTCTGGTGTGGTCATATCATAGTCCATGGGCGTTGCGGTTTTGTCGGCATCTTTATTTTTTGGGGTTTTTGGTGGTTTTGTGTAAGTTTTAATTTTGTAATCCATGCGTCATTGAATTGATGGGGGAATGGAGGTCGACCATGGCATAGCCCTCCTGTACCATGGCAAGGACTTGTCAACTAAGCCTGTACTACATTGAGGCGCCCAGGTATCTCAATGAGGCTCCGTTCTACTACAGTAGGTACCCTTACTGCAAACCTTGAACACCGATAGGCACGGGTACGCTTAACACCCCGGCGTTAGGGGATCTCTGTTACGTAGGAGATTGAATTGAATAATGTACTGTTATAAATTTGTTGTTTTTTTGAGGATTTGTCTAATTAGAACGAACGTTTACGTTTTTCATTCAACAACAATTTTAATTGCTATAGGATGGTATTGAGGGCACAGCTTAACTATCGTGATACAGATTACAAGTATAGTTTAACATTACTTCATGCAATAAAGTTCTAAATCATATACTACAGCCTTATGTACATACACATGTATTGTATTTTACATTTGGCTGTCATAAACATTTTATTGACATGATTGTTTTAAGATTTTATCAAATATAGAAGCAAAACTAAATGTGAAACTTATTCAAACAAAATAATCACTAATTTTTAGTAAAGATGGTTGATTGTTAGTTAAGTGAGTAAATAAAATCTATATTAATAAAAGAGTAAAGTGATTGACTCACTGACTGACTGACTGATTGATTCATCAACGCCCAGACGAAACGGCTAAATCTAGAATCCTGAAATTTTGGGTGTGGATCACTCTTGGTCCGAAGGGGTCAGATAAGGCTGGGTTTTTGGAAATTCGAACTGGAAGGGTACGAAAAGTACTAAAAGGTACTAAATATGGTACCGTTTGTATTTGGCGAACCGGTAGAGCTAGAACTTTGCAATTTGGAATGGTCACTGATGGAGTGTAGGAAAGATGTGCTAAAGGGTTTTTGGAAATTCGAACTATAAGTGTACGAAAAGTACTAAAGTGTACTAAATTTGGTACCAATTCGTACTTTGTGAACGGATAAAGGATAAAGGTTGAAATCTGGTGTGAGAATCAAGGTTATAAGGTACGGTTGACATAAGGAGGTGGTTAAGAAAAGTGTACACATGTGTACGAACAGTACTAAATGGTACTAAATTTGGTACAATTATGATTAGGGCGAACGGATAGAGCTGGAATCCTGAAATTTTGAACTAAGGCTACTGTTGGAGAATAAAATGGATGTAGTTTTACAAATTCGTACTTATGGGTACGAAAAGTACTAAATGGTACTAAATTTGGTACATTTATGATTTGGGCGAACGGATAGAGCTGGAATCCTGAAATTTTGAATTAAGGCTACTGTTGGAGAGTAGAATGGAAGTAGTTTTGAAAATTCGCTCTTATGGGTACGAAAAGTACTAAATGGTACTAAATTTGGTACAATTTGGATTTAGGTTGAACGGATAGAGCTGGAATCCTGAAGTTTTGAATTAAGGCTACAGTTGGAGGGTAGAATGGAAGTAGTTTTGAAAATTCGTACTTATGGGTACGACAAGTTCTAAATGGTACTAAATTTGGTACAATTACGATTTGGGCGAACGGATAGAGCTGGAATCCTGAAATTTGAATTAAGGCTACTGTTCGAGAGTAGAATGGAAGTAGTTTTGAAAATTCGTACTTATGGGTACGACAAGTACTAAATGGTACTAAATGTTATACAATTTGGATTTACGTTGAACGGATAGAGCTGTAGCCCTGAAATTTCGAATTTATATTGATGTTAGAGTATGGGATTGAGATAATTTGGAAATTCGTACTTCGTAGACTACATTTGGAGTGTAAAATGGAATTAGTTTTGAAAATTCGTGCTTATGGGTACAAAAAGTACAAAATTTGAATTTAGGCGTTTTTTATTGTTGGACTGCAGAATTTTACATCTTTGTGTTTATTTCAGCTCGAGTCCATATTTTGTTGCAATTCAATTGTTTGAATAACAACAAAATATTTTAAAGTGGATATGAAATTGATTAGTTGCGGGCGAAGGGTAGGGAATACTATAGTTTTAGTTGTCACCAAACAACTTCATCAGTTCCCTTTTTCGCCGACTCTGTATCGATAAACAGGTCAATAAAGCCATCTAGCAAATTAAATAAAATGAGAAATTTGCTGTATGGCCCTAAAGCTGTTTACCCTACAATTTGAGTCGAACTAAAGAATTTCATATCCACCACTGTTTTTATGTCGTCTTTGCTTCGCAAAGAATACGAACATAGGAGTGTTGCTTCAATAAGCGGGGGTAAAAACAACAAGAAAGTTGTTTTTGCATTACGCATTGGTCAACAAGGCCGTGCTGATGCCTATTATTGTTGTTGGCGTTTTTTATTGTTGGACTGCAGAATTTTACATCTTTGTGTTTATTTCAGCTCGAGTCCATATTTTGTTGCAATTCAATTCCCTACCCTTCGCCCGCAACTAATCAATTTCATATCCACTTTAAAATATTTTGTTGTTATTCAAACAATTGAATTGCAACAAAATATGGACTCGAGCTGAAATAAACACAAAGATTTGAATTTAGGTGAACGAACGAGCTGGAATAATGAAATTTAGAATTAAGCTTGCTGTTGGGGTGTAAAATGGAGTTAGTTTTTCAAATTCTTACTTACGGGCAAGAAAAATACTAAATTTGGTACAGTCTGGATTTGGGTGAACGAATAAAATCGTAATTGAGATTACTGTTGAAGTGTAGGATTGAGGTAGTTTTGGAAATTCGTACCTATGGATTCGAAAAGCACTAAATTTGGTATAATTTGGATTTGGGTCAAGTAGTTTTGAAAATTCGTACTTATGGGTACGACAAGTACTAAATGGTACTAAATGTTATACAATTTGGATTTACGTTGAACGGATAGAGCTGTAGCCCTGAAATTTCGAATTTATATTGATGTTAGAGTATGGGATTGAAATAATTTGGAAATTCGTACTTTGTAGACTACATTTGGAGTGTAAAATGGAATTAGTTTTGAAAATTCGTGCTTATGGGTACAAAAAGTACAAAATTTGAATTTAGGCGTTTTTTATTGTTGGACTGCAGAATTTTACATCTTTGTGTTTATTTCAGCTCGAGTCCATATTTTGTTGCAATTCAATTGTTTGAATAACAACAAAATATTTTAAAGTGGATATGAAATTGATTAGTTGCGGGCGAAAGGTCGAAAAGCACTAAATTTGGTATAATTTGGATTTGGGTCAACGGATAGACCTAGAATCTTGAAATGTGGAATTGAGATTTCTCTTGGAGTGTAGGATTGTGGTAGTTTTGGAAATTCGTACTTATGGGAACGAAAAGCATTAAATTTAGTACAATTGAAATTTGGAATTGTGATTATTGTTGAAGTTTAGGATTGACGTAGTTTTGGAAATTCGTACTTATGGGTACGAAAAGTACTAAATGGTATTCAATTTGGTACAATTTGGATTTGAGTGAACGAATAGACCTGGAATCCTTAAATTTGGAATTGAGATTACTGTTGGAGTATAGGATTAAGGTAGTTTTGGAAATTCGTACTTATGGGTACGAAAAGTACTAAATGGTACTAAATTTGGTACAGTGGGTATTTGAGGGAACGGATAGAGGTGGAATCCTGGAATTTTGGTATGACTACGGTTGGAGTGTAGGATTGAGACATGGAGATAGTTTTTGAAATTCGTACATATGGGCACGAAATATACCAAATGGTACAATTTGAATTTGAGAGCACCGACAGCGCTGGAATCCTGTTTTTGGAATTAAGGTTACTGGTGAAGTAAAGAATTGAGGTAGTTTTGGAAAATCGTACTTATGGGTACGAAGAGTATTTAATGGCACTCAATTTGTTGTTGGGTGTAGGGACAGTGCTGGAATCTATATTTTTTGGATTTTGTGTTGGTATTGGTGTGCAATGTTGGTCTCGCTGTTAACATGTTAACATAGATGAGATACGGCTGAAAATCTAACTAAAGCGGTACGAACAGTACTAAAATTACAATTAATATTGATTAAAATTGGTATTAGCACAACAAAATTTTCAGTTTTCGCCATATCCATATTATATATTGTTTATTTGTTTCTTATATCCTTTCCGCATACGAAGTAGCGGGCACTTTGCTAGTATATTAATAAAGTTTCAAATCATTGCAACACCTAAAAAGCAATACATATCATCTATATTATTAAGAACACCTACTAGGTATGTTATTGTTTTGACTCTGTTATTTTCTGGCCTGAAGTATCCCAAATCTTATCTTCTTGAATTTCCAAACACACAGAATCTTATCAGAAACAAAATAGAAATCATAACAATTTATGATAAGATGGAAGTTTTCGAATAAAATGTATCCTACCCAATGTATTGGTGGTAACACACACAACACACAGCAATACCCAAACTAGGTAGTAGAATTACAAAAGAAGAGGAGACCTGTTGCTTGAAGATTGTGTCCGTCCATATAATACTTAGAATTTATCTTGATGATTTTTAAATAACCATAAATAATATTTCAAAAGAAAAAAAAAAAACAAGGGGTGGATTTGTAATCAGTTTATTTACGATTTTACGCACGCACATATTCCACTCACTACCCACCCTTCAACACTTTCTTCAACAATAGCTTGCCGGTCATGCTGTTCAATTTGACAAATTGTATTTTGAAGCCATGTTTATCATTTGAAACCAACATTTGGGGTGTTGTATTTAATGACTTTTGATATTTGCTCTTCTTGTTGTTATTATTTGTCATTTACACAGAGAGCACTTAGGCTAGTCATTAAAAAAATACTCTCTTTGCTATAAAATACAGTATCATAGATAACAACGAGTGTGGACTCTGGCTTATGACAGCATTCTCTGGAATTGTGAAATATATTCTACTCTATGTATTTAAAATACACAAACATCTCTAAATATGTTGACATTAGCATTGTTTTGGACATTTATTTATTTTAGACATTTATTTAGTAATTTGTTCACTTATTATTAGAATAACAGGTGTTTTTGTACATAATTTCCATTGGGGTTAAATATGGCAAAAAGAAACGGAGGTATATCTCCTAAAAGACCCCAATGCATTTTCGCATTTTAACTGCTTTGACTTGTAGTTTTACAGCGGTGTCCTTTTGATTGCCATCTCTGAGAATATTCCAGGTTGCCCTAAAATGCTTTATGTAGGTATATTTTGAATGATTTTATAGGTATCACCTAAATTTTAGCAAATTGCTAAGTCTATAATATGGGGTCAAATCGTTCGAGAAATTAAATAATCTTACAAAAAAATCTTTACAAGCTGTTCGTATGTGTTTTGTGCCTATTAAGCAAAAACCCTAAGTATGAATTTCGTTTTCGAGCATGTCTACTGTTGCTGAGCACAGCAATTGATCCGCCAGGGCGTGTTATCAGTTTGTAGCGCACATATTTTAACGGAATTGGTTAGAATACGATATAATTGTTGAAGTAAATAACATTGCCACATATAATTATTGCTTCTTATCATGTTTATTCATCTCTGAAATAAATGGAATTTCCATTAGTTCTGTTTAATAATTTAGGAGCGGAGAGAAAAGTGATGGTGGTTGTTGCGATTATAGATTTTGTTAAATGCAATATATGACAGTCACATTGTAATGTAAGTAAAATTTTAGCTTGAATTCTAAAGGCCAAATCTCAATCGGCTTTTTTTCTTCGTTTCGCTTTCTTGACTTATAATTTCTGGTAAAAGAATGTAGAAAGGCCAAGGAACAAGTTGAATACTATCCCAGCTAACGGAAAAATCTGAAGCTTGTATGTCAGGTATGTCTTTTTGTCCTGATTACAAAAAAAGAAAGCTCTATTGGTTGTTGTTGTTGCTGTAGCAGCATAGAAACCTACGTGAAGCACAAGTTTGATGCTGGGCTGGCAGCCGCTGTACGGTACGAAAGAACCCGCTGCCGTGGGATTAAAAGCTCTATTGGTGGAAGTCCATACTTCCCGAGATATGGGCCTTTGAAATTCCGAAAATTATTTTGTTTATAACTTCGTCATTTTTGAACAATACAATGCATCTCTAAACAGACGGCCTCTAAACTTTCTCCGATGGAGAGGTACAAATCTCGGGTACGGGAACAGAATTTTCTTTTAAATTGTAAATTTTCTCCAAGTATTCGGTCTTCGGCCAGGGGTTTTAGACTTTCTCAAAATTTTCTTTAAAATTACATTATTTTCTATGTATCCTGCCTTTAACCAAGCGAATTTTTTGGAACTTCAGAGACGCATATCTCGGGAACTATTGAGTTCCCCCAAAAACTTTATATTTTTGTAATCTGGACGAAAAGTTCTACCTGTAGCAGATTTTTTGACAGCCGGGAGATTACTTAATTTATGCCAAAGATATGGTGGCTTATATTTTTACCCGGTCTAAATAGGCAGGTGTACAAGGAGCAAATAGCAAAAATTCCCATAGAGCTGAATTTTTGGTGAAGAGGTCGTTAGAAGTAATGTCCTAAAAGTCCCCATTGATCCCATGTGCGCAAACAAAAGTTATACGGGATCCATATTTTACAAAAATTAGAACTCGTTGTTACGATTCCGGCGATATATTGCCTTTGTCCTGGAAATGTGTATTTTGCATGTTATGCTTAGGGTTCGAAGAGCTTCCTTCAAGTGAAATCATCCCGGAAGATTTGGATACTTTTTTGCATTTTTTACTTCTTCTTAGCTTTTTTTAAGGCTGTAAAGTAGCCGCTTTCGACGAAGGAGTATCCTTTTACGAACAGAAGGTTTCCTCGGTCGTCACCTCCTAAGGGGTCACGATGGGGGTCCCTCCTGCTCTTGAGGGTGGGAATTTCGCTGACAAGAAATTCCCTTTTATTTGCTTGAGGATAGTTCCTTTCAAAATTTCTCACAAACTTGAGGTTAGATCTTATCAGCTGAAATTTCCTTAGTGTTTGGACCTTTGTCCGTGTTTAGACACACGGGAAAGTAAATTCAGTTTTTAGGCAATAGGGGGTAGGAAAGAGCATTGATTTACTTTCCAGAGAAATTTGTGTGTCTAAACACAGACTTTGGACCGATTGCAGTATGTGAGTGTCTTTCGGCATACTTTCTTGTCTATTGCTTCTTTGGCATTGGCATTTTTTGAGGTCAGCGGTATCAGTGAATCATCCGTCATATTAATGGACGATTCGCCCTTGCCACTATCATCTTCCAGTACTTTCGGTCTGGGAAGCAAAGTTTTATCGAATTTGTCCTACGCTAAAACGTGGAACAGATCGGTTCAACATCCTTTCCAAAGGATTGGGATGCGGAGACATGAATCACTGTCGTGTTCATGGCTTCATCCTCTCCGCTACTGAATTCTCTCAAATGACCGAGATGCTCTTCTCCCTGAAAGTTTGGTTTGGTTTTAGGACGCGCAGCTACCGTTGTTGGCAGCTATTTCACTCGGAGACCTTGAGGTCCATTGTGATCATCCTTAGAGAAACTGTGTGTTGTGGTTGGGCTATATGTGATGATGATAGATGCTGGACTATTGCGGATTTGTTGTGAAGTTGAGTATGTAGGTGATGCTGTGTGATGGGTGTGAGTTTATAGGTTGTTGCTGAGGTTGTGATGGTGGATGTAAGTTTATAATTGTAGAGTGGTTTTGATGGGTTGAATATGATAATGATGGATGCTGATTTATAAGATGGGTGTTGAAGGTGGTGCCTGTATTGTTCTGAAGTAATATGAGGTGGTTCGTTTATTTCCGGTTTGTTGATGTAAAGTGGTTTGGTGTGATGGGTGCGATGAGTAAATCTATATGGATGCGCGGCTGCTATGATTTGTGACATAGATGATGATGTAGTGGATGTGATGTGGGTGTGTTGCCGCTGAGGGTGTTGTTCATTGTTGAGCCGATTTTCAATCCCCCTGTGTGAAGGAGAAAGAAAAACGAAGATTAATTAGTTTTGTTTGCCAGCCATGTGATGTTTTTTGCAAATTGGTACAAGTAGATGGGGTCTATGTCGGAGAAGAAAGTCAGAGTATTTATCTCATATCTACCGAAGAATCGATGTCTCCTCGTGAGTAACGAGGGGCACCTACATAGTAGATGTTCGACCGTCTCTGTTTCTTCTGGATCTTGACATAGCCTATAGTAGTCTACACTGCTGTTGTCCCATCTAGAAGTTAGGGACCTGACCATGTTGTGTCCGGTAATGAGACCTACAGTGATCTTTATCCCTAACTTATTTAGTGAGAAAACAGAGTTGGTTCTATGCTGAGAATAGCTGGGCCAGATTGCCTTGGATACCTTACAGCCAGTTTCCATTTGCCATCTTTGCTCCGCCTTCTCATGGAAGTAACCTCGAAGTTTCCGGATGTAGTAGCACTTTGGTGGTCTAATAGATGCCTCGACTGGTAAGTCGGTCGACTGAGAGCCACCCCGTGCTAGTTCATCCGCCTCTTCGTTTCCCTTTATATCACTGTGTCCTGGAACCCAGCAAAGATCAACGAAGTCGCGTACTTCAAGCAGAGCGTTTTTGCAGTCAAGGATAGCTTTTGAGTTTGTGGTCCATGACTTGAGGACCTTAAGGGCCGCTTGACTATCGACAAAAATAGTCACCGGTCCTTTCAGGACACTCCCAAGTTCTTTGATCATCTCCGCTGCTTTCCTAATTGCAAAAATCTCTGCCTGAAAGACGCTGCAGTTATCGTTGAGTTTGAAGGATTGCTTAATTTGTGGGTTTTCGCAGAAGACCCCGGCACCTGTGCCATCCTCCATCTTTGAACCGTCTGTGTAGATGGCCAGACCGCCAAGAGGAGGGCTACCAATAGACCAGGCATCTCTGCTTGGGATTATGACGTTAATTTGGTTGAAATTGAGTGCAGTGGGTATATAATCACTGATGTGATCGGGTCCACTGGACTCAAGTAAATCGGTGAAGGGGAAGAGGACCTTTGCATGTCCAAATCGTGAACACTGCCACACTCCCTGAAAGTTAGGGGACATCTTCCTCAGTTCCGGGATGTCGTCCCGTATTGAGTGGTTCGCTGTCAGTGTCCATATTTGTGATGGTCAGGGATAGTGAGTTTGATGCACTTATAAAGAAATCTGAGGGTGCCAAGACATCCACACCTACATAAGTCGAAGGTTTACTTTAGGGTTTTTTAGTGAATGTTCGTATATTGATGAGATGTGGAAGAGATTGGAACAATCGAACATCACCTTTGTCTGTGTCCTAGACTGGCAGTCAAAAGACACATCTTGTTCGGAATTTATGCGATGGGATCTTTCTCTTACTTTTACTCCATAAAGCCCGCAGCACCCTGTTAAATTATTGCAGGGGCCTTAAGTTGCTATGGGGCGGGTCATCTTAGACATAGTAAAATCAACTATTTTCTTCCTTTAACTCACTGCAATCTATATCTGCTCCCCTCCTTTATCTTTCCTGGAATTGTGTTATTTTTGTTATCGACGTAATGAAAAGCTTAGTATTGAAAGAAAAAAAAAAACAACTTTACACAAAACTGCATGAAATTTATTGGAAACCTGATATATATTTCGAAATTTAGCACATTTAACTAAGCAACAACATAAAACTTTATGTTTATGGTCGTGTCTATATTGCTTGAGTGTCAAAAACTGTTCTGCAGATTTGTTTTTCGTTTCTTTCTGAGTATTTGCACAGATTTGCTTTATAAAACAACGTTTCTTCAGACTGTAGATTTATATTTTTTAAAGAAGAATTGCAAAGCTGACCTTCATTTTAGAAATAAAAGAATACAAAAACGATAGGTATAAACTAAATTTAGAGCTAAAAAAACATTAATAGAGTTTTTATTTCTTGCAAAGCTGCCGCTTTCAATTTCTATATTTTACAATTTGGTCATTAGACCACTTTTCCCAAGAAAACGAATATCTCAAGTGATGAGTAACAAGTGGCTAAATTTCTCCACAACATTGATATGTGTGCGAGTAGGTAGTTCATGTGCGCCAGTCAATTATCAGTAATTTTGACACATCACTTTGCAAAGATCTTCCCTTCACTAAATTCGACTTCATTACTTGTGGTTTCTTGTTGGAAAATTTTTTTTTATTTTTTGCTCTCAAATGGTCACGCTTGCACAAAAGCCAGCCACAATAGGTTCACCTTGTTGAGACGCCAAGCTATTCGCATTAATTATGTAAATTTAATATTAAAAGTCGCATCGTTGTTTCTCTTTTTTATTTCTTTTCTTCTTCATTCGATTAAGTCATGGCATTGTGTATGTATGGTCCAAGAGTGGTTTGTTTGGTGGTGGTTTTGAATATTCCAAATTATGTTTTTTATTTAATTTCATCACATTCATGGAATAACATTTTTTTTTTGTTTTGCATTGCAGATGAAATAGCATCGTTTATGCCGCAACCTGGTGACTATAGCCTGGACGATTTGGATGAAATAATACGCTCAACGGATTCACATTTGGATGCCTCATTTGATTTGAATGCCTTTCCCAAAACATCGTTGGGCAGTCAAAATGATGACTGTGAAATGGGAGAGCCGCCTGCCATCAATGGACAGCACGCTACACAATCCCCGCAACCTCAAATGATAATGACTTCTGAAAATCCTCCAGCGGATTTTCATTTTGATTTTTCTGCCTTTCCTTCCCCTGCCACTTCCCAACAATCATCTGGCGATTATGTTTCACCATTTGATACACCGGCTCGCACCTCCTCAACATCATCGGTAGATGGTGATTACTTCAATCCGGATGATTTTATTAATTTCCTTAACGATGATGATGCCAAGTTTGAAGATTTGACCCAGGATACCATTCGCAAACTGAATCAACATAATGAACGCAACACCCCCTCGCCGACGGGCAGTTGTACCAGTTCCAGTGGCAGTTCCACAACTAGTGGTGTACACAGTGATTCTTCATCGTTATTTTCTGTACCGCGCAATGGTTCAGAACATTTGGCAACTTCTCCCGAACACGAACAACAGGATGATCTATCGGAATTTATACGTTTTAAAAATGAGAAATCTGAAAATTCAAATGGCTTTGATGAAACTGTTGAAGATGAAATTAATGCAGCAGCACCAGCTATTAATGAAGATGATGCTACATTTGTGGCTCCCTCGCCTTTAGCTGGAACTGTGGCATTGCAAACAAACCCCACATTTATACCAGTTACATTACCTGTTGTGCCGGTTACTACTCTGCAGCCTGTTCAGTCGGTAAATATTGTACCGGGTGTACCGGGTGCAATATTACCGGTAGCTGTGCCAGTAACAAAGGTTACACCAGTGGTGAACATAAAAACCCCTGCCAAACCAGTTGTTATACAAAATCATACAAGTCAACAATCTCAAAACGTAAAGGTAGTTTCGGCACCTTCTGTTAATGGAAATGCAACAAAAGTAACGGCGCCCCCTAATCCCAAACCAAAAACCATATTCCTTTCCTCGAATGATTTTAAGGCTTTAATGCAAAAAGTCAATACCACAAATGGCACAAGCGGAGGTGCTAAGAAACCAACAACAACACCCAAAATTATTATGAAAACGGCCAGTGGTAAATTTATAACAGCCAATAAAATTAGTCAAGCTACAACATCATCAGCATCTGCCCAGCAGCAACAATCTTCGGCCAACAAGACGGGTGTACCAACAACAATATCATTACAAAATGGTGCTAAATTGGTTAAAACTGTGGGCCAAAATCCCATGGCAATGAAAAGTCAACATCATCAGCAACAATTATCCAAAATGAACAACAATCACCACAATTCGAATGTTCGTTCTGCAGCAGCCATGGCTGCTGCTCGTGCCACTTTGTCATCGCTAACTGCTAAGAGTTCTCGTGCCGATTTAAGTTCTTTACGTGACTTTAGCGGTGGCGACGATAAAATCTTGAAGAAACAATTGCGAATGTTGAAAAATCGTGAATCTGCATCATTGTCGCGTAAAAAGAAAAAGGAATATGTTGAACGTTTGGAAAATCGCATCCACAATTTGGAAAAGGAAAACTATTCATTGAAGGGGGTAAGTTCAAATGGTAAAAATGCAAATAGTTGTAGAATAGCATGGCATTTGATGTATTCTCTAAGAGGTATAGAAACTTACAGTAACTATTATTTTCAATAGTTGATTGGTTCAGCGTATTACATGAAACGAGGTCAAAATGTGATGTTGTCTGGTAAAAAATAACAATGATCGATTCGATAGAGTTGATAGTTGATAGTGAGAAGATTCCATGGTTATTGCCTGTTGAATTGAGGGTGAAGAATAAAAGATTTCCGGAATATTGCTGTATTGTTGGTCGATGGTTCATACTGCAATATAATGAGAGTTAGAAAGAGTGAAGTTAGGTGTTTTCAAGCCATGATAGGTTTTTGGCATGTCTGATGGCTTTTTTATGTCTGATGAGAAGGTGAGAGTATCTGTCTCGTATCTACACCGACCACTGTGTGCAGCTTGTAAATGTTCGACCGTCTCTACCTCTACTGCATCTCTACATAATCTACAGTAGTCGACGTTACTGTCATCCCATATTAAATTTAGAGACCCAACCTTTCTGTCGTAATAAGTCCCACCAACCGGAAGTGGTTTCACGTTGAGAGGTCGCAAGCCAGATTACTCGTAGAGGTTACATAAGCCATCTGCGGTGCGCCTTGCCAAGTTAGATCTCACGAAGTTTACCGATATCGATCATCCTGACTTGCCAGAACCAATGGTTTCGAATAGCAACCAGTGATTTTCGCTGATTCTCCCGTCAGGGTCAGCTGTGTCGATGATTGCCACCCGGAGGTCGTCATCGTTTGCCATTGGGCCGATCTGGTGTAGGATTTTTGCTCCCTTGACCATGCGCCTTGGAGGTCACTTTTCCAGTGGAGATAGATGCCTTCTCTGTACTACGTATTTCCTGCTTAGCATCATGATCAATGACATCTGCATAGGAAGTCGATGGGTTGACTGCCTGAGATGTCACGTCTCCTTGGACGAAGGTTGTGGGCCTTCGTAAGAACGAATGCTTTTCACAGATTTTTGCTGTGGATCATTGTTCGTCCTTCCAGAAGATGATGGTTTCTTAGTCGGTCACCACTTCTTCTTTGCCTATCTGGATTGAATCGGGCTTTGATGCAGACCCTTTCCCCAATTGACCCTAAGTGGGGTATAGATGGGTTTAGGAGTGAGCTCATTATGAAGTTCGCGTCGAGGCGCGTCCAGCTGGACGAGGAGTTCCCTAGTTTGTCTCTCCAGACTATCTTCGATAGTTTTATGTGTCCCATGTAGGTCATCCCCACCCATAACTGCTGTTCTGTCAGCCGTAGACGGTTTTTGTCATCCCCAACCATAACTGCTGTTCTGTCAGCCGTAGACGGTTTTTGTCAGTGCTGTCTAAACCGTCTTCTTCCTTAGAAATAGCCGAGTTGTCATCTTGTCATTTGATGCACATAAGACAGCCGGATCGCAAACACTTGATCTCGACGACATTGTGGTCTCACCAACTCTTGCGGACGGTACTGGTTTATTATTTAGGCCCTGTACTGTAACTGCGGTTCTGTCAGCCGTAGACTGGTTTTCGCCAGTGCTGTCTAAACCGTCTTCTTCCTTAGAAATAGCCGAGTTGTCATCTTGTCATTTGATGCACCTAAGACAGCCGGATCGCAATCGCTTGATCTCGACGACATTGTGGTTTCACCAACTCTTGCCGACGGTAATGGATTATTTAGGCCCTGCACCGTAAACTTATTCCTCTTGTTTTTTACCCATTGTAGTTACTCGTTAAAGGGAAGTACTCCGAACCATTTTTGGTCCACGGAGGGTCTGAACGATCCGCAGTATATTTAGGTTATTTTGGGCCCAAGCACCGCCGATGATCCGGGAGACTCAAAAGGTTACAGAGACGTGTTGAGTCAGGTCTGTCGTCGGCTGCCCTCAGACAGTTCTGGCCCAACACGTCACAGAAACTCCCTTCCCATCCGCCATGTGGAAAGACGACCCCAGTAGGAGATTGGGCTGCCTTAAGACTGCCTGGCTGCCAACATTTATAGTCACGGGTCCTGTGAAACTGTTTTTATTTACTCTAACCAACTCTGCTGAGAGCAAAAATCAATGCTTGAAAGATGCTACAGCTGTCGTTAAGCTTATATGGGTGTTTGATTAGAGGATTTTCGCAATAGACACTGTCCTTCCACTTGCCTGTCATAGATCTTATGTAGCACTAGCCAGTGATGATTCCAACAACAATTCTGATGTCTGATCGACGAAGTTCTACATCCTGAGAGATTGCGGCCATATTGACTTCGATACCTGCCAGATCTTTGCAGTTTTCTCTACACAGAACTTACTGAGTTTATCGAGGAAGAAGCAAAACGGTGACTTGACACAGTCGTCCGCCTGAGGGTCAGGGACTGGGAACCCGTATTGCTAGTTCACCAATTGTCTCATTTTCCTCAATATTACAGTGCCCTGGTATCCAACAGAATTAAGCAGCCATACTGCAAGTTTTTAGGTAGACCTAAAATTTCGAACAGTCTTAGATTTAATACAGAAGGATCCAAATGCTTTTAGAGCAGCTTGGTTGTCAACGTAAGGAAGAAACTGTAATTGGTCTATAGTCTCATGTAATCTGTAGTTCAGTTTCCCGCTTTGTAGATGAAAGTTATCTTGACATCTTTCCATCTTAAGGCAGGCGTGCCTTAAAATTATCCGTCGGTATTTTTAACACCGACTTCGTTACATTCTGAAGCATGACTGTAAGCCTGAAAGCTGTTAATCGCCCTATAAAGCCCTGGGAGGTTGGTAGATCTATATATCATTCTCTTCAGTCCGGGACTGATTATGATGGTTTGCTGTATGTAGCGACCATTCTCCGATAACTGCTAGAACCTTTTTTTATTGGACGCATTGCATTTACCAAATTATATCTTAAGTGCGTACATCTAACGGATTCAACTACACTTTTATTGACAATTGAAGTTTTAACCTAAATGTTGTTATCAAAACCCACCATTTGCGTTTATAACGAACCAAAAAGCACATGGTTTTAACCTGTTTCCATTAACTTCTAGGTATATACATAAATGCAATTTCGAAGTTTTGTACTTGAAACGCAATAGTAAAGAACACACTTTTGACTGACTTTAGGTAACGTCAGCTTTTTATAGGTCTCTTATCTGTATGCAGGCAGACCGGCCGTGTTCTTCAGGCTATAGTCAATCGTCAGGTAGACATAAGCGGTATTCACTCATCGTTGTAAAGTGGTATTGTAGATCTTGTACATGTTGTTAATATTGTAGATCTACAAGTGTTTACAATACCACAACAACAAAATACATGAAAGTTTAATTTACCACAGGGTTGTTAATTTACTCGACCTAAAAGTCTTGTAAACATTCCATTGTACTTTTACAAGGGTTAGAACAGCTGATTGTTGTGCCGTCACTTTGTTTTGAGTTTTATTTTATGTTGGAGTTTTGTTTTTTTGGTGGAAAAATGGGAAAAATAAAAAGAATAAAAGATAACAAAATAATGGAGGCCAAGAAAAAAATAATTTTTTATGAAAAAAGTGTAATAAAACTGAAACTAAAAGATAGACTTACGACGACGTTAAGATGCTTTGATTTGTTTACAATATTCACAAAAAAGACATTCACACTTCGTTGTAAAAAAACCCTGGTACATATAGTACATTAACAAGAGTTGTAAATCTACCACAATGAGTGAATACCGCTATAGTTTTTTTTGTA
The DNA here is from genome assembly GCF_047663935.1 of Musca autumnalis. Lineage (NCBI taxonomy): Eukaryota > Metazoa > Arthropoda > Insecta > Diptera > Muscidae > Musca > Musca autumnalis. The sequence goes on from NW_027412088.1 coordinate 99,296,346, forward strand.
TTGCATTCTTGATATTGTTCATTTTTTTGTTTGTTGCTTATCAGTTTAGACGGGCCATGGCTACAACAAAGTGTGTGCAAATAAATTAAAAAACACAATACGCAAGCATATGCAATTTTATATAAACATAAAAATAAATGTGACTATAAGAATTGTTTGTGTTTTCATTTGTTTTTTCTTTATTTTTTTTATATTTGTACACAACCAGCGACTATTTGTTTGGCTATCATCTATAGCAGCTATATACACATGATTGTGTATCAAAATATGTATATATTTTTTAAAGTTATTGTAGATTCCCTCCTTTCTCTTTTCTTTAGAAAGAGGAGACAATCGCTCTCACACAAATATTGTTTAGCAAGTACAAATAACAGCAAACCCCCCATCCATGCTACCATCATGAACTGAATATTTTACAAGACGTAAAAAAATTAAAGACACCAAAGGAAAAAAGGCAAGCTTCCCAATCTTTCATAATGAGAATCGTGAGCCGCCAGCCAGTCAAGTTAACCAACAACGTAAATTACATTTCTGCCTTGCATTCACTTTTGCCATCATAATAACGCGGCAATCATGAAGAAGAGGTAACATATTTTGGTAGTAGAGAGTTCATTGAACAGCTAAATGTGGTTGTTGTTGTCGTTAATTTTACCAACAAAATAATGGCGACTCGAAATGTATTTTCAGCAAATATCAATTGCTTGGAATTGTGTTAATCAGTCTTATGGTTTTTGTTGACTTTTCTTCTCTCTCACTGACTGTCTTTTATGGCGAAAGATAACGAAAGAAATACATGCTTGCAAAGTAAAGGTAGGAAGTGGAGACACAAAACACGTTTTATATATATATTTCCGAAGTGTTGAGCACATATGGATGGCTAAAAGAACGTATACCTTTCTTTTTGACCATAAAGCACATTTTTTTAGCAGAAGAGCAGAGCAACAAGCAATGGTGAATGTTGATTAACCACTTGAATTTGTTTTTGCGAATGCCGCAAATGATTGTTATGGGTATTATTATGATTCGTATACGAGTGTAAGATATTAGAGTATACTTTTAGGCGTTAATATAATTTTTATATAGATTTTGTTTTTTAAACTTAAAAACCCTCCAAGTTTGTTTTTCTGTTTGTAACACATCGAACTAATCATTTGCGACCATATAAAGTATATATATTCTTGATCAGTATAAAATTCTAAGACGATCTAGCCACGTCCGTCTGGCCGTCTGTTGTAATCATTCTAGCGTCCGCAATAATTGAGATAGAACGTTAAAATTTTGCACCCGTGTGTATTTTTTCCATAGGCAAGTTAAATTCGATAATGGGCTGTATAGGTCCACGTTTTGGTATAGCTCCCATATAACAGTACCACCCGATTTAAGGTATTTTTGAGGATTTTGGCTACATTTTTTGACCGAACTAGCTGAAATTTGACATTTGAATTGGCCAAAAAATGTTTACACTAAAAATTGTCATGTTAGGTCACGTTTGGTATAGCCCCCATATAACGGTACCTCTCGATTTAATGTATTTTAACTAATTTTTTTTTATCGAATTGACATTTGAGGTTCTCAATGACCAAAAAACTTCTCCACTAAAAATTGGCAAGATAGGTCCAAGTTTTGGTGTAGCCCCCATATAAGGGCATCTCCCGATTTAAAGCATTTGGAAGCTTTTAGCTACATTTTCTGACCAAATTAGCTGAAATTTGACATTTGAGGTTCCAAATGACCAAGAAATTTCTTCACTAAAAATTACCAAGATAGGTCCACGTTTTGGTATAGCCCCCATATGACGGAACCTCCCGATTTAAGGTATTTTGAGGATTTTAGCTACATTTTCCGCCCAAATTGGCTCCAATTTTGCACTTAGAGTTTCAAGAGGTCAAACAACTTCTGCACCTACCGATTTGAGGCATTTAGCTACATATTCTAATCGAATTAGCTGAAATTTGAGGTCCCCAATGACAAAAAAAACTTCTCCACCAAAAATTGTCAAGATAGGTCCACGCTTGGGTATAGTCTCCATATAACGGTACCTCCCGATTTAAGGTGTTTTGGGTATTTTAGCAAATTTTTTGAATCGAACTAGCTGTAATTTGACATTTGAGGTTTTCAGAGGTCACAAAACTTTTCCACCAAAAATCGTCCACATAGGTCCATTTTTTTCTATAGCCCTTTTGGAACGATACCTTGCAATTTTCGGTATTTTGAAGATTTTAGCCACAATTTTTAACCGAACTAGCTGTAATTTGAGATTTGAAGTTTTCAGAGGTCCCAAAACTCCGTCCACATAGGTCCATGTTTTGTTATATCCCCTACATAAAGATACCAACAAATTGATGACATTTTTAGATACATTTTTTACCTAATTTAAGCATTTGGGGCATCAGTGGTCGAACAATTTTTGCACCTAACAAGAAACTAATTATTCCATTTTAGTTCAGTACATTTTATGGCGGAGTATTGAAAAGGGATTAGATGACCTTATAGTCTACGATGTCCCGCCCCATAGTCGCTTAAAGCTCCAGGATCTATTGAAAAGAAGTATGAGATAGATGTATATAGTGCCCGACAGCCTGTGTCTTTTGATTGTCAGTCTAGTACACCGACAGAGAAGGTTCTCGATTGTTACAGTCTCTTCCATATCTTGACATAACCTGCAGTAGTCAAAGTTGTTTTCCTTGCTTGTCATAGATCTTATGCAGCCATGGCCAGTGGTGATCAAGTTTGATCTCTTATTTGCGAAATGAGAGAAGGACGAAGTTCAACGTCCTGAGTTTGCCGGCCAGATTTACTTCGATGCCTTGCATCATCCAGGTCAGTCCTGCCAAATAATTACGGTTTACTTTACGCAGAACTTTTTAAGTTTGTAGAGGAAGAAGCAAAGCGGCGGCTTGGCCTTCCTTCCTCTATTAAGATTTTTTCCAATGGAACTCTCTCCTATGTGTGAATTGATAATCCCGTTTTTCTCTATTTCTCTTGCTGGTTATTTTCAATACGTTCCGCATTTGCATGACATGTCATAGCAAAGTTCCTGATTTTTTTATACATTTTTAAGTTTAGTCTTCAATTTGAGGAAACCCTTACAAAAATGAATTTAAGGATATTTTTTCTCTAAAATTTTAACAAACATCTTTTCTCTTTCTCTCGTTTTCAGGAAAACACTTCATTACGTTCTCAGCTAATGGCCTTTGCTCAATCCTGCAATTGTAAAAATCGTAATGTCAGCGAATTCATCTTGAAGACCTTAAATATGAATGAACGTAACCATTTCGATGGCAGTGGAGCAAAATCAGTATTAAATGCCTTGGATACATCCTTCTTATTGCACTCCTGCGACGATAGCAGCGATCATAGCGAACATGGGGATGTTCCAACTTCAACATCTTCATCATCATCGTCGACTAAACATCATGTTAAGATCGCTCCCAAACCCCTAAATGGCACATCATCTACGTCATCATTCATCAACAAGGGTTTTAAACATCGCATGACTGCAGCTACTGTTAAGAAAAATGTGGCCGTTCTATTTGCCATGGCCTTTATGGTTACCCTAAATGTGGGTAATTTCCAAAATTATTTAAATAAATCAACAGCATTGGAGAATGCCATGGAAGCTAGTGCAGCAGCTGCTGCGGCTAATGCCAATGAAGGCGGTGAAACACCCCTCGTAGCGCCAACAGGTAGACGTTTACTTTGGGTACCAAGCGAACACGAGTTTATGGAACAAACTAACCGCACCAAACGTGAAGCAGATTTTGCCAACATGCCGCCACCACCTCTACACTTTTTGCGACCGGTTAATCGTACGACGGGTAGGTTGAATGGAACAACAACAAAAGATGAACCACCTATAAAAATTGTGGAATTTGGACCTACGAATTATGGCAACATGACAAACTGTGCACAGGAAAATATGCGTTTGGCTAGGAATTTACATAAATGGATTGGAGACAATGGCTATTTGAACATGACTGCAGGAACAATAGACAACGATATAACTGGACGACAATTTAATTTTGGCTCAGCAGACAAGGACTACGTAGAAGTGGACTATGATATTGGTGTAAAGCAAAAACGGAAAATTTACTTGAATGGGGATGGCGAAGACCATTTGACAGTGACGAAACAAAAGAAATATGACATGGGAATGGAAGCGAATTCATTGGATATTTTCAAACCACGGATCAGCGAGGAATATTTGAGGTTATTCAAAGGCATTAAGAGACAAGATGATACATTTTATGTTTTATCATTCAATATGGATCATTTGCTTTTGCCAGCTCAGTCGTACAATAAGAGTGCCAGGCCAAAAATGGCTTTAATGTTGCCAGCCGGTGATCCGTCAATAAATGGTGACATTGTTCTCATGCAAATCGATTGTGAGGTCATGAATACCACAGAATTGAAAATAAAATCGCACATGATACCGGAGAAATTGCGACCGGTAAAATATGGTCCCAATGTGCGTGTTCATCCCACGGATGTGGCGAATAATGAGACAAAAAATAATAATGAATCATCTGGCGCAGCAAAGCCATCGGCGGCAGCAGCGGGAGAAATTCACTTGAAAAGAGAAGATGATAAGGTGGTGATGCAGCAGCCGAATGAAAAGCCTTCACAACCAACTGTCAAAGTGTACACCGTGGTGGGTCCTAAAAATCAACAACAGCAATCCAGTACACCACCAAGTGGAAATGTTGTTAATAAGCTGGTAGTCGATACGGCAGCAATCAAAAGAAGACCCCTGAAATTTAATGCAAATGATAGTGTCATTGGCAGTGGCGTGTTGAATGTTCGCAATTCTTCGCTTTTTACACGCATGAAGGAAACTGTTATTAATGGTGCCACAAATGGTTTTGTAGCAACAGCAGCTCCAGAGGTTAGAAAAATAATTTAGAGACAACTTTGGAAGGATGCTTTGTTCTTCCTACTCTCTGGACTATGTCACTTGATCTTGGATTTTTTAATTCGCAAATTCAATTCATATTTTGAGCTAAACCCTAAACTACTAAAAACCAGCCAATAGATCTCATAAAACTTTGAAATATGTTGCAGAATTTGAATAAGAACAAAGAAAACAACTTTTTTCGGTATTTTTTAATAAAAAATTACAAAACCTCTTCAGCTAAGACAAGTGACATTAATTTATGTAATTCGCTCCACTTTCATAGGTAATTCGAAGAAATATTAAAAACAAAAATTTCAAAAATCTAAAGATCCATAAGGAAGATGTTTTTCTTTAATATCAACATGCTATATTTGACATTCGTCCACTCAATATTACTTCTTAGCTTTAAAAAATCCAATTATTAAATTTTCATATGTATATTTTAAAACTATATTCGCCTAATAAACTTCGAATTACAAATGAAAATGGTATTATTAAAAACAAATTTCTTTATTTTTTACAGATGTTTACCACATAATGTGACCAGTTATGGCTCAATATTCAATTTAATTAAAAAATCAAAACTTTTGTAATATAACAGAGAGAAAATTCACAATTCACAAATTAATTTTGAAATTAATTAAAAAATGTAAACTTTTTCTAAAAAAAAACATAATTTGAATTATAGTAACTCACAAATTATATACATATCGTCACCTGAAATGCCCAAAGACGTAACGCTCAATAGGTTACGTTGAGGGTTACGTCTGGGCATTTCAGGTGACGATATATCCTTCTCTATACTTCACTAGTAATTTAAGCATTTATAACATTTCAATAATTATATTATTAATAATTTAACAACAAAAATACACGGAAACTATTTGAAATATGTACGTGATAATATTAATTGTTTTATTTTTAATTTCCTTTTTTTTTGCAATTCCAATTCGTTTTCTTAAATCGAAATACCGATAAGATGTTTAATAAATTGTTTTTGTTGTAGCGCTAAACTATATTTATAATTTTCTTCCAGCAATATTTGTGCAATTGTATCGTTTTTTAAAAAGAATTATATCATTGATATACGTTTTTCTAGTTATAGAACTAAATTATACACAGAATACACTTTTTGTAATTGTTAAGGTAATTTTATGATAAATTTGAATATTTGTATATATATTTTTTAAAAAAGATAATTTAAATAAATTAATTAAACAATAATAATAAATCTATAGGTAACACCTACAATGAATTGTTTTCTTTAAAAATTTTAATATTCCGCCGGGAAATCTGAATTTAATATAAAATCTAAATGATTTAAGGAATAAACAGATGAAGAGGATTCGATGCCACTACTTCACTTGGAAGACTTTAAATGGATTTGAAGGTGACAATGAAAAGATTCCATGGCTATTGCCTGTTGAATTGAGGGTGAATATGAAGAGATTTCCGGAATACTGATGTATTGTTGTACGAAGGTTAATACTGATACCAAAAGAGTGTAGGTGTAGTTAGCCATGATGTTTTTGGCAAATTTAACCTTAGTAATGGGATCTATGTATGTCTACTAGGAAGTTGAAATGATCTATCTACAAATAGTGGCCCAAAACAAAATTACCACAAATTAAAAAAAACACGAGATTTAGGACTTTTTTTGGGTTATTTTTGAGTATTTTTGCATCAGAGCTTTTTGTCAGGTTAACCTTCTTTATTTAACATTTACGCTGTGGAACTGCCATTTCAAAACCAGTGGGTTTTATTAAATGTGGTTAAGTGCAAACGACGGGGTATAAGCGGCTTTTCGGTGTTGTGGATATGAGAAAAGTAAGGCCGTAGTCACACTACAAATTTTTCGGAAAAGTAAAGGGTATTTTTGTCTATTTTCATGAAATAAACGCAATTGTTTTTCCTTCTTTATATTTCTGTGAAGTAATTGTGCAAAATGTCAACGACAGCACAGACATGTGGCCTTTTGCAGAACTGCAAGTATCTACTAATTTTTACCATTTTTTTTCTGATAACATAAAGGAAAAAGTGTGTTATCGTAGTAAAAAGTAGTAGCTTCTTCCAGGGGCTGGATTCTTGTTCTATGAAAATTTGAAATAAAAAATATTTCCTTTATAATTTTTTTCATTTGACAGTTTTCTCCTTTATAAAAGTTTTCATTTCACATTTTCATAGAAACAGAAACACAAACATAAGCTTCGTTCCAGAACTTTTTTGATGGCAAAAATAGTAAAAGAGAAAACTAACAAATTTTCTCTCAGAACGCATATTTGTTCAAAAAGTACAGGAACGGAAAATATAGAAAGTTAATTAATATGTCAAGAAAAAAATGTCAGACGTCACAGAAAAATAAAAAAATATTGTATGTACATACATATGTTTGTTAATTGTGATTTTGAATTTATTTCCTTTTTATATCGAATGTTATGTTCCTTAAAGATCTTCTGATGCAAGTCTTATCTGTTCAATTAGAAGTTAACGAAAGAGTGGAAGTCTAAAATGTTCGCAAAAGGCAGGTGATGTCCCCAGGCTTAGTTATATCAAATCAACCATCAATTCTACAAATACATATTTGGAACGTCCTTGGGACAACAACAAGCATAAGAAATCATATTCTAATAAAAGCATCAATTCCCTCCAACCAATTTGGCGTAGACCCCTATAAATTATATTGACTTTTGCCATAAAAACAACAAAAAAAATTATGTTAATAATTCCTCCAAAGATTTATTGAAATAGCATGAACTTTAGGAAAAAGATTGAAGTTTAGACACTCATTCGATCATTTCTCCTTTGGAATTTTTTACTAGTCGTATAAAAAAACCATCATCTGCAACATCTCAACGTTGCATTCAATTCAGGGGCCTAATTACGTGATTCGATTCGATCGAGTATTTGCTCGTGAAAAAGATTTCGACACGATAAAAAAGCGGCATGACGAGATTCGATCGAAATCGTTGATCGAATGTTTCGAGAGTAACCGGTAATCGAACTATGAAAACCTATGTGTACTATAGGGAATATGATGAAGGTAGATGTAAAAAATGTGTTTTTTGAAAGCAAGAACCAAAAAAAAAAACTAAATTATGAATGAAAAATGTAAATATTTGTGGAATTTGTTGAACAATACATTCAATAATAATTTCGGAATGAAGTTGTGCTATGGAAATAAGAAAATTATTAATTCTTGCAAAATCTTTTTGACATTGTTGTAACGGATTGCTGATACATCTACCTTAATAATCCTCTCTCAAAATAAATGAGAGAGAGTTTGGTGGATGTTTTGCATTAGCCTCTCTGAGAGAATATTTCCTTTGGTAAACAACGGGGGATGAAATGTTTAAAATGTACTTCCCTTATACAATAAAGGCTATTAATATTAAATATTTTTTTTTTTCTTTTTTCCAGAAATGCTTATTTTTTAACGACTGCAAAAGTAATTTTTGGTTAATGATTGCATGCATTTTAATTCTAAATTTATCACAATTTCTCAAAACGACTGCAAAGGACTTTTCCCAATTTCTCTTGTTATATTGTCTAAAAAATGCTGCCAATTATTTACTAACATCGTTTTTCTTCTATAAAACGACAACAAACAACAATTTTTACATTTTAAACAAAAAGACAATAAGGAAATCTTTCATTTTATTTGTTTACGATAGGTAATTTGGCCTCGAGAAATTACTCGCAAATTTATGCTCAATTTCTCGATAATTTTACTCGATAACGAATGTTGTCATCCCAACTTTGAGTACTCAGGTCGAAACAACTCGATATCGAATCACATAATTAGGCCCCAGCATTCAAACCAACAGGATCCACTACATTATCTAGTTACATGTCCGCCCTTGGCATAAACATCGATGGAACATCTGATATGTCCTTGGATTGGATGGAATTTAACATCTGTGTGTAATACGCCTACATATGTATGTATGTGGGTATTTCGCCTGTAAAAACCTCATTCATGTTGTTTCGAACTCTGTTCAGTACTCTGGAGAGATATCAACTGACCGTTTAAATAGAATTCTAATCCTATCCTTTCCAAACTGTGATGTTAGCGGGAAAGGTAACAATTAGCCTTTGGAAGGCATTAGGCTTCTGTATACGAAGCAATTGTTCCACCGAAGATATTGTTGAACGTTGAAGGACTTGAACAGTACAAATCAAGTTCTTGTGCCGGACGAGCGGAGAAGATAATCGCCGTACTTGAGGGTATATTTGATTATGGTTTCTTACAGGGAAATGTGAAAAGCCTTCTTCACAATTGCCGTTGTTGAACTGTAAGAATGAAATTATTTAATTAATATGAGCTTCGCGAAATTTTGTTTTTTATTACCACGTATTTTTATCAAACTACTCAACTACTATTGCCGAAATATCTTAATTTTATGTTGGTTGACTGTTTTCAATTCAATTTGTTTTAAATTTATTTTTATTGATGTTTTTTTGACTTTTTATTTTTCGTTCTTTCAAAAAATGTCAAATATTGCCTTTGACCAATTTACTATTTTTTACACAGCCAAATTTGTGTAGTAGAAAATAGTAGAAGAGAAAGCCATTCGGAGCCATATTTGTTCAAAGAGAATAGAACATTTTGCCAGTTTTTGTAGTTCGGGAACGCATTTTATCAAAAAAATGTAAAAATAGTACTAAATAGTACTATTTTGCAGGTTCTGGAACACAGCTATAGCAATAGATAAATATTTGATTTAGAGTTGTATAGTTCATGAACGAACTAGTTCAATTGAACGATTCATTGAAAAGAGCGTATGAACTAGATCAGTCGATATAGTTCATTATAGTTCAATAGTTCACTGAACGACGACTGACGGCGTCGTCTATGTTAAGGTATGCCTTCGTAATGTGATCAGTTTAGCTCTGTTCCTTTACGTGCAAGAATCTTCAAGTTTTACCACTTTTTACTCGAAAAGCGTTCCTTTACTTCAGACACCATACAATTCATATGGGAGCAGTTTACAACTTTTGCTACTTTTGCCGGTTTTACCACTTTCAAAAGTAAAGGAACAGACCATTTGTTTATGTTTTGGATCAAGGTAAATGGAATAGCTGTCCGAAAATGAAGATTTCTACAAAAACATACGAGACATAACATATTACAATATGTCGAATCCATTACCTATTGAATCTGCATTTTTGGATAGAAAAAACGGGAACAAAATAAAAAGAAACACACACGCACAAAGCTTTTTTGCAATGACAATTTCTACACACACACACACAACATACGATTTTTTGCCAGCCACCTAAATGAAGGATGTTTTTTCTAAAATTAATTAATCTTTCTTTAAGGATGCAATAAAACTATGTAGATGTTATATTTTTGTTATGGAGTAGTTAAATTATATTAGTCTTTTGTTTGTTTGTATTTGGTGCATGTATGCGTTTTCATCAAACGACCGATTAAGAGCCGGTGAACGATTTTGATCCAAATGATTGAACTGGACAGTGATCTATGAACTAGATTACTGACCTAGTTCAGTTTAAAGAGCTGAGCTATTGAACTAGATCTTTCAAATGAACTAGATTGTACAACTCTAATTTGATTAATGCCCGTAATTTCTACTCGTAGTTATCTATGAGTTCATAGATATCCCCCGTGTAAGCAAAATTTCATAATTTCAATCCATAGGTAACGTTACCGGGTCGAAAACAGCCGTGTTACATACACCAAGGATTTTGCCTGGTTGATCGTTGCCAATGTGCTAAAAATTGTAAAACACTTATATGTGGCAATGTTTTTACGAAATCATGAATGAAAATCAACAATGTTACCACATGTTTTCAAAATTTACACGCCTCGGTAAATGGCACGTAGAAATTACCAAACTCGTAGGTAAAGATAATTAATAGGTAGCTACCTACCCGGTTACCTAGGGCTAGAAATTACGGGCATAAGGCGTCGATTATGGATAGCAGCTCAACTGTAGTTGCGTTGCCAGAGGAGAAATTAAATGCTCTGTTCCAGAACCTGCCAGAAGCTACTATTTTTTACTACGATAACATTTTTTCCTTTATGTTATCGCAAAAATAGTACAAATTAGTAGATTCTTGCAGTACTGGAACAGACCAAAAATGAGTAAAAAGACGGAAATTTTTGTCAAATTCAACCAATATCAGTGTTTTGAACCTTCAGCTATTAATTTAATTGTAAAAAGTATAAATTTTAAAGCGGAAATAGAAAATTCTATTACTAAATTTGCTGTGGGAAACGCAACTGGAGTTGGGTTGCTATCCATAATCGACCCCTAAAAATGTGCGGCAAGGGGTAAATTAAGAATATTATATATTGCTGTTATTTGACATACAACCTCGAAGTGGGGACAGCAAAATCAAGACCGAATTTGGCTCTATGAATAGTAAAACCCATGGTAGAACAAGAGAAGGTAGCAGCAATACCCAGCTGACTGAACTGGGTTGTAGTGTTAGTGTCAAATTCCATTCGACATTTTATGTATTTATTTCTATGTTCGATGTATATTAGGGATATATATTTTTCAAGAACAAATTTATTCATCAGAAAAAAAACTATTTCCCATAAAGACGGCTTCATATCATTGACATGTAACCTCCTCCAGGTCCAAACGACATGCCGCACACTAAAACACCGCTTATGGAGGCGGTACAATATTTGTTAATATGTGTGGTATTTTGTTAAACTTGAAAAGAATAAAGCCCTAATAAACATGTGCTTTTTTGTTTTCAAAAGCAAATGATTGAAACAGCTTCTCTTTTTTCAATGAATTACCAGCGACCCGAAATATGTTTGCAAGTATTCTACTTTCTGCGAGAAATTATGCATTTAGTGGAATGATATGGAAACATTCAAATTGAAAATCTAACGAGTTTTCATTCATGTTTTCCAAAATATTCAATCAAATGTGAAAAATTATTAGTTTTTAAATTCCAATAATTTATAGACATTTCCTTGTTTTGTTTACATTTACGTTGACACTAAGGTTTACAAACAAAAACAAATTCCTTTGTGGTTGTTGTTCGAGTTGTATTTGTTGTAGTATTAACTTTACCTTGTATTTGTTCTACCATGAGTAAAACCCTTACAAATATAAAATTGTGTACCAAAATAATAAAGTTATTTGCAAGTCACTTGCAAATAATTTCAGATCATTAAGCTTAACTCTAAACGAGAAAATTAATAAAACCATAAAAAAAAACATGATCTTCGCCCTAACAGGCAAAATTTCAAAATAATAAAGTTTACATTTTATTAAGTTTGGATTCTCCCTCTTGCGCTGAGAACCTTAAATTATGGTGCCGGTATCAAACATACATTTTGTTATCGTTACCCTTTATAACCTTAAAGCTGGGTACACATTGTCAGTTTTGAATGACAGCTTTGCTGGTGCTTGCTAGTGTGGCCGTTCATTTTTGTCATTCATCATGCAACCACAAAATATTTTGTGGTTGCTGGACGGTTGGACAGTTATCGATAAATGCAAAAAATCATCATTCAAAACTGACAATGTGTACTGTACTTAAATTACACACCAATTCAAAAACGTATGAGTAACGTCATACAAACTACCGTGTGATACTACGTATACGCAGTTTTTCATAGATCGTTCAATTGAACTAGATTGAGAGAACTATACGTTTTACACAAAACATTTGTCAAATTTAAAGGTATCTAACATTTACAACTTCACCCGAACCTTCCCAATAGAAAGTGTCTTCAAGACAACATTGATGACTCGTGCACGACATTTCCAATTCGTTCACGACTCTTTGCAGACAGCCCTTTGGAATCGTTGACGACATTTTCACACAAGTGACCCAGTATTCATGCACGACAACTTGGGCGACAGGGTAAGCGAAGTTGTCGTCGACGACGATCTAGATGACTAAAATCCCCGTATTTCGTCGACGACTGTTTCACCGACCCTGTCTTGCTACTAGTCATCGATGACCCAACTAAAGACAATTTCGTTTATGCTGTCGTGTGTCAATTTTTTATTTAATTATAAAATATATAATATTTACCAAAGAAATTAGTTAAATAATTAATGATACTTAGCCCCCGTATGTTCTGCACTCCACCATTTTCTTCCAGCTTTACCACGCCACCATTTCCACAATTTTCTTCCAGCGTTACCACGACTTACACTTCTTACCCCAGCCGACCGGAAAGCGACCTCCCTTTATTTTTGGACTCTGCAAAAAGAAATGATTTTTAATGAATACTGTGAATATCCCCTAAATATTTTAAAATCTTACCATAACCACAGGCGTTGTATTTTACAGTCGCGGGAATTTTCAATGTTCTTCAACCTAAATGCACCTATTCAAAAATAACTACAATTAATTTTATAGTATTTGATTCAATGTATTCTAACTTACCGTTTTCTACATAATTCAGTTTGTATAAATAAAAATTGTTTAATCAGTAACGCGGTTTCAGATTTTTGTGGATTTATAATTTTACATTTATTCCAAAAATTGTATATTTGAATAAATATGTATGTGTACAATTGTTTCAAAGCACACTTTTGAGCATTTTTCGGTTTGTTGTCAAGACACAATGCGAGACATGGTCATGGAAGTTGTCGTGCATGACAATTTCGGAACATTCGTCAACGAATCGTCGACGAAAATGTCATCGAAGACTCGATTTTCTATTGGGTTGTGTTACCCCCCGTTTACACATGCAAGTGGCAGTTCGAAAAACACAAATACACTCACACATATTCATTGCCACACCAACTAACAACCTCACTGCCGACAAAATTTTCTTGTCAGTAATCAATGTAAGTGCTTTGAAAGTAACTTCAATTTTTTTCCGAACGTCTACACATGCAAGTGTCAGTTCGAAAAAATTGAAGTTTCGACTATAATATGTATACACAACTGTCTGTAAGTTACTTGCATGTGTAATCATTGGGTTAGTTAAGTTTGGTTTACTTTCAAGAATACAATTTTAATAAAATATTAAAAATATTACTATTTTTTCAAAACCGGTTAAGCGACACAAATAACCGGTCTTTTCGGTTAACCGAAAATTACGTTTTTGGCGAAAACCGGTTTCGGTTTTGTAACTCAGAACCGGTTAACCGGTTTCGATTTTGGACACCCTATTCTGGAACAGAGCATTTATTTCGAAATTAATGGTGATGACAAATTAACGGTAATATCGATAGTTATCGATTTTTTAAAACGAAATATCTATGGACTGTTTCAGAACTGCAAGAAACCGCTAATTAGTACTAATTTTTCGATAACATATAGGAAAAAATTGTATATTCTGTGCAGATTCTGGAGCAGAGCACTAATGTTATGCATTGTTCATACCGACTGTAATTCGCTATCTATTCGTTGTTCGAGCCCAAATTTCGTATTAATTTCTTCATTTTCCATACAAAAGTCTGAGAGCGAAGAACGATTTTTGCACATTGTTCAATTTTAATTACTCTCCAAATGACGATAAAATATGTCCCATCTCTAACACATGAGAGTATTTATCGAAATAAATTAATTATGACAGACAAAACTCAAACTTTAAAAATTTATGAAAAACACGAACATTTTTAGAAGAACTGCAAAACATGAATGAAAAGTAAACGGTGGATCGATTAGTATACATTCATAGAATAGTAAATTTTGTTTTCTCTTTCATTGCAGTTACATTTTTTGGCGATTGTTTCAAACTAAAATCGAATGTCTGCCTGAAAGTCTGTATACCAAAAAATTATTTTGGCAGGTCTCTCTCTCTCTCTCGTTAATTTTGAAAATAGAAAATTTGGAAAATGTTTGGAAAACACCACAATTTTAAGAAAAAATAGAAAACATGAATGAAAAGAATAGAGTTTAAAATAAAATAGATGTTTGAAGGAAAGACAATTATTTTTCCAGTTCATATCAACTAATTTTGCATATCTTTTGGTTGAAACTTCCTTTATAGTACGTTTATATATAACCGGATTTAACAAACCCACTGGATTTTAAATGTCAATTGCATTGGTTATATGTCCAATAAATCCTCACAAAGAAGGCTCACCCGGAAAAAAGGCTCTAATGTGTCCGGCGTTTTAAAATCAGCAAACAAAATGTATGAAAACATGAACTATGTTGGTATAAAGTATGTACGATGTCATATGAACGGGTTAATTCGTATACGTAATTGTGAGAACGAACAACGTAATTATAGTACCGGTATGAATATGGCATTTGGAATATCGATAGTTTGCCATAATATACCCAATCAACGCAGTCTACATCAAATACCCAGCAAAAAGTTTGCATCCACGGAAGCAGTTAAATCACTGGTGCAAGTGTCACGAAGTGCTTCTTTTTCTATGAATTCCTCAGTGAATTTTACAAGGGAGCGCGCAGAAAGGAAGCACTCCATTTTGCTTCCGCAGCACGCAGTTAGGAAGCACTCCATTTTGCTTCCGCAGCACGCAGCTAGGAAGCACTCCATTTTTACAATTTTTACCACTTTTACGAGTTTTGCGTTCCCGTACACAAAATTTGTTTGAAAATCGTTTACGACTTTTACCACTTTGTAAAGTACGGGAACAGGCCATTAATAAGACATTTTAATTTTATTCTTATAGGCCGTTTATATATAACAAGGTTAACCCAGTGGGTCTGGGTTTCAAATGTCATTTCCATTGTATATACTTCAAACAAATCCTCATAAAGAAGGTTAACCCTGCAAAAAACTATAATATAAACGCCGTATTACTTTAATTTCATTTGTTGAATGAAAATTGAATTTTTTATCGTTTATACATAAAAGTGCTTGTTGGATGTAATCCAAATGTGAGGAAAAGGATTGCCTTTTTCATTAGTCCACTGGAAGCGCATCCATGCATGTAATGAAATCCTCACTCCAACTTGCACCACTTCCATTTTTTTTTTTGCTGGGTACAGTCGAACCTAGATTATCCGGGAATCTATTATCGGCAAACCTCCATTATCCGTGAAAAGAAACACACAGAATTTTCTGTTAATTTTACACTGATTAACCGCGAAAATATTTATGAACAGGGTTTTAATTCATTCGAACAAATTTCAATGGACAAAAACAATGCATTATTTTAATTATTTTAAAACAGTTTCAATCGTTTAAACTTCACATTAAATTCATAATTGTTCTTATTCATAAATAGACAGCGGCAAATGCATATATGATTAGGATGGTCGTATAGAAAATCTGATTAGACAGAAACTCGTTTTATAACAAAATAAAACGAATTAGATCCAGAAATGTTTGCATATTGTGCATATTTTTACATATTTGCATAAAATTAGCATATGCAAGGATTTGTGGCCTGAATATCCCGGATGAAATTTGGTATTAAGTCTTCGTTGGGGGTATAAAACTTTCCACCCGAAATTTGTCGGTATAGCTCCACGTCTTTATGTAGCCCCCATAGAACGGTACCTCTCGATTGTCGTTACTCTTGTGCCAGACTATGAAAATTTTCATGAAAATGGTTTGAGTTTATAAACTATAAACTAAAAAAAAAAATCATGTGTTATTTTCAGTGTCTGGCACATGATACAATAAGAAGGTAGCAGCATCTGCCGTTTTTTGGTAACATAAGAGCTCTGTTCCTTTACGTGCAAGAATCTTCAAGTTTTACAACTTTTTACTCGAAAAGCGTTCCTTTACTTCAGGCACCATACAATTCATATGGAAGTAGATTACAACTTTTGCTACTTTTGCCAGTTTTACCATTTTCAAAAGTAAAGGAACAGACCAAAGATGTCAAAATTCAGCTGGCTTGATAAGGTTACCTTCTTATTGTATCATGGTCTGGCTCAAGAGTTAAGGCCTGCGTACATAAGCTGCTCTGCCTGATTTCCTTGCTTTCCTGCTTCATTTTTGACATAATAAAAATAATAGAATAAAGAAGGCCGAGGAAATTTCGAACTGGGTTGCCCTTTTCTTTTTTATTCTTTTATCAGAAGTAAGCAAGGTAAGCAGGCAAGGCAGCTTATGTACGCAGGCCTTTATTTTGAAGATTGTGGCTGTGGTTGTTATGGCCTATTCTGTCAAAAGCAGGGTTGACAATTTTTACTGTTGTTGACATTATGCAATTATAAAGGTAGATGCATCGGTAAATTGTTACAAACACTATATCTTAAAATTGAAAACAAAGACAAAGTAGTAATACTTGCGAAAGAATGATTTGTTAAGTATTGATACTTATTGTTTTTAAAGTACAGGTACGAAAAAATTACAAATATTGTAAAATTTCTAGCTGAAATGTCGCCGTATCTAGAAATCGGATGCCAGCAATCACGATGTTAGATCAGCCAAACTTTTCAAGTAGAAGTTAAGAGAATGCCATTTTTGTTTTCACTGTCTCAAGTTTTTTTTTTAACTGAAGTGAATTTTATATTTTACTATATTTGGTTCTTTTCACATAAACAGTGAAGTTCTAATTTCATATGTTTTTGTAAAACCGACTAACTGTGCAGATACGTCTACCTTTATTATTGCTCCATGTCATTTGACGTTTTAAGTCATGGCTACAAGGTTGTATTTTTCAATGATTTTCATACCTGGGGCATGGTAGAACAAGAAAAGGTAGCAGCAATACCCAGCTGACTGAACTGGGTTGTAGTGTTAGTGTCAAATTCCATACGACATTTTATGTATTTATTTCTATGTTCGATGTATATTAGGGATACATATTTTTGAAGAACAAATTTATTCATCAGAAAAAAAACTATTTCCCATAAAGACGGCTTTATATCATTGACATGTAACCTCCTCCAGGTCCGAACAACATGCCGCAAACTAAAACACCGCTTATAGAGGCGGTACAATATTTGTTAATATGTGTGGTATTTTGTTAAACTTGAAAAGAATAAAGCCCTAATAAACCTGTGCTTTTTTGTTTTCAAAAGCAAATGATTGAAACAGCTTCTCTTTTTTCAATGAATTACCAGCGACCCGAAACATTTTTGCAAGTATTTGTGACGTTCACTTTGACAGGGAATTTATTTGATTTGTTTTATTATTTTAAATGTCCAATAATAACGTCGTGACCATCTAGCGGGGCATAGTCGTATTATAATGAAACTCGTCTAACCGCAGTAATCCTATCGTTGTATAAAACGGGATTAGATGTTGTGGATTGGTTGTATAAAAAGGGAGTTAAGAATAACGTTCTTCATTTGACCTTAACAAAGAAAGAGGATGGAGAAGATTAATGTCAGGTGGCAATGAACACTTTGCTGTGAGCAGTGGAAAAAAAACGACATTACCACGATATCAAGATAATAAAAAAACGGTATCGATAATAGTGAGATAAAAACTGAGATTTTAATCTAAGTGAATATTATCTATGACCAATTGTTAAAAAATACGTTAATTCTTGAATTTACGCCGCAGAGCGAATTATCAAATATTCCATGTGGGAGATTATCTCAGTTCTCATTGCACCATTACTAAGGCTCCAGGAACTGATTTGCCGAGCCCGCCACCTGTACTTGGTCAGTTACATGCACATCCCTTTTATTCACCCACGTGGTAAAGCTGTTTTGGTCATCGAAAGCAAATGGTCAGAGTGAGTACAGTACTGTAGAAAGAAATGTGAATAAACGCCTAAGGGCAGACTAAAGGTGAAAAGTAATAATGACTGTACCCGAACCTCTTAATTTCATTATACTTATACAAAGAGCATCATTGTCATAAAAAAATGGGAATTTTAGCCCAGTACTCGATATAAGAACAAGTAAAATCTAAACGATCAATCCCTTTATTACAATAGAGTAAACTATAAAATCACATAGATCGATCGAATTTAAATGATTATGAATCTAATATAGACAAAAATGTTAAAAGCCTTACTGATAAACCAATTATCATAACTAAAAGAGTAAAGAATAAAAAAATCCAACCTCAATAAAAGTAGGAAAATACACATTAAATTTGAACAAACATTGTAAATTTGAAATTTCTATATTGCCATCTAAAAAAATACATATCTGTTTAGGTGTAAAACTTCAAAGTAAATTAGTTTATTTGTAAGAAGCAAACAATGAACAGTACTAGTAATAAGCGTATTAATATATGAATATAAATATTTATAAGGCTTTGTCTCCATTTAAAATAATACTACCAAATATAAGTTGAAATTGTAGAAAGTGAACAAAATGTGTCTGTAAATTTTATTAAGGACAAGCATGTAGCTGGCGTTTAGGGGAAGATAGGTTATGGAACCAAGGGAGATTTTCCAAAAAATATTAAGGGCTAAGAAAATCTCATTAGGATGATCGACAATAGGGTCATGTAGAGGGTGGGATAGCCAGGAGAATCGACAACAGCTGATTCCTCCGTTACATAACATTTCCTAACATATAAACTCATTTGAAGAATGTCCGTCCGTCCAAAAACACACTCATCCATCCGGAAGTGTCCATCCGTAGTTATTAAGAATGAAACCACTATAACAGCTGGCACTATTTTCTTATGTAAATGGATTAAGGCGGAAAGAACCACCCCGACCGACGAGCTCAAGCCGTAGATAAAAAAATAAACTCAGTTCTAGTGCCACCGCCAGCAAAAACCAAAACCGATCCTTTACATATGGCGCCCATCGTTCGAGCATATTTCTGCAAATAGCCATGGTCTGATTTTCATGAATATTTGTAAGTCCAGGAAAGTTTGTAGAGGAATACTAAGCCCAGTTGCTACAAATACTGAATGATTGATCTTTCTATGGTGAAACGAATATATGCCCTCAGTACATGTAAAGCACCGTAAGTCAAAATCGGTGAACCTCGAGTTCCAGATTTTTTGCTGCGTTACAATATAATGTAATTGATGGTATTGTCCGTTTCCTTTGTGTTTTTGTGTTTGTCCATCAAGTCCGAATTCTTCAAAAAAAAAAAAAAAATCTATTAAAACATCATACAACTTAGGAAATGTAGGAATTTTTAATGTTTCCATATGCAGCGAAACATCTGAAAGATCAAAATAAATTTAGATAACAAATAACTATTTGTATTAACTATCTAATGGTAGTTAGATAGGAATAATTATAAGTAGCTTTAATATTTTGTTATCATACCTATATTCCCTTGAACTATAGCTACAATTATGCTTGACCTACATATAATATTTTTGAATTGTATATCAACAGAAATACGTCAAATTATTTAAAAAAATATATATACATAACTATATCCAAATTATTTCGAATTATCTTTACTGCATATCAATAACAGACTAAAAGCACTATAACTTCAAAATTAATCCACACCCATGCATTTTTGGGATAAGATGAAATTAAGGTCAGGACACTCATTTGACAGAGCTAACTCGTCTGAACCTGGTACTTCAACAGCACATACATCTACGACAACAAACTCAATAACAATGAATACAACAACTAACTCAGTAACCACGAATACCACAACCTCTCCTACTCCTACGACAACTACTCCTACGACAAATATACCTCCAAACAATTCTAATACTGTCAATCCAACAGATTCAAATTTAGATCCTCAAAATGTGTCATCTCCACATGTCACAATTCCATCCCCTGAATATAGTAGCGTCACCGCCATTGATATTCGAAATCAATTTCAGGCTCAGAGAAACAATGATACAAGACCCGATGAAATTAATAACAATAACCCCATAATTAATGGTAGCGGGTTAAGGCTACGAGAATATGTAGAAGCATCTGTAGGTGCAGCACAAGCCAGAGCTATGCTAGAATTAGAACAAAGTCTTCAAAGATCAATCACAGAAATAGTTAGAGAAACAATTAGATCTGAAAGAGATAGTCTCAATTTGACTTTTGATACATCCCTGATAAATACCAATCACCAACCTCAAAATACGGGACAAATAAATATGAACCGAATTCCCCCACCAATCCAGGATCAAAATATACAAAATAATCCTCCATTACCACAGCCAAAGGTAGCTATACCACATATATTCAGTTTCCCACCCCCACCCATTGTGCATAAGACCCCATTAAACAATGAACAAATTCAACCACCATCCAGGGCAAATAATAACAATGCTAATACAGATTATCAAGAGAGATATCAAAATATACCAGTGTTCCAGACTCAGCAATCGCAACAATCCACGTCTGCCACTGATCACAGTTATGTTGCTAAAGACCTCGAAAAATGGGGAATACAATTTGACGGGAGCAACAAAACTGTGAGCGTGGAAGATTTTATATTTCGAGTCGAAACTATTAGGGAAGACACAAGTTGTCCTTGGCATATCCTTATGAAAGGGTTCCATCGTCTTTTGTCCGGAAATGCGTATGAATGGTTCTGGAATTTTCGTCGTCAAAATCCCGTCTGTGAATGGCCGTATTTAAAATACAATTTGAAGAGAAAATTCCAGAGATTTGAAAGTGATTATGAGGTTCAGCGTAGAATAATGGAAAGGAGACAAAATCAGAATGAAAGCGCTGACAGTTATATTCAGGAGATAACCTCACTGAACAATCAAATGAGATCACCCATTCCGGACAAAGAGCTTGTGAAAATAGTAAAAGATAATTTAAAAGATGGTTTATCACAGATGATTTTCCCTATGCATATTATCAATATAGATCATCTTCTGGAGGAATGCAGGAGAGCCGAAAGAAATATTGCCAAAAGGTGCAATTATAGGCAACAACAAACTTTCAGAAGAATAAATGAATTAGAACATTTCGAAAACTACTATGACAATATAAATCCAAATTCGACTGAAGACTATAATCTGGAAGCACTCAAAGTTAACAATTCGAATAAAGACCAAATAATATGTTGGAACTGCAAACGTTTTGGACACACGTTCATTGAGTGCGACTCCAAACAACGGGTAATATTCTGTTATCGATGTGGGTTCGATAATGTAACCACACCGAATTGCCCACGTTGTACGGGAAACAAGGTCAAGAGCATGACGAGAACGGGACCGTCATGTTCCGAGACCAAATAGTCCCAGTAAGTACAAAATCTGATTTTATCTTCACTCAAATATCTAATGATTTAAACAATAGAAATGAAGATCATAATCCTAAACAACAACTTTTCGTAAACACAAACGAAATAGCAAAATTAAAGCATGTTATTCCATACGAAGACCGACTAGCGTATTATAATAGGAAAAGAGAGGAAATTTTTCGAGATCTTCAAGAGGTACCATTATCCAAGACAGCAAAGGCAAGAAAACGTTTCAAAAATCGACAACTTGAAAGAAAATGGCTATCAATGTCGAGTTTATCTGTGGAAAATGACATGAGGCCATATCTCGATGTGAAAATGAATAACGTCTTACTAAAAGGTCTCATGGATAGTGGCGCGTCTGTCACATGCTTGGGAAGAGACTGTCTGGAAAATGTAAGAAAGATGAATGGTGAAATCTATGATTTTCATTCCATTATTAATACTGCTGATGGTCGGGGACAGACAATAATAGGTAAAGTCAGAGTCAAAATAGAAGTAGGAAATAAAACAGATATCATGACCATATATCTAGTACCATCGTTATCTCAAGAGCTCATTCTGGGATACGATTTTTGGAAAACATTTGATATTTCTATTTCATTTAAAAATCCATTATTAAACGAATTATCCATATCAGATCCCGAAAATATCGATCAGCATAAACTCAGTTATGAACAACAAATTGCGTTAGAAAATGCTAAATTGGAATATAAATGTTTCAGTAAGCACGGTCTAGGAAAAACTAAATTGGAACAGCACATTATCGACACTGGTAATGCTGAGCCCAGAAAAATGCGACATTTTCCCATTTCCCCCGGAGTGCAGAAATTAGTTTTTGAAGAAATAGACCGCATGCTATCATTGGATGTGATTGAACCAGCGACAAATGCCGCTTGGAATAATAGGGTAACCTTGGTAATAAAACCGACTAAAAATAGGCTTTGTTTAGATGCCAGAGAACTAAACAAAGTTACCAAAAAGGACGCATACCCGTTACCAAACGTGGATGGTCTGTTGAGTAGATTGGGAAATACTTACTTTATCTCGGCTATAGACTTGAAAGACGCCTTCTGGCAAATTCCGCTGGAGGAGTCTAGCAGACCAAAGACGGCATTCACAGTTCCAGGAAGGCCACATTACCAATTCAAGGTAATGCCTTTCGGACTGTGCAATGCCGCCCAACGGCTCTGCAGACTCATGGATAAAGTAATCCCATCTGAATTAAAAGACACAGTATTTGTATATCTCGACGACCTACTTATCGTCTCACAGGATTTCGATTCCCACATCGAGATGTTAATAAAAGTAGGGAAGCGTCTTACCAATGCTGGCTTGACCATCAATATGACAAAGTCTAAATTTTGTTTTAAACAACTGAAGTATCTCGGATATATTGTTGGCGACGGAAAATTAAAAACAGACCCTAGTAAAATTGAGGCCATTACAAGGATTAAACCACCTAAATGCCCTAAAGACGTCCGAAAGTTCTTGGGAACTGTAGGATGGTATAGGCGGTTCATCCCCGATTACTCGACGTTAACAGCACCAATCACGGATACGCTGAAAAAGACGTCCAAATTTCAATTCACTCCTGAGGCTATAATATCATTTGAAAAACTGAAGGAAAAATTGGTTTCAAGTCCAGTCCTCAACAGCCCAAATTTTGACATACCGTTTTTTGTCCAGTGCGATGCGTCTAACGTTGGCGTTGGAGCCGTACTTTTTCAAAAAGATGAGGACGGAAATGAGCATCCTATTGAGTTCTACTCTAAGAAACTAAATGCGGCGCAAAAAAATTATTCAACAACCGAAAAAGAATGTCTCGCGGTTGTTTTAGCTATCGAGAAATTCCGTCAGTACATCGAGTTGATGGAGTTTACTGTAATTACAGACCATTCCAGTCTAAAGTGGCTGATGAAACAGCAAGACCTTAACGGTCGATTAGCGCGCTGGAGTCTAAAATTACAGGGGTACAAGTTCCAAATTGAGCACCGAAAAGGTACTAAAAACATTGTCCCAGACATGCTTTCCAGAATGGATATGGAAGAACTATCGATGAGTACCAGTGCAATAGTCGATTTAAGTTCGGACGAGTTCAAAAGTCCGGAGTATATATGCCTCAAGGACTCCATAAGTCAAAATAAGAGTAGTCTACCTGATTTGAAGATTGATGATGGCATTGTGTACAAAAGAACAAGATTCAATCGTGGTGAACTGGACGAAGAAGAAGAATGTTGGAAACTTTGGTTGCCAAACAAGATGACCAACGAAGTTATACGAAAGTTCCATGAAACTAAAACCTGTCATGGAGGCATTTCAAAAACCATTCACAGCATCCAAGAATACTTCTATTGGCCAAAATTGTCTATTGACGTGAAAAACTTTATTCAAAACTGCAGAATTTGCAAAGAAAATAAGCATCCGAAACAGACGTTAAGGACAGTTATGGGACAGGAAGTACACACTGAACGTCCTTTTCAAAAAATTTATGTCGATTTCTTGGGACCATATCCCCGGACCCGTTCAGGAAACACACACATTTTCATTGTTTTGGATCATCGAACAAAGTTCGTTTTGTTAAAAGCCTTTTCCAAAGCAACGTCAAAAGCTGTCATTAAGTTTTTGGTCTCGGAAATCTTCCATAAATTTGGAGTGCCAGAGACGTTGCACTCAGACAACGGCAAACAGTTTACCAGCGAGGCATTTAAAGAGCTAATGATGTTATATGGGATTAATCATATGCGAACGGCTATACATTCACCGCACCCAAACGCGAGTGAAAGGGTTAATCAATCCATTTTAAACAGCATTAGGACTTCGTTGCAGAATGACCAAAGTAAATGGGACGAGAACCTTTCCCATATCGAATGTTCCCTACGTTCGACGGTTCATTCATCAACAGGTTTAACACCTTTCTATGCATTGTTTGGTTACAATATGATAACCCATGCACAAGCATATCAAGTTCTTCGAAAGATTGGTGCATTGTCTGACGGTGAAATGTGGATACTTCCTAAGTCTTCAAAAATGCAAGTCATACAGGAAAAAATATCGGAAAAACTTCATAAAGCCTACGAAAGGAATGTAAAAAGCTACAATAGAAGGGCAAAAGCTGTGACATTTAAGCCAGGTCAGGAAGCCTATCGAAAAAATTTCATACAAAGCGATTTTAAGAAGGGTATAAATAACAAGCTGTGCCGACCTTGGTTAAAATGTCGCATACGAAAATCGGTAGGAAACAGTATGTATGAAGTCGAAAATTTGAAAGGACAGTTAGTGGGAACCATCCATGCCCAGCATCTCAAATTCTGAACCAAACATCAACTCATACTCGTAAACGTTGCACGCATTCCGATTCTAGTTAATTGTAAAGATTATCCAAATAAATTCATCCTAGGTGTTCATAATTCATCTTATAATTTCAGCTCGCAAAGAATACTATAACTATTAAATATCCAGGACAAGCATAGAGCTGTCTAAATCATACTTGAATGACCCCTTTGGTCATATACACATAGATGTCAACCAACGTTTTCAAATATGCAACCATTAAATATATATAATATAATGACGTAAAACACTAATTTATTAGGAGAACAAAGTCAATTCATTTACCACTATTGTTAGGACAACTCGGTAAACATGTTCTTATAGGTACCCGGTGTTATTCATGTCGATCTAAAAAAATCTTCATTGAAAATGGTCTCAAATAATTTCATACATATTTGTCTATGGTGTCAATGTGTCTGGTATTCATTAAAAATTTACACATCTAGAGAATAAGTCTCAATAACAGCCTGAAATATTTCAGAAAATAGTTAGAAGCTTGGAAGACATGGTTCATTTGAGTTTGACAATAAATAAGTAACAGCGCAAAACCCCCATAGCAAAAATTGTTATCTGTAGCCTTTTCATAGTATGTTCAGTCGGCCTCATATTCGTATACAAATACTCCAAAACAACAGGCATGCCATAACTCGAAGACGAGAGAAAATCACCACTAACTATTTTGAATGAAAACAATTTAAGTAAAAAATAAGGTAGCATGCACATATGTAGGTATGACTTGATTGATAGAGAATACCTTTTTTTCGTATATTTAGGTTCCCGAGAATAAAAAGATAACGCCGTCCCTTCAATACGCACCGAGCAGAAGTAATAATGGATACGGAAAAATATTTTTTGTTGTCTAGTCATAATTGTACTTATTTCACATCTTCAAAGACTCTTTGGTGAAAACCATTTGGGGGCAACTTGGACTACATTTCGTAATGATGGTCATCACCGCTTTAACATACACAAGGTGCCACAGAACATTCAATAGCGATTTCACTTTTTCGTTACACATTTCCAAACACTACAAAATTATTTCATACATAAAACATTGTTAAATTTTGTAAAATAAAGAACCATAAGATCTTTAGCCACTATTTGCATATAATAACAGCTGAAGTTTGTTTACAAATTTAATGTGACAGCCGTTTGTTTACTTTGGAATACATGAAACTGAAAAAGTGATTCTCTATGATGGACGCACAGATATTGTCAAGAATACGGACGAGACGTCTGATTTAACCCCTTGTTTACACACGACAATTACTACATCACGTATTTTGTTTACAAGCATTTTTTAACCAAATTTTGTGAAAATATGACGGACGTCTGGGAGTAAAAAGGTCTTGTGTAAACGAAGAGTTGGTCTAGCCCGTAAAAAGTGAACAATGTATTTCCCAAATTTTGTTTCTCCAGAGCTGTCGAATACAAAATCTGGCTTTGTGACGTTCACTTTGACAGGGAATTTATTTGATTTGTTTTATTATTTTAAATGTCCAATAATAACGTCGTGACCATCTAGCGGGGCATAGTCGTATTATAATGAAACTCGTCTAACCGCAGTAATCCTATCGTTGTATAAAACGGGATTAGATGTTGTGGATTGGTTGTATAAAAAGGGAGTTAAGAATAACGTTCTTCATTTGACCTTAACAAAGAAAGAGGATGGAGAAGATTAATGTCAGGTGGCAATGAACACTTTGCTGTGAGCAGTGGAAAAAAAAACGACATTACCACGATATCAAGATAATAAAAAAACGGTATCGATAATAGTGAGATAAAAACTGAGATTTTAATCTAAGTGAATATTATCTATGACCAATTGTTAAAAAATACGTTAATTCTTGAATTTACGCCGCAGAGCGAATTATCAAATATTCCATGTGGGAGATTATCTCAGTTCTCATTGCACCATTACTAAGGCTCCAGGAACTGATTTGCCGAGCCCGCCACCTGTACTTGGTCAGTTACATGCACATCCCTTTTATTCACCCACGTGGTAAAGCTGTTTTGGTCATCGAAAGCAAATGGTCAGAGTGAGTACAGTACTGTAGAAAGAAATGTGAATAAACGCCTAAGGGCAGACTAAAGGTGAAAAGTAATAATGACTGTACCCGAACCTCTTAATTTCATTATACTTATACAAAGAGCATCATTGTCATAAAAAAATGGGAATTTTAGCCCAGTACTCGATATAAGAACACGTAAAATCTAAACGATCAATCCCTTTATTACAATAGAGTAAACTATAAAATCACATAGATCGATCGAATTTAAATGATTATGAATCTAATATAGACAAAAATGTTAAAAGCCTTACTGATAAACCAATTATCATAACTAAAAGAGTAAAGAATAAAAAAATCCAACCTCAATAAAAGTAGGAAAATACACATTAAATTTGAACAAACATTGTAAATTTGAAATTTCTATATTGCCATCTAAAAAAATACATATCTGTTTAGGTGTAAAACTTCAAAGTAAATTAGTTTATTTGTAAGAAGCAAACAATGAACTGTACTAGTAATAAGCGTATTAATATATGAATATAAATATTTATAAGGCTTTGTCTCCATTTAAAATAATACTACCAAATATAAGTTGAAATTGTAGAAAGTGAACAAAATGTGTCTGTAAATTTTATTAAGGACAAGCATGTAGCTGGCGTTTAGGGGAAGATAGGTTATGGAACCAAGGGAGATTTTCCAAAAAATATTAAGGGCTAAGAAAATCTCATTAGGATGATCGACAATAGGGTCATGTAGAGGGTGGGATAGCCAGGAGAATCGACAACAGCTGATTCCTCCGTTACATAACATTTCCTAACATATAAACTCATTTGAAGAATGTCCGTCCGTCCAAAAACACACTCATCCATCCGGAAGTGTCCATCCGTAGTTATTAAGAATGAAACCACTATAACAGCTGGCACTATTTTCTTATGTAAATGGATTAAGGCGGAAAGAACCACCCCGACCGACGAGCTCAAGCCGTAGATAAAAAAATAAACTCAGTTCTAGTGCCACCGCCAGCAAAAACCAAAACCGATCCTTTACATATTCTACTTTCTGCGAGAAATTATGCATTTAGTGGAATGATATGGAAACATTCAAATTGAAAATCTAACGAGTTTTCATTCATGTTTTCCAAAATATTCAATCAAATGTGAAAAATTATTTGTTTTTTAAATTCCAATAATTTATAGACATTTCCTTGTTTTGTTTACATTTACGTTGACACTAAGGTTTACAAACAAAAACAAATTTCAATGTGGTTGTTGTTGAGTTGTATTTGTTGTAGTATTAACTTTACCTTGTATTTGTTCTACCATGTACCTGGGGCTGGATTCTTGTTCTATGAAAATTTGAAATGAAAAATATTTCCTTTATAATTTTTTTCCTTTATAAAAGTTTTCATTTCACATTTTCATAGAAACAGAATTGAGCCCCTGGCCTACTTTATTGGTAGTTCGTTACAACTTCTCTTATGCCATGTTCATACCAGTATTTGAATCACGTTGTTCGCTCTCATAATGTCATGTTCACACGAGCGTTTCAATTACGTTGTTCGCCTGTCGGACGACGTACACGAATTAACCCGTTTCCACGACACCATTCGTAATTAACAGAAACATAAACAACATTTTCTTAATTTTTGTTTCCTTGTTTGCACGATAATTTGAACCGAATAGAATAGACTTTCATTCAAATGTATCTTCTATATTTAATTACACACATTTCATTCATTTTTTCCATAAATTCTGAATAATTTTGTATTTTCAATACATTTTTATATGTTTCTATTTTCAAAATTAAAGAGAGAGAGAGAGAGAGAGACATGTCCAAGCAATGTTTGTGTATACAGACTTTCAGTTATTTGTTTCCCTTTTGTTTCTGATTTTTTACGCGATTTTGGACTAATGGACAAGGAATGTGTGTGGAATTAAGAAGTAAACACAATCATCTTCCTTCTGCATCTATATAAAATGTTTAGTTCATTAATTTTCATTAATCTTTTTCTTTTTTTCTACAAATTTTTGTGTTTTCAACAAATGTTTTAATTTTGAATTTAGACATGTCATAATTAATTTTTTTCGATAAATTCTCTCATTTGTTAGAGATGAGACTTTTTTTATTCGTCGTTCAGAGAGTATTTCTTCTCGAATAACGTAGAAAAATCGTCGTTTGTTCATAGAATTTTGTGTGGGGAAATAAGTAATTTATTCGTAGTTATGGGTCGAACAACGAATAGAGAACGAACGACGTACCGTGGAAACGGGCTATAATTATGTACACGAATTAACCCGTTCATACGACATGGTACATAATTCATAGCAACATGATTTGCTCTGTTCCTTTACCTACCTGAGGTTACCATTTCTTACCATTTTTAACCTGCAAAGTGTTCCCTTACTTTAAATAGCATACAATTTATATGAGAGCAATTTACCACTTTTACCATTTTCTGCCACTGTTACCATTTTTAAAAGTAAAGGAACAGACCAATTCATATTTTCATACTTTTTATTTACTGATTTTAAAGAAAGTTTCGTCCAAAAAGCGAGTAAAATTAATTGATATGAACTGAAAAACTATTTGTTCTTCATTCAGATATCTATTTAATATTTAATTATATTAAGTGTGTTCGTTTACTCAAAATTTTTACAAATTGTTACTGGAAGTTGTTCGTTTACTCTACAGTACAATGCAAAAGACCTTAGTCGTTTACAAGAAGTTACTGGACTTGTACAAATTTGTACAAATTATTGAGTAAACGAACACAGCTATTATTTTCATTCATCTTTTCTATTTTTTCCTCACAATTTTGGTGTTTTCAGCACATTTTTTAATTTTTCTATTTTCAAAATTAACGAGAGAGACACCTGCCAAAGTAACTTTTTGGTATACAGACTTTCTGGCAGGAATTTGATTTTTGTTTCTAAATTTGTACGCGAATTTGAAACGATGGACAAGAAATGCAACTGCAATAAAAGAAAAGAGAAAATTTGCTATGATTTGAATGTATACTAGTCGTTAAACCGTTAACTTTTTATTCATGGTTTGCAGTTTTTCTAAAAATGTTTGGGTTTTTAATGAATGTTAAATTTTATACTTTTTGTGTCATAATTAATTTATTTCGATAAATTCCCTCATTTGTTAGAGATGGGACATATTTTATCGTCGTTCTGAGAGTAATTTAAATTGAACAATGTACACAAATCATTGTTCGTTCTCAAAATTTTGTATGGGAAATGAAGTAATTGTATCGTAATTTGGGGTCGAACAACAAATAGAGAGCGAATTACCGCCAGTCTGAACAAGGCATAACTCTTGTGTCAGACACTGAAAATAACACATGAAAATATTTTAGCTTTTAGGAGAGAGCGGAGGTGAAAGAGCTCCCTTTCTCCCTTCTTACCCATAAGCTCAAACCATTTTCATGAAAATTTTCATAGTCTGGCACAAGACTAAGGTTCTCTTGGCAAATTTTTTCTCCAAGTCCCCACTTAAAGCGGGGTACACATGATCGGTTTGACTGTCGATTTTTTGGAATTATCGATTACTGCCAAACAGTCCAGCACCACAAAATATTTTGTGGTTGCCTGATGACTGTCAAAGGAAAACGGCCACACTGGCAAGCAACCGATTATTTGAGCAAAACTGACAGTCAAAATTGATCGTGTGTACCCCGCTTTAAACATCATTCATGATTTCGGCTAGGTTGGCAATACGCTTTTAACAAATTGCCAATCATTTGAATTCTCCAATACCTTCAATTTGCATTTCAAGTTTTTAACCATTTTATGCCGGCTGTTTTGTCCAGTCTACAATTTACAGTCAGTCTTTATTGTTTCTGGAAGTAAGTTGGCGGAAAAGAAAATTAACCTCTTTTTAAGGAATAGAAATCAGACCACAATATCTAATCTCATGTTGGAAAAATAGGTGCAACAGTAACTTGAATTTTTGTTCTGATTTATTGCAGATTTTATTAATAATCATCATGCTCAGACGTAGTTTACGTTTATATCCAAGTGGCTTGAAGTGAGTATATAATATAGATATTTTTTAATTGTTATTTTATAACTTGTAGATCTGTGTTGTTTTTTATTTTGTGAACATTTATTTGAAATCAATGGAGGTCAGGCAATTAATCTCTAGCCATCCATCCATCAAGTTTATCTGGAAGGGGTGATTCAACTCGACTGCACAAATATTTGCAATCTCACTGTTGTGGTTTTCACTTTTGCTTGGTTGCTTGCTGTTGTTGTCTTAAGTGATTTTGTGTTGTCCCCCATTTAAAAATTTCCACAAACAAATATGAAATTTATATATAAAAAAGCCAAAATACGCAAAAAAAATGTTCACACACACAAACAGCCACATAGCAAACATTTCATATCTTCTTTGTCTTTCAAATAACATTTCTTCGTTATGAATTTTTGGAGAAGGGGGAGAAAAATGCCTGACTTCTAACAAGTTGTGTCTTTCTAATTTGCAATTATTTAGCAGGTCTATTTCTAAATGTGCAAAAATAATACGTATTTGTAAAAAATGATTTGTTTATTTTTGTTATTGTTATTCTACAGTGTAGCCAAAATGAGTTCCACCAGCCAATTGGGGGATTTGGGTAGCGGTGCTGGAAAAGGTGGTGGTGGTGGCGGATCTATTCGCGAAGCCGGTGGAAGCTTTGGCAAAATGGAAGCTGCCCGTGAGGAGGAATTCTTCTACAAAAAGGTAGGCAATTCATAATTGGTAGAATAATGTTAAATGTTCGTGGCCGTTGTTAGGGCAAATGATGTCATCGAAAACATTTCACAAAGTGTTTTCTTTTTGTTGGAACAACATTTTTGTTGTTATCATATATGCAGTAAACAATCGATATGAGTACATCATATATACATACATACAATAGGGGGAATGTCATTGACGTTTTGGGAATTTTCGTCCAAAAATCTATAAGAAAAAATGCTCCACCATCGAATGAAAGATATAATAACCTCTTTATTCCGTATGTATGTATATTATCTTATTGGAATATATATACTTAAATACTTAATCTGTCTTAAATTCTTAATCGCTTTAGCAATATCCACCTGTGTATCCAACCTTTTTTAACCCTCAGCCTTTAGTCTAAAGAGGGGATGTCCGTCCGTCTCATCACCTCATCAGTCAAATAGAATTTCAGCCTTTCACAATGTGGAGGCAGCAGATCATAAAGCTATCCAATCACACACACACATCAGACATAGTCATGTCATATAGTTAGATGTTGGAAACAGGTCTACTGCTGACAGGATCGATCTTTTGGGCGGGGACAGCCGACACGGGACCCTAAAAACTGTTGAAGATAGCTTAGAGAAACCAAATAGGGCACTCCTCGAGCAAATGGAAAGACTTGTTCCAGAATAGCAGAGCTAGGACATGCTACTCAATTTGACCCTAACTGGCGACGATCTGGACTCCACTGTGTCAGACAAGTCTACTGGGGTAGATAAGAGTAGGATGGTGGAAGGGATTATGGACTCAGATGTTCAACTGGCAACAAGCCCAGTTCCAGGTGATCATATATCGGCACATACCGGTAAAAAAACTTTAAATGCGGGATGCAACAAGATCATTGATTGTTGATAGGGAATCCATCGAGGCTTCAACAACAGTCAATGACCCTAAGGAAAAATCTGCCAGAGAAGTAAAGGATACAAAGCACTATAAACGTGATGAATGTACATTCTGAGAAGAAGGCCTTCATCATCAGAAGCAAACTGAGGTACAAACATGAAGAAAAACGTACCCTGACACGAACTTCAGGTGGACAAGTTGCTCAAGTCAAAGCCTTTTAGAAAGCTGCGGCGGTGTCAACGTGGTTGGACCAAGAAACCATCATCATCTTAGAAAGCGGGCAAAGTTCACATGGTCCCAATCCTCACCCAAGAAGACGATGACTTTTCGGGTGGTCAACCAATAGACGCATGGACACGACGCACTATGTCGTGAGTTCATATTAACTGTGGCCAAAAATAGAAGGAGTTGTTGTAGGTGCATCAATTTTGGTACACGTACCTATTATTGACTTACAATCTCCAGGACAAAAACTGGGATGGTCGGTCCACGTTTTGATATAATAGCCCCCATAGAACAGTACCTCCCTATTTTCAGTATTTTGAGAGTTTTAGTCATAATGACCAACCGAAATTACTGAAATTTGGTGGTTAGTCTTGGTAGTTAGTATGAAACATTCCAACTGAGAATTTTGGGTGTAGGTCCACGTTTTGATATAGCCCCCATAGAACGGTACCTCCCAATTATCGGTATTTTGAAGATTTTAGCCTCATTATTACACCGAAATTTCTGAAATTTGGTATTTAGTCTTTGTTGGGGGCATACAACTTTCACCTTGAATTTTGTCTGCATAGGTCCGGTTCGCTTTGTTAAAATAGAGGGTAACCCCTGAGTGAGGTGGTCGCAGAAAAGAAATGACATGTTCGTCTGCATCGATGTACTAAGTACCACAGACTTGGGTAGCTGTATACACCACATGATCACTATTTACTTCCAATAAAAATTAAATCCATTTTTGTTCACTCAAAGCAACTTTAAAAATTTTAAATTTATTTTAGAACAATAAATTACTTTTAATATTAAAATTTTGGAGCATAATACAAGTTATTAATTTTAGTATGTAAAATAACGACAAAAATACATATTTCCAACAATAATCGGATTTGAACCTTCCCATGGACAAAACTACTTGACAAATCAATACCATCATTCAAATTCCTTCAAATTGAAATGTTTACTATAAATTCTCATCAATAAATTTGTATTCCAAATTACTTGATTTTGACCATTTTTGGCCAAGGTCGTGACACTGTGCGACGCAATGACACCCGCTAACGACCTACAAGTGGCTATAAACGAGAGAGCTTATCGCAAGCGGTCTGTTTCTGACATGACGGTAAATCAGGGTGACCATCAGTACGACAACAACTTTAAAAAGGGCATCAAGGTCATAACTGCCGTAACAAGAAATCGCGAGATTTCCTTGTTTTTTATTCGTTCCTAAGCGCGTCTGCATTTACTCTGTATTATCGGTATAAAATTGTCTTCATCTTCAAAAGTAGCTTAGCCGATTCTGTCGAAAATAATTTTGCCTGATGCAATTTTTGAGGTGTTTTCGTCAGTTTCTTTCTAATATTTGATATCTATAATTGATTAGAATTTTATACAGACTAAAAGTTTATGATGAAATACATGTTACCAATGAATCACGCAAATGCTTATCGTGCGATATGTCATATATTGGCAAAGA
Organism: Musca autumnalis; assembly: GCF_047663935.1. Classification (NCBI taxonomy): domain Eukaryota; kingdom Metazoa; phylum Arthropoda; class Insecta; order Diptera; family Muscidae; genus Musca; species Musca autumnalis. The sequence goes on from NW_027412088.1 coordinate 99,330,859, forward strand.
TATAGAGTAATGATTTGATATGTTTAAAATGTTAAATCATGCAAACATAAATTAAATTAAAATGAAAAATCAATTTAGTATAACCGTCCTAAGTCATTAGGTTATTAATATTAACCCAGATATGCCCAACGTCCTATATATAGAACACAAAAAATTCTTGTTTTCATGACATGTCAGCTTTATCAAAGTAACGTTTTTATTTCTGACCTGAAGGATATAGCTAGAAATACATCTGGACACCATTTCGAGGGGGCCCAGTACAAAAACTTTTAATTTTTGTGAGAAAAATATAGAAAAATTGTGTAAAAAATGATCATGGTCACTATCAAGCCTTGGGCATATCTGGGTTAATCCCATTGATGCACTCTGCGATATCCTATAAAAATAGTACAGAATGACTTCTTGAGGGGACAGAGGATTTTTGACTTGTTCTAATTCTAATTAATCATGTCAAGATCCTCTAAGTTTTTTGATCGTCAAAAAGATTTTAATTATATACTCATCCCGTTTTCATTTAAATTCCTAAAGAAATAATCTTTTAATGTTTTTCATTTCCAGCAAAAAGAGCAATTGGAACGTTTGAAGAACGACCAAATCCATCAAGCTGAATTCCATCATCAACAAATTAAAGAACACGAGGAAGCCATTCAACGCCACAAGAAATTCTTGGAAAATTTGAGCAAATAAATGTGCACAAACAAATGCATCTCCCTCCATGGCCGTTTCCTCAATGTTCCAAACAATAATGGCCGAATTTAAAGTTTTTGCGAAACATCACCTTTACAACAACCTTATATTGCAATGATATCAATGATCCTTAACACGATTTGCCTATAGCTTATTGCACTTAAACGTAACTAAAAAGTAATTTATTTAATAAAAGTTTACAACAAAAAAATAGACTTTTGGAGAAATTTACAAAGTTTGCAGAAGTCAAACATTGTCACTGTCTTAATTTAACGAATTCTTTTGTTGTTTTTTGTATTCTTGGCATTTGATATGCTTGTGAAATATTGTTTTGATAATAAAACTTATTTTTGATAAATGAAATATTAAGGTATTTATTTAAATTGTTGTTGTATTTTTTGCAAAAATGTTTGTTTTCGAATTTGCGTGGTTTGCGTCCAGTGCATTTGGTATTTTCGTGGGGAGCAGATAAGTGAAAATGCATGCAGGCAAGATAAGAATTAATTTTGAATTTTAGATAATAAATAATAAAGCAAGGTAGTACACTTATGAAAATATTTATTGGAAATGTTTAAACGATTCTGAAATGTTTGATTTTATATCTCAGCTTTGTTGCTTAAGAACAAAGACGACACGAATATAAGTTATATGCTTCAGCTACTCGTTGATTTAAACCGAGGTGCCCCGCTAGGGATAACAGTATTGGCGCGATGCGGAAGCTTAATGGGGGAAATTGGGACCGACCAAAGTTTATCCACGTAGCGGTTCCGTACGAATTATAGATCCCCTAATGCCTGGGTGTCAGGCGAACATGTGCCTATCGGTGTTCCGAGGTTTGCAGTTAGGGTACCAAATGTATTAGTACGGAGCCTCGTTGAAACATGGGTGCCTCAATGCCGTATAGACTTAGTTGTCAAGTCCTTGGCATAGTATTGGAGGGCTATATAAATTAATGACACATAGATCCTAAAAAATCAACAAAAACAACTCTAAACCTAATGATGGCAACTCGGCAACGCCAAAATAAAATGAAATGGGGAAAAACCAGGACTAGGGAAACTCAGCCTACGGTTGACGAGACGGTAGTTTCTGGTGGTGACGGACAATATGCACACAGCCTAGAAGTTGTCAAGGACAGTCTGACTGAACAAAGCCGGCAACTTAATAAACCAGTACCAGTAGGGAACTCCTCGACCAGCTGGACAGGCTTGTTCCGGATGAGCATAGTGAGTTACATAATTTAACCCTGACTGATGATGAGCTGGACACCACGGTGATTCCGGCCAAGTCTACGCAGGAAGATTGCTGTGTCTCTAACGAAGGGAGTACGGACCTTGATGTCCAACCGAAGGCAAGTCCGATTCCGACTGGTCCTGTGTCGGCACATGCCGACAATAAGCTTCAAAGGCAGACGGCAACTGAAACGATGTCCGACGACGGGGAATCTAATGAGACCCCGAAAACGGGCAGCGACTCAAAGGTTGCATCTGCACGAGAAGCATCTGATGCGAAGCACTATAGACGTGCCGTATCCTATCTTCGCAAGTTCGTAGGGAGAGATGCGAACATGCATTCGGCGAGGGAGTTCCACCTAATTAGGGGTAAGTTGAAATTCATAAGGAAGTTCGAGAGAACTTACCCACGTGAATTTCATCGCGAGCTCCAGGTGGAAAGGATCTTCCTCCTGAATAAAGTAGTAGAGCCGGCTAAGCCCACTGCCTCTGGCAAATGTGTTCTGTTCCGAAGACTAACCCGAGCCGAAAGGTAATGGAAACGGCTATTGAGTGCACCCCAAACCAACGGGCACCCATAAGGGTGCTCGACCGGTAAAGGACTCTTCCTCAAAGCCCGATTCTGCTCCGAAAAGCAAAGTTGAAGCGGTTGGAAATGCTGGTCTTAACAGGGAGATCGTAAAGTCAGCTAAGGAAACATTGTCTTCTGGTGGAACGAACAATGCCCCACAGCATAAATCTGTGAAGCGCGTTCGTTCCTCCGAGGGTCCACAGCCTTCACCTAAGAAGACGATGACTTCTCAGCTGGTTGAACCATCAACCTCGTATGCGGCAGCCGTTGAGCGTACAACCAAGGGGGAGCAACTGAGAACGCATCTCCAAAGGCATCCACCTCCTTTGGAAAAGTTAACTCCAAGGCGCACGGTCAAGGACGCAAAAAGACATACAATAGACCGGCCACAATGGCGAATGAAGAAGACCTTCAAGTGGCAATCATCGACAGAGATGACCCTAATGGGAGAATCAGCGACAGCCACTGGTTGCTATTTGAAATCGGTCTGCCATAGTTTCTGGACCGGAAGATCAGGAGGATCGTCAGTTTGGCAGCGCCTTCTTACGAAAGGGTGTCAAGGTGATTAACCGCCTGAACAGGAAATCACGAGATTTCCTCGTTCGGGCAGTTGATGGCTTTGGTGCACTTTGGGAAGGAGCTGATCTTGCGGCGGTCTCCTTATCTGATATTCCGTCCAGGAATATTCTCTCAGCCTGGGTTTCCCCACCTACTGTGGACAAAGAGCTCTTGCTGAGGATGTTAAGATTGAAAAATCCAACCTCACTACATCGGGCTGGACTGTTATAAGTCTAGCACCCTGTAACGAGGACGGTGGGATGGTTGCAAGAGTGGCTGTTGACCCCCTGCGGAGTTATATCTTAGAGAACGTGAGGGAAAACTGAATTTCGGTTCAGGATGGGTTCGATTTCGACTGAGCCCACCCCACGAAACTCTGTAAGAGAAGGAAAACGGCAAAGGCTGCGCATTAGGGTTATGACTTTTTTACAACCTCATATCCCTGTATCATAGCGTGATGAGTTTTGCCATAAGATTACATAAAATCTTAATTATAAGTTGATTAGGTGAAAAAACCTCACGCACAAAATGATTTTAAAATTTGAATTTATCAAAATTATGGACAATTTTTTGAAGTCACTGAAAACAGATATATAACACTGTACAACAAAATCGAACTTTTTTTAAAATTACAAGAAACCCCGCACAGATTATGAAAGAGGACCGAAAAAAAGAAGACACGTGTATCGGCATTTTGAAAGTTTACGTCGGGAAGTAACCTAAATAGTCTTGGCAAGTTCCGCCCATTTCTACAGGTTTTGAAATATTCGACATCAGATTCCTTGGAATCCTTGAATTTTAGGTACAAAGTGTCTTTGGCAATATTACTGACAACAATGCGGGGTATCTTTTTATGGAAAAAATTAACCCTCATGCGAGTTACTAAAGGGGTATTTTTGGTCCCTTTTTTCAAAAACGTTTAAAAACTCCTTTAAAATGTGATCGTATCGAATCAAAATATTCTACAAAATTATTTGTCATAAAATTTTACTATAAGTCCCCGAATACACCAAAACTCTAAATCGTACCTAAACGTCAGGAATCTGCCAAAAGTAAAATCACGTTTTAGGGTTAATGTTGTACTTTATCTGAGTTTATTAAGTTTTGTCCAACAAAACTTCATTCTAGATGGAAGACGTCAAAGACAGAAATATTCTCCATTAAATTTCAATATAAGCCTCCGAATAAATGAAATATGTATTTGCAATATATATCAAGAAAATATATACATCAAATTTGCCAACAAAACACCCAAATATTTTTTGAATAAATTAGTTTTGTTCTTTTTTCGAGTTGATGCATGAAAGTAACATGAAATTTAGTTCTAGACGAAAAGTGTTAAAAGAAGAAATATTGTACACAAAATTTCATTGTAAGTCCCAGAACAAACTAGATATCTAAGTAAAATACTTTGATAAGAAAATGACGTTACAAAATTAGATATTATAGGTAGAAATTATTTGTTACACTTTTAGACTCTTAATTAAAATTTATTCCATACTGAGTCAAAATCTCCTAAAATACCGCACGTTTTGGGGGTTATGTCAAAAGAATAAATGTTCCAAATCAAATTTCATTATGAGTCTCTGAACAAAAGAAATTTGTAGATATAACATTTAACATCTCCAGAAGCTTTCGCTTTTTATATATGACTTGGGACCATATTCTACCGTTTTTATTTACATTTTCGTTATCTGAGGCCACAAAATATATTTTATTGAAGTTTTTTGATAATAAATTCTTTCAGAAGATTATGTGTGCTCGATCCAAACTGTTTTTGAAATATCTATGGTGAATATATATAGGGAAAATATTGATAACCCAGATCGGACTTTGAAAAATTATGTATTTTAGTACTATAAACGAAAATAAGGTCATCAGGGTAAGTCATAGGTTCCTGATATAGTAAGTGAAAATGCGGGGATTGTCTACGGCTATTGTCTAGTGAATATATTTCTGACATACGAGTCCTAACATCCATGGTTTTGGCATGGTCCTAAATACTCTAATGATGGCACCTACACCCGCATTGATAAAATTGACTGAATTAACCCTAGGAACTGACATACATGTGTGTATCATGAATGATCATAACAAATTTAGTTAGGATATGGCTAGTTATTTCGATTTCAAGGGTTAATTCAGTCAATTTTAACAGAGCAAGAGTAGCTGCCATCATTAGAGTATTCAGGACCATGCCAAAACCAGGGATTTTAGGACTCGTATGTCAGATATATATTCACTGGACAATAGCCGTAGACAATCCCCGCATATTCACTTACAATATCAGGAACCTATGACTTATCCTGATGACGTTATTTTAGTTTATAGTACTAAAATACGTAATTTTTCAATGTCCGATCTGGGTTATCAATATTTTCACTATATAAACCATAGATATTTCAAAAACAGTTTGGATCGAGCACACATAATCTTCTGAAAGAATTTATTATCAAAAAACTTCAATAAAATATATTTTGTGGCCTTAGATAACGAAAATGTAAATAAAAACGGTAGAATATGGTCCCAAGTCATATATAAAAAGCGAAAGCTTCTGGAGATGTTAAATGTTATATCTACAAATTTCTTTTGTTCAGAGACTCATAATGAAATTTGATTTGGAACATTTCTTTTTTTGACACAACCTCCAAAAATTGCGGTATTATAGGAGATTTTGACTCAGTATGCAATAAATTTTAATTAAGAGTTTAAAAGTTTTACAAATAACTTCTACCTATAATATCTAATTTTGTAACGTCATTTTCTTAACAAAATATTTTACTCAGATATCTAGTTTGTTCTAGGACTTACAGTGAAATTTTGTGTAGAATATTTCTTCTTTTAACACATTTCGTCTAAAACTAAATTTCATGTTACTTTCATGCATCAACTCAAAAAAAGAACAAAACTAGTTTATTCAAAAAATATTTGGGTGTTTTGTTGGCAAAATTGATGTATATATTTTCTTGATATATATTGCAAATACATATACCATTTATTCGGAGACTTATATTGAAATTTGATGGAGAATATTTCTGTCTTTGACGTCTTCCAACTAGAATGAAGTTTTGTTGGACAAAACTTAATAAACTCAGATAAAGTACAACATTAACCCTAAAACGTGATTTTACTTTTGACAGATTCCTGGCGTTTAGGTACGATTTAGAGTTTTGGAGTATTCGGGGGCCTATAATAAAATTTTATGACAAATAATTTTGTAGAACATTTTGATCCGATACGATCACATTTTAAAGGAGTTTTTAAACGTTTTTGAAAAAAGTGACCAAAAAGACCCGTTTAGTGACTCGCATGAGGGTTAATTTTTTCATAAAAAGATACCCCGCATTGTTGTCAGTAATATTGCCAAAGACACTTTGTACCTAAAATTCAAGGATTCCAAGGAATCTGATGTCGAAATTTTCAAAACCTGTAGAGATGGGCGGAACTTGCCCCGCCTCTTTAGGTTACTTCCCGACGTAAACTTTCAAAACACCGATACACGTGTCTTCTTTTTTTCGGTCCTCTTTCATAATCTGGTCGAATTATCTTGTAATTATTTTTTGTGTTGTACAGTGTAATTGAAAATAAACTTTAGAGCCACATGAGATAATTAAAATGACATAAAATTTATTTCTCACTATTTTTCTTCAATTCTGAGAATCGTAAAAATATCGTAAACGCTTTTATTCAAAAATATAATTTTTTAACGAAAAAACAAAAAATTTAAAATTTTTTCAAAGTGACTTTTTTCGCGACTTTTTTCATATTTGAATGAAATAAACGTTATTATAGTTATTAGTAGGATTATATTTATTAATTTGTGCAACAAAAAATAATTTTTTGAAAAAAAAAATTTTTCATTTCATATATTTTTTTAAAAAATAATTTTTTTAAAATCAATTTGTGCGTGAACTTTTTTTATATTTCATTGGAATAAACCATGGTAGAACAAATATAAGGTAAAGTTATTACTACAACAAATACCACTCGAACAACAACCACAAAGGAATTTGTTTTTGTTTGTAAACCTTAGTGTCAACGTAAATGTAAACAAAACAAGGAAATGTCTATAAATTATTGGAATTTAAAAAACTAATAATTTTTCACATTTGATTGAATATTTTGGAAAACATGAATGAAAACTCGTTAGATTTTCAATTTGAATGTTTCCATATCATTCCACTAAATGCATAATTTCTCGCAGAAAGTAGAATACTTGCAAAAATGTTTCGGGTCGCTGGTAATTCATTGAAAAAAGAGAAGCTGTTTCAATCATTTGCTTTTGAAAACAAAAAAGCACATGTTTATTAGGGCTTATTTCTTTTCAAGTTTAACAAAATACCACACATATTAACAAATATTGTACCGCCTCTATAAGCGCTGTTTTAGTGTGCGGCATGTCGTTCGGACCTGGAGGAGGTTACATGTCAATGATATGAAGCCGTCTTTATGGGAAATAGTTTTTTTTGATGAATAAATTTGTTCTTCAAAAATATATATCCCTAATATACATCGAACATAGAAATAAATACATAAAATGTCGAATGGAATTTGACACAAACACTACAACCCAGTTCAGTCAGCTGGGTATTGCTGCTACCTTTTCTTGTTCTACCATGGGAATAAACGATAGCATAGTGATTAATAGGCAAAAGTTCATTCATCCCTGCTACAGGAAATCATTTTTGAGGAAAAATTTCAAAAAGTCATAACCCTACTACGCATAACTGCAAAGCCGCCGCCGCTGAAGTACTCTTGTCCCTCACGACCTCTGAAGTAGACATTGTCTTAGTCCAGGAGCCTTATATCTATAAGAATAAGGTTTCTGGACTAAGCAATGCCAATTTCGACATCTTCGCCGCGTCCGAGGGGGAAAAGGTGAGGACTTGGATAGTAGGTAGAAAGTGCTTAAATCTAATCTTTCTACACGCTGAAAAATTTATGTTAGAAATATGTTTGGATCCAAACAAATATATGTTTGGGGCCGGTTGCAAACAAATATATGTTTGGGTCCAAACATAATATGTTTGGGTCCAAACAAATATATGTTTGCAACATATCTCAATTTGATATGTTTGGGTAAAACATATTTTTTATGTTAGAACATTTTTTTCATGGGTGGAGAGAGGATGTTTGTCAACGAGAGTAATAACAGTGCTCTCGCGGCTTTGGAACATAGCCGACCAAGAAGAGCGAGCGCTTAAATTGTTTATGTGTGGGTAAAATTACACTGACAGAACAGGGTGATGATTTTCATATTGAGTGTGAAATGAAAAATATATTGTTGGCGCGTTCGCTTTGTATGACTTAAATTAAAAATAATATAAATAACTTCATAATTTGAAAAGTATTTTTCTTCATATGTTAATTTTTTTGAGAGAAAAAACAAATTGTATATAAAAATGATTTTTTAAGACTTTCTAAGCATACATACATTTTTTATTGTTGCATTGCAGACGAGGCATTCTGCGTCATTAAAAATATTAATACAAAACAAAAATCATTTTCAAATTCTTCCCTCCACATATTTGCTGTACAACTGCAAAATCTTTTCTGTGTACCCAAAAATAAACAAATAAAGCGGCATCAACCTGCTTGCATGAAATTCAGTACAAGACTGAAGTAAAAAAATCAAAACATTTGCTCTCTTACTTTGCGTTCGGGTCGCGTGTGTGTGATTTGCCGAAAAACTTCGTAACCAAATCAATACCCACGAACGGGTTTGCTTTGGAATGCTGTTTTATAATAAAGAGTTGTGTGTATTGTATAATAGAAGACATAGAAGCGAAGGAGGGGGCTTTGGTGGCATGAATGCGTCAAACTCGTGTGTTTCTTGTTTTGTTGTTGTTAACCAAGAAGAAGAAAAGAAAAAATGATATGAATTATATTTTTTTCTTTCTTCAGTGTTTTAGTTGCCTTTGTAGGTCAAGACGGTAAAGTGAGTGAATAAATCAGTGTTTTGTGTTTTCTTAAAGAAATTGTGTTTTTAGTAAATTAAATGCCCAATACATTTTATAACACTATGCAACACTGAAAATGCAAACAACTTCTAGTATGCATTTTTTGAAAGTACATATTTAGACTATAAAACCCCTAGTAGGGTTTTGTCCTGTCAGATCCAGTTCGGATTTTATGGCCTCATCTAAACCGGGCTAAATCTACACTTTTTTGCATTTATCAGGCCTTTATCTCAGAAACGAATAGGAATGTGGCCTTGCTGTCTTTAGCAATATTGTAGCCCTAAACTAATAGAACTTATCTCCATCTAGGGCATCAAAATCTATAAAATATAGAAAATTTTACATAATTGCTGAAATTCTGGTCCGTACCGGCAAAACTATTGGGAGTTGAACCAAGTAACCCCTAAATAAATAAAGTTCTCAACAATTCTTTAGAACATTCTGAAACTCTAAAATGCTTACTTCATGTTGTCAGCGGTATTTTGCATCATATCTTTTACGGCACGTATTTCAAACACAGTTCACCAACAGTTTATTCTCGAATTTCGGATTTCATTACTTTATTGACATTTTTATTAAATCGTCATTTAGAAATGTACTGAATGGATAGAGGCATTTTACAACAATTACATGTTCTGAAGAGTTGTGTATTACATTCCAGGGAATATTTTTCCAAAAGAAAATATTCAGAAAAAATTAACGGTTTTGGAGATACAGTGCGAAATGTATAAACATTTTGGAATTTTTGCATATATTTTGAAATTTGAAGCAATAAATGTAGTTTTTCGAGTTCATTACTTCTCCAAATATTTTATTCTTGTCCTAACCTACAAATTTGCTACAGAGGCCAGAAGAAGATTCGCATTGGTTTCAGAGATATAGCCCCGAATTTCTTTAAAAACTCAATATTTAACCATGTTAAAATGGGGCCATAAAATCCGAGCTGGATCTGACACAACAAAACCCAACTAGGGGTTCTTGTCGTTTGAGTCTGTACTTTCAAAAAATCCGCAGTTCGAATTGTTTGCACAAGATCACCTTAAAAATGTTGCACAGTGTAATTGAATCGGAAAGTTGAATGGAATTATTTTATTGGACAAGGAAGAAATCGCATTTAATATTGGTAATTACATACATACTTATGTATATTTGAAATATGGCATATCCATTAGGGTTATGACTTTTTGACATTTTTCCTCAAAAATGATTTCCTGTAGCAGGGATGAATGAACTTTTGCCTATTCGTTTATTCCATTGAAATATAAAAAAAGTTCACGCACAAATTGATTTTAAAAAAATTATTTTTTGAAAAAATATATGAAATGAAAAAAAAATTTTTTTCAAAAAATTATTTTTTGTTGCACAAATTAATAAATATAAGCCTACTAATAACTATAATAACGTTTATTTCATTCAAATATGAAAAAAGTCGCAAAAAAAGTCACTTTGAAAAAATTTTAAATTTTTTGTTTTTTTTTGTTAAAAAATTATATTTTTGAATAAAAGCGTTTACGATATTTTTACGATACTCAGAATTGAAGAAAAATAGTGAGAAATAAATTTTATGTCATTTTAATTATCTCATGTGGCTCTAAAGTTTATTTTCAATTATATATCTGTTTTCAGTGACTTCAAAAAATTGTCCATAATTTTGATAAATTCAAATTTTAAAATCATTTTGTGCGTGAGGTTTTTTCACCTAATCAACTTATAATTAAGATTTTATGTAATCTTATGGCAAAACTCATCACGCTATGATAGAGGGATATGAGGTTGTAAAAAAGTCATAACCCTAATATATATGTTTGCACCCAAACATATATTTGTTTCCACCCAAACATATATTTGTTTGCAGACCCAAACATATATTATGTTTGGGACTGTTGCAAACATATGTATGTTTGCTGCAAAATATGTTTGGGACATATGTTAGAGAGGCCGTTTTTTTTGCGTGTATCTAATTACAGGAACGGTGACATGTGCACGGTCAGGCTGGAGCATGGTACGGGGATGGCCACACTACTGTCATCCGTATACATGCCTTTTGAGGACCCAGACCCACCAAAACTGGATGTCCGACGGTTGCTCGAGGATATGATGGGTACCAGCAACGTGATCCTGGGATGTGACGCAAACGCTCACCATTTTCAATGGGGCAGCAAGGACACCAACAAAAGGGGTGAGTCAATATTCGATTTTATTTTAACATATAATTTACAAATATGTAATAGGGGAAATGATCCAACTTTTAAAATTAGGGATAGGGAGGAGGTCATTGACCTAACCCTCTCGAATCTAGATGACTCCGTCCTAAGGAATTAGAGGGTATCTAAAGAATGTTCCTTCTCGGATCATATGAAGATATTCTTCGATGTCTTTTTTGACGGATGTCGCCGAACTCCTTATAGGAACCCGAGAAGAACAAACTGGGATAAATACTGTCCACTAACCTATCCTGGGAAGAAATCTCAGCCGGTGTGGTGGAATAAGGAACGTGGCGAGCTTAGAAAACCCACCATTGTATAACAAGGCGCATGAGACTAAACTCGACATTGATTGGGACTCCTACAAGGTGAGTTTCAATAAATACAAGAGTGAAATCCAGCGAGCAAACCAAAAGTCTTGGCCTAATTTCTATGAGTCAATAGAAGGAGTCAACGACGCACCTAGGTTTCGAAGATTTCTCTCCAAGGTCCCTAAATCCATCGGAAGTATCAAGAAACAAGATAGGACAGAGACTCTTAACCTCTTGGCAGGGACCCACTTCCCAGGCTGTAAGGATGCGGACACCGTCAACAGTGAGTGTGACGACTTCCAAATTCAAGAGTATATGGATTTGGACCTCATTGGCAAGGTGGTTAGCAGAAATAAGATTAAATGGGCTTTCAACACTTTCAAGCCATATAAGTCACCCGGATCGGATGGTATAACGCCGGCGATGCTTCAATTTGCATCGCCACGTTTATATCAAATCCTGGAGGAGATCTATAGGGCGTGTTTGACTCTCTCGCATGTTACGGGTCTGTGGAAAGAGGTAAAAGTTACTTACATTCCCAAAGCGGGAAAACCTAGTCACTCTGCACCAAAGGACTACAGACCCATCAGCTTATCATCCTTTATCCTTAAGACTCTCGAACGACTGGTCGATCTGGAGATAAGGAGTCATGTAGACACCGCCTCTATAAGCAACTCGCAGTACGCATATATCAAAGGCAAATCTGTGGAGTCTGCTTTGCATGAGGTGGTAGGTTTTATTGAGAGAAACATGGAAAATTCAAACTACCTTGGCTGCCTTTCTAGACATAGATGAAGCTTTCAACAATGCACTATAGGTAATTTGGCCTGTTTTTGAGGCAAAAATTAATAGCGGTGGATATGTGGGCTTTTTATACATTTGTATTGCTTTATATGCAAAAGTAAGATAAAACAAAGAATTACAACGTAAAATTCGGATATAGCGAACATCGGTTATAAGAAACTGCGTTTATAGCGAACAAAGTTTTATGTTTCCAAAGAATTTTTCTTAATATTTGTACACACATTCAACTTCTTAAAACGTCCACGACTATAACAAACAAAAGCTGTTACCCCGCGAATAGAATTTTTTACAATTTGTTACGATTTTCAGGCCCGCTTTAAAGCAGAAGCGGATAGCGACGAATTTAAGCACTGTTTCAAATATTTAAATATATGATATTTAAAAGTAGGCTTTAATAAAAATTTTACAGACGAATACGTCTATAACGAACGCAGGATATAACGAACAACTTTTCTTTTTCCTACCCCCTATTCTCATTTTACCTATTTTATCCGTTCCAACCCAATAAAAGCGGTTACAATAAAAAACAAGTAAAAAAGCATTAAGTTCGGCCGGGCCGAACTTTTCATACCCTCCACCATAAAATATTCTGAACTAAAATGGAATAATTACTTTTCATTCCTGTCCCCAACTTTAAGTGGGTACGTTAAAATGTCAGATAATGTTTATGTACATTTATGCTTCATTCGGGAGGCCCTTTTTTATGGTGCCTATATCTAACTATGTATGTTGACATTTTTGGTGGGCTAGAAATTGGGAGGTACTGTTATATAGGGGTTATAATAAAACATGGGCCTATGTTGACAGTTTTTGATGGGAGGCTTTAATGTCAAATAACTCCTAATTCGGTTAAAAAATTTAGCTAGAATCTTCAAAATATCGAAAATCGGTACATAACGTGGGAACTTCAAATGTCATTAACAGCTAGTTCGGAGGTATCTGGGCTATTCGAAAATATGAACTTAAATGAACCGTTATATGGGGGCTATACCAAAACGTGGACCTATGTCCACAAGTTTTGTCATATAAGTTTATTGACATTTAAGAACTTTAAATGTCAAATTATAGCCAAATCGGTCTGAAAATGTAGCTAAAAACATCAAAACACCGTAAATCGGGGGCACCGTTATATGGGGGCTATACCAAAACGGGGACCTATGTCCACAACTTTTGTTATATAAGTTTATTGACACTTAAGAACCCTAAATGTTAAATTATAGCTACATCGGTCTGAAAATGTAGCTAAAAACGTCAAAATACCGTAAATTGGGGGGTACCGTTATATGGGGGCTATACCAAAACGTGGACCTATGTCCACAACTTTTGTTATATAAGTTTATTGACACTTAAGAACCCTAAATGTCAAATTATAGCCAAATCGGTCTGAAAATGTAGCTGAAAACGTCAAAATACCGAAAATCGGGGGGTACCGTCATATGGGGGCTATACCAAAACGTGGACCGATATATCCCATCTTCGAACTTGATCTTCCGACGGATAAAAAAATGGTATTCCCCAATTTTCAGCGAAATCGGTCAACAAATGCGACCTGTATGTTGCGAACGGACGGACGGACGGACATGCATAAATCGACTCAGAAAGTGATTCTATGTATATCCCTAGAAGGAACTATGGGTCTATCTCGCTTCCTTTTGTATGTTACATACAAATGCACTAACACATAATACCCCTTACCACATAGTGGTGTAGGGTATAAAAACGGTTACAATGAACTAAAGTACTGATCCGCCAAAAGATTTTTATAAACATTGATATGTTTAAAATATTTATTCGCGAAAAGATCTGTATAAATATTATATTTTTAAAGGACCAAATAAATCACGCAATCATGACCCCTAGTTAGAACTTATTACAGCTATAATTAACAAAAATGTTGACCACAACACGTATGTACATTTTTAGAACACATGGTGAATATTACTTTAAAGAAAATGTCTTTTTAGGTCAAATCGGATGCTTTTTCGTATTTAATATTTCCTTCACCAAACAAAAAAATATATGTATATGCAAGGAGGGCACCTTCAAAAAAGTGATATAACTCAAAAAACGCAAAAAATCGCACCTTGGTAATTATGTAGTTGATTCAGAACCCTTTGCTGAAGATATTCCCAATAGCAGAATCACGGCCAAACACGGCCAATTTAGTATAAGTCTATTTGAAGTGAGTTTAAGAAAAATAAAATATTTATTTTTGACTTTTTGTGTTTTTTGGTCGCTACCCATAATGTTTGAGCTATATTATATATTAAATAAATTCCTCTCGCAATTACCAATCTATTCCATTTTACATATATTTACATTTGGTTTATTTTTCCGCGGTTTTAAATACATTGAAATATGTCTTACAATATATATATTTTTTAGTTCTTCTTCGAAATTCTCACTTTGACTGCAATTTAAACCGCGATAATGACGCTATTTTGAAATATATCATTCATATTAATAAATTTTGACATGTTCTTTTTTTAATGTCAACTAAAAAAGTATTATTATTAAAAGTTGCAAAATCGACTTTTTGCCTCAAAAACTGGGCAAATTACCTATAGTGCAATGTAGAACTTGAATCCATAAAACTCTCACTTAAAAAAGTTTACACACAATATTAGCTTTGTTCCTTTACTTTTTTAATGGTAAGAGTGGTAAAAGAGAAAAGTGTCAAAATTGCTCAAAATTGCTCTCTCATGAACATTTTTACCAGAAAAGTAATGGAACGGAAAAATGGTAGAACTGGGAGCAATGTCAAAAAGAAACATAAAAAATCAATTTTCGTCTTTTATTTCACAGTTTTTAATTCGGTTTTGTTAGCGTTCGACTTTTTCTTCTGTTTTTCGTCCATTTTCTTCTTCATTGTGAAATAATCGTAAAACAAAAGTCGAAAAATTAGTTCTGCCATTTTTTACCTGCAGAAATTTTGCTGGTAGCCTGTGGTAGAAGAGAAAGCCATTTTGGCTCTCTTAAAAATTGCTTCCACTTTTGCCACTTTTCGGGGTTAAGGAACGCTTTGCATGTTAAAAATGGTAACAAATGGTAAAAATGGTAACCTCAGGTAAGTAAAGGAACACAGCTATTCTGACGCAGCTGGATAATCAAGTTATGAAAGTTGTTGCTTGTTGCGGACGACGAAGTACTACTGATTTCCGGTAAGTATCCGTCAGCCATTTCGGAGTTTATTCAAGGAGCCTTATCAACGCTGTCGCGCTGGGCTAAGACTAACGGCCTTGGAGTAAACCCAACTAAAACAGAACTGGTAATGTTCGCTAGGCGTATTTGTTCCACCAAAACTGGATGGAGTGTAGCTTCAGCTCTCGCCCGAGGCAAAGTACCTTGGTACAATCCTGTACTGTCAATTGTGATGGAACAGGAATGCTGAGGAGCGGGCTAAGAGAGGACTGATTGCACATTATTCAAGCAAGAATTCTATTGGGAAAAGTTGGGGTCTAAACCCATCGATTATACACTGGTTATATAACACTGTGGTTAGACCCATCTTATTCTATGGTTCTCTTATTTGGTGCCACTCACTGCGCCAAAAATCGACATCCAGCAAGCTTCACAAGGTGCAAAGAGCTGCCGCGATTCTCATAACTGCAGCCACCAGGAGAACACCCCAAGCTGCTGGCTGCACATCCCCAAATCTAACCCTACAGGAAACACAAATTCTCGAAGCCAGGACCATCGGAGGTATCAGCTAAACGACCATCGGCCGCTCCCGAGGTAGGACGCTATTGAGGATGGAACCCCGACCAACACCTTAGCCGAAAATGCTCCCACCGCCTCAACCAGCTCTGCAACTCGGTTGGCAAAGGAGAAGAAGGGCCATCGCAGAACGGTGAACTACCTCAAGAAGTTTATCGGCAGGGAACCATCTCGTCCATCTCGATAAGGGAAATCAATGTAATCAGGATTAATCTCAGGGTGGTGAGCAAGTTTGAAAGGAAACATCCTCAATTATCCAAGATAAATCCTGAATTTAATAGGCTTTCACTCATTCCGTTGACCGAAGAGCCAAAGCCTACAAAGGAAAAATTGGGAGCACCCTGGGAAGGATTAAACTCCCTTGACGGCAGACAGGCAGATCAATGGTACCAGAAGAACTTCCAGTAGCTGTCATCGACAGATCTGATCCTAATGGCAAAATCAGCGACAATCGTCTGCGTTAGTTGTGTTCGCGGTCGACGGGAAATTACCCAAAAAATCTTTAGACTTTCTTGTCAGCACTATAGAAGGCGCCCTGGCGAACTCTGGGAATGGTGTCGACTAGCGACTGTTAGTTTAAAGGGGATCCCCAATAGAAGGGTATAGTCAGCATAGGTGCCACCGCCCCCTATGAACCCAGCACGCCTAATTACAATACTCAGTAGACAAAATCCCAATTAGTCATGGTCCGGAGAATGGGGGCCTTGCGATTAGTAATAGATACATATGGCCAAGTGTATTTAATAAATCGTCGGGGCTAACTGCAGTTTGGTCTGGGGTGGATAAGGTTCCGTCTAACTCAAAAGCAGAAAAAGAACGGAAGCAGCAACCGCTACGCTTAATACAGATTAACCTGCATCAAAAAGAATCTGAAATTATTGCATCTCTGCCCCACCAGGCCAAAATGTGTAGATTCTCGTTGAGGAGATGGAGAACTCATGCCTCATAATCCAAGGATGTGATGCCAATGTCCACAATTTCCACTGGGGTAGCAGCAACACAAATGCCAGAGGTGAGTGAGTAACAGGGGTAATCAGAGCACTTTTCAAAATAGAACCAGGGAGGAAGTTATTGATATATGTAACCCTCATTAACAAAGACAAATCTCTGAGTATGTTTTGGCAAATGGGGACATCCCCAAAGTCCGTGTTGTTGGGCAGCTTCAATGCCTCGGTGTTATACTAGACAATAAGCTTTCCTTTACGCAGCATATAACTCGTGTGGTGTCGAGAGCAAATTGGGCCCTAAGATCTCTTTACAGCACTGATTTGTCTTTGCCATCTTTTGTCAAAGAGCGTTTACTTAAGGCTCTTGTTTTTCCATCTATACTGTATTGTTTTGAAATTTATTCGGGTACGGCACAATATGTGTTTACTAAAAATTTGTACAAATTGTTACTGGATGCTGTTCGTTTACTATACAGTACAATGCAAAAAACCTTAGTCGTTTACAAGAAGTTACTGGACTTGTACAAATTATTGAGTAAACGAACACACCGAATGTTATTTTCACTTGGTACAGCTGTCTTTGAACCGAGCGGTGCGATACATTTATGGTTTAAACAGCCGTTCACATATTTGGCATAAAATTCGGCACACCAACATATTTTCAAAAATCATTATTTATTTTAAAAGAAAGCTATAAGAAAACATATCGTCTGCTCCGTCGGAAAAGGTCGTAAGTCCACTTTTTTTGGAAATCGCGTTTTTGTTACAGGATGATAGTACAAGTCAAAACACGTCGTATGATACAATAAAAATGGTAGCATGTCGCGTTTTTCTATATGTTTTGCCGTTGTCGGAAAAGGTCGTAAGTCCACAAAACGTACATATTTGAGTACGAAAAGGTCGTAAGTCCACAAGAAAATGTATACTTTAAAAGAATACTACAGCTAATGTAGTTCAGATATTATGTTTAACGTTATCTATGGTTGGGGTACAATGTAAAGAACTAGCCTACACCTTTGGATGATAATCGTATGATATTTGGCGGAGCCTGTGGACCAAACTTTTGAAAAAAAATGTGATAATTTCTATATTGCAACGAAAATTTATATTTGAAATCTATTTTCCCCTATAAGCGAACTGATTATTAAAGATGGACTTCTGGCCTTTTCATTGATACAAATTGGGATGCTGCATGTGTTCAAATACCTCATATATTGAAAAATTTGTAAAAAAATCAAAACTTTTACTGTTTTCACTGTCGTATATCTTACTTAGCTTTATCAACTGGTAATTTGTGGTTTCTCTAGGGACATGTATTCACATAACGAGATTAGTTTGTATTCTGAATTCAATAAAATAATACCTTCTAACGGACGGGTAAGTGCAATGTTTATATTATTAAATGATTCTAAAATAATAATTGATTGAAATGTTATTAAACTAAGAAGACATCATGGTTCTTGCTAACAAAGAGCAGTTTGAATTTGGAATGGAATTAGACGATGGTGTCATGGGTCTAGTTCCCTATGGTTTTCACGGTGATTCTGGTTAAATTCGGCCAGGCCGAACTTGTTATACCCTCCACCATGAGTTGTATTGAATTTTACTTCAATTAGTTTCCTTTCGTTTATGAGGTAGACTAGACGAGACTAATCTTCAAAATACCGAAATTCGGGAGGGACCGTTCTATGGGGCTTTATGAAGGCGTGGACCTACATATATAGACAAATTTATGGGAGAAAGTTTAATACCCGAAACGAAGAATAAATACCAAATTTCAGCCATTTCGGAGGAATATTGAGGTCACACCTTCAAAATACCGGAAATCGGGAGGTACCGTTCTATGGGGGCTATATGAAGGCGTCAATACCAAACATCCTAGAAGTAATAGAAACTTTTATACCAAATCACGAAGATCTATCTTAAAAATTGCGAGCTGTATCTTAATTTCAAAAGACGGACAGACGGTCATTGTTATACCGACTTAGAATTTTACTCTGGTCGGGTCTTATTGCTAAAATATGTACCCAGGATTAGGGAAACGGAATAGTTCGTAAGTTTTATATATATAGCACATTTAAAAACAAGTAAGAACAGACTATAGTCGGACGGGGCCGACCATGTGATACCCTATACCACTATCCCTGTGCACTAGCTTTCCGGGCTAGCTGTTATAAGATGTGCATTAGAAATTTTACCAATTTTCACACAAAAGTTTTGATCAATTTAACCCGCTAAATATTATCCGATCATACCGTTGACTTGCACGCTACTTCTTCATCTCAAACCAAAACTACGTTTAAAATTTCGCGCCGATCGGACTATTATTGCGACCTACAGAGCGGCTACAAAATCGAGCAAAAATTTTGTTTTTGGTCCATTTCATCCCTTTAACATTTCACGATCATCGCCAAAAACTAATCAGTTCTATTCTGGTCCAAACCCGACCTCCATACTAAATTTCGTGACAATCGGTCCATAATTGCGGCCTCTAGCTTGATTACAATTTTTAATGGACGGACAGACGGACGGACGGACGGACGGACACACATCGCTAAATCGCTTTATCTCGTCGAGATATGAAGTTTGGTATACCACATGAGGGGTCTACGACGAATATTTCGCGGCGTTACATGAATTTTTGGGAAAACAAACTTATTATACCCTTTTCCACATTGTGGTATAGGGTATAAATAGGGCACAGGTGTAACCCGCTCCTCCGAAATTCAACAAAATATATATCCTACTTCTATCAACGGACATCCCTGTGCGTAATCCGAAAATTACATGGAATAAGTACTTAGGGTCGGAGATTCAACAACCGTTGCCTCGCAAATTAATTTCTGACCGATACCTTCATAACTTTAGCAAAAAAGCATTTTTTAGAAAATAGCACCCGCCCCCTCCTAAATTCAAAAAATATAAAGCCTATTTTAACCTCGGATGTTCCTTGTATTTTTTCTGAAATTTAAAAAAAAAATCGGTTCAGCCATTTTTGAGTCTATGCGGAACATACAAACATAAACACATTGTCTTTTATATATAAGATTTCACACAAAAGTTTTGGTACATTAAACCCGCTAATAGTTATCTCATCACCATGTTAAATTGCAAGCTTATTCTTTGTCTTAAACTCAAATCATTCTTAAAATTTCGCTCCGATCGGAATATTACTGCGATCTACAGGACAGCTACAAAGTTGGGTAAAAATTGTGGGTTTGGTCCATTTCACACCTTTCGATCATAACCAACATCTAATGGGGTCACTTCCGGTCGAAACCCGACCTCTCCACAAAAATTCGTGACGATCGGTCCAAAATTGAGGTCTGGATTTGTATTACAATTGTTAATGGATGAACGGACACACATAGCTAGATCGCTTTATCTCGTCAAGATATGAAAAAATGGTCACGGGAGGGGGTCTACGACGAATACTTTGCGATGTTTTACGAATATTGGACAAAAAAACTTATAATACCCTTTCCACATTTGGTCTGTTCCAGTACTGCACATTTCTACACATTTTTACTATTTTTTTCGATAACATAAAGGAAAAATCGGTTATCGGAGTAAAAATGTGTAGAAATGTGTAGTACTGGAACAGACCAATTGTTTCGTAAAGTTTAAATATTTTTTTTTTTAAACGTCCGTAAATTGTAGTAAAAGGTTGTAAGTCCCTACCAAAATACAAAACTGTACAAAGAAAAGGTCGTAAGTCCAAAGACTTCCAATTATCTCCCAAACGCGATGGAATTTTATCAAACAAAGTACAGATATTGAAGCGGAATAAATAAACGAAATATACTGCCTTTACCACCGTAATAAAATCTTTAATACAGAAAGCGCTGGAATGTTTTTTCTTCCTCCTGAAAAATTTATTTAGAGGGACTTACGACATTTTCCGACGGAGCAGACGATATATACAAACGGTATATTATACTAAGTTAGAGGTCAATTCATAGGATATTTACTATCCTCTGAAGTCTAGTCTCTATTTTGTTGGTCCAATTGATCCTTTAAATTTTTTTGCAACAGCGCTGAATTTTAGTTAAAGGGGTGATCCCCAATTATAAATTTTAGAAAAAAGTAAAAACTATAAATAGCATAGAATATATGGTCAAAGTTTCAAGTCGATCGGAACAATATTGCTTAGATATCAGCGTGTTTTTCTCGAAATGACATTTAGAAATCGGCCACAAAAAATATATGACAATCGGTTAAATAGTTTTCGAGCTAGAGTTGGCACCGCAAAACGCTTTAGTAAAAACAGGGTTTCACATTTTATTCATTTTAGTGGTATAGGATTTCACTCTCGGAGTCGGAGTAGTTCCAAAAATACCTCGACTCCGAAACCCTGGGTTAAACCATCTGAAGAGTTGCAACATTGGAGCCGGAATACGTGAAATTTGGACAACGGTTAAGTCACTCGAAAGAAGGAATGTAGAATTTCAATCACGTTTGGTGACGTTATGCTTACTGATCCGAAGAGGTGCGCAAGTTATTTCAATCGGGAGTAACAGACCGAAGAGATAAGTACTACGTCACACTAGATCTCTTCCTGCCGAGGATCAACCACCACAATTTACAATGGATGATGTTGCGAATGTCATCAGGAACACTAAATTACCCAAAGCGTTGGACCCTGATGGAATCTCCATGGTAATGTGGAAACAGCTTGGAGTCGTGTATCTCACTAAAGTTCGCAACCTGTCGCTAGCCAACCACATCGTTCCCGAAGTCTTTAAAATGGACAGAGTGGTCCCGCTACAAAACCTAGCCGGGCAGGGATGCCAGCAAAGGTGAATTGTACAGACCGATATAGCTTTTGTCGCTCGCAGCAAAGACCCGCGAGGCTTTAAAGGCCTACGTACATAAGCTGCCTCGCCTGGTTGCCTTGCTTGCTTCTGATAAAAGAATAAATAAGAAAAGGACAACCCAGTTCGAAATTTGCTCTGTCTCCTTTATTCTTTTATTTTTATTATGTCAAAAATGAAGCAGGAAAGCAAGGCAACCAGGCAAAGCAGCTTATGTAGGAAAGCAAGGCAACCAGGCAAAACAGCTTATGTACCTTGCCTGCTTACCTTGCTTACTTCTGATAAAAGAATAAAAAAGAAAAGGGCAACCCAGTTCGAAATGTCCTCGGCCTTCTTTATTCTTTTATTTTTATTATATCAAAAATGAAGCAGGAAAGCAAGGCAATCAAGGCCTGCGCACATAAGCTGCCTTGCCTGCTTACCTTGCTTACTTCTGATATAAGAATAAAAAAGAAAAGGTCAACCCAGTTCGAAATTTCCTCGGCCTTCTTTATTCTTTTATTTTTATTATGTCAAAAATGAAGCAGGAAAGCAAGGCAACCAGGCAGAGCAGCTTATGTACGCAGGCCTTCAGGCAGGGCTAGCTTATGTACGCAGGCCTATAGTCCTCACCAGCGCCAGATAATAGCTGTGCAGTTGCCCATCATCGGCAACAGCGCTACACGCCATCTCCACCTATATTAGTCGAGGACTCAGTCAGAGCAAGCCGTGTGATAGCCTTAGATACTGCAAAGCTCTCCACGCTGTTTGAGGACATCGAGCAGATAACCCTCCGACCAAGTTTGAAACGTTGCATAATCAATTATATGTGTTGACGCCAGTCGTACTTGGAATTCGGGAACAAGGGGTCCAAGTCCCGTAGGGTGAAAAGGGGTGTTCTCCAAGGTGGGATGATATCTCCGGAACTGTTTAACCTCTACCTCCCCTGCAGACGGCATTGAAATCGTAACATATGCGGATAATTGTATGATCTTGGCGTCAGGTACTTTCCTAGATGTCATTTGTGAAAGGCTGAACTCTTATTTGACCGATCATATCACCTTTTTTTCACGCGAGGAAGATGCAAATATCCGCCACTGAATCTACGACCACTCTGGTCACCACATGAACGACAGAGGTGAGTACAGAGTTGAATGTCATGATCGATCGCTGCAGAATTCCGACCACAAACTATCCCATGTTCACGTCGTCCGCTCATGTTGACGCTATCTACGACAAGCTGAGATGTAGGAACAAGGTCCTGAAGCTCTTGGGATGCAGATAAAGAAACATCGTTTACCATATATAATGCGATAGGTCGGTCTGTGGTAGGCTATGCGGCGCCATTGTGGTTCCCCAATGTGAGTGCAACGCGATGGAAAAATATTCAAACCTGTAAGAATTTTCCAGTACAGCTACACAATTGGTCTGTTCCAGAACTGCAAGATTGTACTAATTTTTACTATTTTTGCAATAACATAAAGGAAAAATTGTTATCGTAGTAAATTCAATTCAATTCAATTAGATCTTTATTGCAAATATTAACAGTTTGGAGTATACAATAAATAATAACTTATATGTAAAGAGACCAGCCGACTTGGGCTTTACTACTTAAATATATTAAATATGTAATAGTACGTTTATATATAACCGGATTTAACAAACCCACTGGGTTTCAAATGTCAATTCCATTGCTTATATTTCAAATAAATCCTCATAAGGAAGGTTAACCGTGCAAAATGCTATAATATAAACATGGCCTTATATAAACATGGTCTAATAT
The DNA here is from genome assembly GCF_047663935.1 of Musca autumnalis. Taxonomy (NCBI): domain Eukaryota; kingdom Metazoa; phylum Arthropoda; class Insecta; order Diptera; family Muscidae; genus Musca; species Musca autumnalis. The sequence continues at coordinate 99,354,426 of NW_027412088.1, forward strand.
ATTATAATAACCAAGTAATGACATAAGCTCTGTTCCAGAACTAAAAAGTTTTTACAATTTTTACCACTTTTACACATTTTGCGTTCCCGTACACAAAATTTATATGAAAATCGTTTACGACTTTTACAACTTTTACCACTTTATAAAGTACGGGAACAGGCCAATATTTGCTTTGAGAAAAATATAACAAATATGTCATTACTTGGTTATCGTAGTAAAAAATTGTAGCTTCTTGCAGGTTCTGGAACAGAGCATATGGTTGATTTTGGGAAAATATGGAAGAAAATGCACATTTCCAACAAATATCGGATTTGAACCCTCGTATATCGTATCAATACCAAAATTCAAAAACATAATTTGAATGTTTTCTATCGATTATATTTGTCCTCCGAGGTACTTGGTTTTGACACTGTGGGTCCAAGGAGAGGTATAGGGAAAATCTTATTGTAAATAAGTCTTCTTCTCATTACGGTCCGTACTGAGCTAACTTTACCATTACATTTATTGCTGTTACTGTTTTTTTGTACAGTCATAGGCAGAAGGAATTTAGCTTTCGGTAAAGTATACATTCCAAATTTGTGCAACAGATTTTCTTATGCCGATCATTTTTACATTTATTAAACATTGGAACAAATTTTTTGCTGGTATACTTTTTTCAATTAGTGTTCTAATGCATAATGAAACATATCTATTATATATGTACGTATGTCTGTAGATATATCTTGAATTAAATCAGAGAGTTGTTTTTATTTATTTTTAATTGTTCAGAGAGTCAAAGAGGCAGTGAGCGTGCATTCGACGGATGCTTTTCTTTTGATGAACCATTTATCTCCGGAAGGGGAAGCAACGAATTGGGTACCGTTGTGCATTTGTGCTTTTGTTGTTGTTAGAATTTGCTTTTTTATTTAAAATTGAAACATGCAGTTCTGTTTTTTTATTTAGACGCTTCAAAATTGCCAGCTGGGAGCTGGGGACTGACTGAATGCGATTATCCGCATTTAGTTTGTATTTGAACAAGCAACGTGCTTACCGCGCGGAATAATATTAAATAAAAAAAAACATATTTGAATACAAAAAAATATAATAATGAAGGGAAAGAATGAAATCGATGTAAATAATGTTGAACTATTGACGCCAAGTGAACGTGAAAGTGAAATATTTCGTAAAATACCTCAACATTCCGGTGTGAATTTGAAATTTACAAATGTTCGATACGAAGTGCCAAGTAATAAATATTTATTGTTTTATTTACATACTAGCTAGTGTATTATATAACATGTTTGGGGAAAATAATTGGTCTGTTCCAGGGTCTGGATTCCTGTTCTATGAAAATTTGAAATGAAAAATATTTCATTTATAATTTTTTTTCATTTGACAGTTTTCTCCTTTATAAAAGTTTTCATTTCACATTTTCATAGAAACAGAATTGAGCCCCTGATCTGCAAGAATCTACTAAATTTTTACTATTTTTTTCCGATAACATAAAGGAAACAAGTGAGCAAAGGCTATTGTCGGGACGGGGACGACTATGTGATACCCTACACCACTACCCATGTACATAAACTTTTCGCTCGTAAACATTTCTTTTAGGGAGATACTAACGTTTTTTAACTGTCTGGCTTTTATATCAAATTACTTAAGGCGAACTGAACCAAAATAATTAATATTTAATTTCATATTTGACTACTGTTGACATCAACTTGGTGCTGGTTGAAAGCTTTGCAATTTAGATGTCTTTAATACACCAAATAGAAGCACAGATATTTGTCATTAAAGTAAAAAACTTCAAAATATTAAAATTGTGATAGCTTGGCGCCTTTTGCAATAACTCTGATATTTTATCATCAATGCCACATTTTGTATGAATTTAAAGCTCAGATGGTTTAGTTTCATTATCAAGTTTTCTCCTTGGAATATGTCTAATAGAAGCAGAAATATCTGTCATTGAAATAAAATTCCATAAACTGGAAATTGAGATATACCATCGCTTTTTCAACATCACAAGCATTTCACCAATTTTGGTAACGCAATTGGGACCATTTTAAAACTTATGGTCTGTTCCAGAACTGCAAGAATCTACAAATTTTTACTATTTTTTCCGATAACATAAAGAAAAAACTGTTATCGTAGTAAAAAATAGTAGCTTCTTGCAGGTTCTGGAACATACAATTAGAGTGTCTTCATTGTTGAAACGCATCCAAACCAAAGCTGAGATACTCGTTAGTACAATTCTAATAAAAAATGGGAAAGTGGGATGTGTGCCAACCTATTTTGCATCATAATAAAGGTCATATTTTCCTCTTCCATTGACGGGCTTTCCTTTTGGAATATGACTACTTTGAATTTTTGTCCACATATGTAAGTTTTTTGCCCATTCCGACTCTTGAATATTGTCCGACCATCACCAAACTCAATATCCCAGCAAAATGTTCGATGCCAAAGATGACATTCAATCATGGGTGCAAGTGATCTAGCATGTCATCTTTTTAGCAACTTCATCGATGAATTTTATATGAGCGTGGACCCCAAAAGATGACGTTCTTTTCTGGATCCTAAGCATGTCATTTTAACCAATGCGTTGACATGTCATTTCCACCAATGCTTTGGCATGTCATTTCCACCAATGATTTGACATGTCATTTTCACCAATGCTTTGACACGTCATTTTCACCCATGCTTTGACATGTCATTTTAACCAATGCTTTGGCATGTCATTTTCACCAACCCCTTGGCATGAAATTTTCATATTGTTTGGAAAATGGAAATGCTGTGTTGAAATATGGTTTTCATGAAAAACAAAACTCTTTATTAATTCAAACGAATTCATGAAATAACTACAATTAATTTATCAGTTTAGTTTTTCAAAAGTTTACATCCAAAATTGCAATGTAATCACCACCGCTGCAACGCAAAAGATTACTTCCTCCGTTCTCCGCAACTGATATTCTTTCATCTTACAAAAGGTTTTTTCAATTATCACCAGTTCAGATTTCAACATGGACTCCAAATGCACTCCTTTAAGTATTTTTATTTCGCAAATTACTTTTATTTTATAATTTTGTTATTTTATAACAACATTTTGGTAATATGTAGGGATCTACAACCCGGCTTGCTTTAGGGATCTCTAAGAACAAAATATAACGAACGGGGAGGAGAGACTTTTTATGGAAAATACCATTTATGCTTAATTAATTTATTTTTAATTGTTTCTTTCCAAAAGCAGTTTCTTCTTTATTTTCAGATTCTTGTTCCTTTTCGTTTCGGACTTTTTTTCAAATTCCAAGAAGCGAGATTTGATTGATTTCATTCTATGTCAGATTTAGAACAGACAAGGGAACTTTTAAAATAGCAATGTGTGCAGTCCGATTCTATTTTTAGCTCGATGATTGGGACTTCATTTTTATTGCAGACATTTCGAGCTTCATACAATATCAACTGTTTAGAAGTTTTAGTTGTCTGATATGCAGGAAATGTAAGACAACATCACGACGACAGTTCTAACAACTTTGGTCTGTTCCAGAAACTGCAAGAATCTACTTATTTTTACTACGATAACAATTTTTCCTTTATGTTATCGGAAAAAATAGTAAAAATTAGTAGATTTTTGCAGTACTGGAAAATACCAAAATGAAAATAAACATATGTGTAAATAAAAACACAAACATCATCTCTATTGGATCGATGGAATGGGTACAAATGCTGATGAAAAGATCGGATCTTTCACGACTTCCTTTGCATTGGTTCAAATCCTAATGCAAAGATCGGATCTTTCACGACTTCCTTTGAACCAATGCAAAAGATGACATGAAATCACGTCATCGCAAAGAACCCCTTCCTTCAAATTTTGCTGGGATTAGGGTGTCCAAAACCGAAACCGGTTAACCGGTTACCCGGTTTTGAGTTACCAAACCGAAACCGGTTTTCGCCAAAAACGAAATTTTCGGTTAACCGAAAAAACCGGTTATTTGTATCGGTTAACCGGTTTTAAAAAAATAGTAATATTTTTAATATTTCATTACAATTGTATTCTTGAAGGTAAACTAAACTAAACTAACACAAGGTACGGCAAAGTTTTAAATATCAGATACCTTTAAATTTGAAAAATATTTTGTGTACAATGAAGAGTTGTGCCAATTTAGTTCACTACGTAGTTCCAATGGTACACGCCATTTGTATGAAAAATCTGTGTATACGTGATATCACACATTAGTTTGTATGAAGTTCTCATATATTTTGGAACTAATACAGCGAACTAGGAACTAGAGCTATAGTAGCTACAATTTAAAACGAATGTTTGGTACAACTTAGTCTTTATTCAAGTGACCGCCTAATTGTCAGGCATTTCACGATAATTTGAGGTTGGCAAAGCAAGACGAAGAATCCGAACTTAATAAAATGTAAACTTAATTCTTTTGGTAGTCAATTTTATATTTGTAAGGACTATTCTTTGGGCAGAATTTCGGTCTTCATTTTGGTGTCCCCACTTCGAGGTTGAATGTCAAATAACAAGGTTATTGCGAGATAATTATATAATAACGAATTCGTTATACTTAATTTACCCCTTGCCGCACATTTTTAATCAAATATATATCAATTATGAGCAAATGTGTAGCTATTTAACAAAACCGGTTTAAACCGGTTAACCGGTTTTGAAAATTTTTGAAAACCGAAAACCGGTTTTTGAAAAAATTAAAATTTTCGGTTAACCGAAAACCGTTTTGTTTGGAAAAACCGGTTTTTTGGACACCCTAGCTGGGATGCTTCTTCCTCTCTGGAAGCCCTATTATCCAACAAAATTTCGTGACGATCCTATCAAAATTGCGTGATTAAAAAATGGAAAAATGGGATGTATTACCGACTATTGCGATATCTCCGTTGGGAGAATGCAAGAATCTACTAATTTTTACAATATTTCCCGATAACATAAAGGAAAAAATGTTATCGTACCATATGTGCTCTGTTCCAGAACCTGCAAGAATCTACTAATTTTTACTACGATAACATTTTTTCCTTTATGTTATCGGAAAAATAGTAAACATTAGTAGATTCTTGCAGTTCTGGAACAGACCAAATTGGCTTGTCCAGCCGATGAACCCCTTACGTACGTGTGTGATTGATAAATGTGTAGCAAATCATTCAATCAGTCTTCAATCTGCAATCGAAATCATCAAATGTTCCTCTAAAAATTAATGAACTTAATTTTTTTATTTCTTAAGGCCAAAACCTAAAACTTAAAACTTTTAGGTTTTGGCCTCACAAACACAATATTCTTTTTTCCAGAATTGCTTTTTGACAATTTGAAAATAAACCATATTTATCGGGTTTCATTTTGAAAATCAAAACTATTTTGATTTTCCTCATTCCATAAAATTTACACATACATTCTCATATTTTGAAAAATTTACACATACTACTACAAATATTGACATCAACACCATGGTACAATAATTTACAGGTAGAATTAAGTGCCAGCTGTTTTGATTCTCCTGTAATAGTAGTGTAGTAGTGTCAAATTCCAAACTACATTTTGTATTCTTATTTCTACAGGGTGCGGCTAAAGTAACTATATGATATGTTTTTTAAATAATTATTGAATGGAATGAAAAAAAAAAAAACAAAAAAATTTATGATAAAAAGAAAGTTTATTTTATGTTATTTTTTTACATTAATTATGAAAAATAATATCAGTTAAATGAGAACCGTTTTCTCTAACGCAAAAATGTGCTCTTTTTATGGCCGTAAACTTTTTTGGGCGGTAATGCCACACCAAACGGTAACACGAATGGCGTGTAAAGATTTCTGATGAAGATTTTTGGGATTTTGGGATCCCCAAAATCTGTTGTTTTGTTTATTTACGAAACCGTTCAAGTGAAAATGCGCTTCGTCGGTCATCATTAAATTTGACAAAACATCTTCATTTTGATCAACGAGATTTAAAACTGCTCTAGCATATTCCAAGCGCAATACGAAGTCCTCAGGATTTAGTTTTTGGACTAGTTGGATTTTGTAAGGGAAGAGGTGCAAATCGTGTTTTAAAATTCGCCGAAGAACTGGGAAGATCGTTTTCTCGTTGATGTCTCCGGATTTTCTTCGACGCTCTGTCGCACAGCATCAATATTTTCGGCCGATCTCCGACAGTCCCATATTCAGCAAAATTATTCACCAACGAACCAATGGTTGGACCCGTTGGAGCAGTTCCTACACCATAAAATCTTCTGTATGCACGTTGAGTATTAATTATCGAACGATGATTTTCAATGAATAGAAAAACAATCTTAGTTCTTTGCGCAATTGTATAGCGTTCCATTTTTAAATATTCTCCCAAGTTTAATTTCTGAAATAGGAAAAAAGAAAAAGTTAAATACTCGCAAGCAAAGAAGTTACAATTGTTTTACATCATATAGTAACTTTAGCCGCACCCTGTATTTCCCAAGGCATATTTATATAAGGTAGAAGTGACAATCAGCTGTATTCTTACTTTTTTGAAAATTTAGTTTTCAAAATGTAATAGAGTCTACTCATGAAATTTGAAAGTTCGAAATTTGCTACCATAAAATACTGTTTTTCATCCCAAACGTGTAATAAAAATGGCCCACGACAGTTCTGAATGCTTTATATTTACATTTTGATTCAAATTTGTTCTATTTTAGAGGATTTTCAAAATGTATTTATGTTTTTCCTTAGAAAACTTTTGGAACGACGCTATTATTCAAAATTTTCTTAGACATTAAATTTTCAATAACAAAAATGTTGTTTTTGTAAATTTATTAGTTGTTGTAATTCATGCATATATGTACCTTACTAGGCGTTTACACAAGACAGACTGTCGGCAAATACAACTCTGATTTACTAACACATACATACATTTGTCGGCTATCTCCCAGCTGGCCATCATTTTTTCACAGACAGTCGGGTTAACAAATGTTTGACAATTTTGTTAAAAACAAAAGAACATGAACAAAAACAAAATATGTGAACGAAAAACAAAAAGAAATCGATGATTTACATTCATAATTTTAATATTGTTTTTGCAGTTGTGTGGACGACTAACCCTGCGTTTACAAATAACAGGACATGTATTGATTGTCAGAATCCCACAACTTGCCTGTGTGACGTAGGCGTCCAGACAACTGCGAAAACAGTTGTAAAATTATGAATGAAAATCACTGATTTCTTTTTGTTTTCCGTTCACATATTTTGTTTTGTACATATTCTTTTGTTTATAGCACATTTGAATTATCACCTCACTTCTTTTTCACAAAAATGTCAAAAATTTGCCAACCCGGCTGTCTGTGAAAAACTGATGGACAGCTGAGACAAATGTATGCATGTGTTAGTAAATCAGAGTTGTATTTGAAGACAAACTGTCTAGTGTAAACGCCTAGTAAGTCACACAGGCAAGTTTTGGGGTTTTGACAATCAATACATGCCTCAACTGTCCTGTCATGTGTAAATGCAGTGTTATATAAATTTGCCTAGCTATTTCCTATGTACATTAGGGATATATATTTTTTGAGAGCAAAATATCATTCAGAATAAAAACTATTTCTTACGAATATCTCCGAAGATAAAACGGGAAGACCTCCCTCATATCAATGAAAGATTCTTTGAGTCCGAACGAACTAGCTCACATATTATGACACCATATATGGGGACGTTTCTTCAGAACAATTTCGTCAGGGACTTTAGCCACCGTGACTACAACACGATAATATACCCAATATCGATATTCACACTGCGATCTTGTATATTATAAACATATTTGTGCATTTTTTGTTATATGCACAATTTAAGATAATATGTTTTTGCAGAACAAAGTTTCCCTCTGTCATTTGTCTGACCATATATCAATCCAAAGGTAGCATATACTGACCGACTTTGCTCTGAACTACATTTATATCGATGTTTATGTATGGTGCATTAATCAACCTAGTGTCAATTTAAGATAATGTTTGCAATATGTGATTTCGTTCAGAACAAAAAATACTTAAATTGGTTTGATGCGAAAACTTTTTTTCGCTATGGAGAAGGTGACACAAAATGTATGTTATTTTGTAAAATTAAAAAAATAAAACCCTAATAAACACAAGTTTTTTGATTTCAAAAACAAAAGTTTGATGCAGCTTTTCATCTTTCATAAAATTTTTAGCGACCCCAAATATTTTTGTAACAAATATCCTTCCTGCTTGCCATTATCCATTTAGAGGAATGGGTTGGAAACATAAGAATTGAAGATACCCAGCAAAATGTTCGATACCAAAGATGACATTCAATCATGGGTGCAAGTGATCTAGCATGTCATCTTTTTAGCATCTTCATCGATGAATTTTATATGAGCGTGGACCCCAAAAGATGACGTTCTTTTCTGGATCCTAAGCATGTCATTTTAACCAATGCGTTGACATGTCATTTCCACCAATGCTTTAGCATGTCATTTCCACCAATGATTTGACATGTCATTTTCACCAATGCTTTGACACTTCATTTTCACCCATGCTTTGACATGTCATTTTAACCAATGCTTTGGCATGTCATTTTCACCAACCCCTTGGCATGAAATTTTCATATTGTTTGGAAAATGGAAATGCTGTATTGAAATATGGTTTTCATGAAAAACAAAACTCTTTATTAATTCAAACGAATTCATGAAATAACTACAATTAATTTATCAGTTTAGTTTTTCAAAAGTTTACATCCAAAATTGCAATGTAATCACCACCGCTGCAACGCAAAAGATTACTTCCTCCGTTCTCCGCAACTGATATTCTTTCATCTTACAAAAGATTTTTTCAATTATCTTCCCATCACCAGTTCAGATTTCGACATGGACTCCAAATGCACTTCTTTAAGTATTTTTATTTCGTAAATTACTTTTATTTTATAATTTTGTTATTTTATAACAACATTTTGGTAATTTATACTCTTTTGCAGAGATCATCAATGAGTTACTTGCCCCCGTAAGCCAATTGAGCACGCACAAGTTTTTTGGGCCTTTTGCTATTTTAACGCATGTGTTTTCTCGCACTCGGTAATTTTTCCACCACCACCAAAAATACTTGCGACGCATCAAGTTTGCACTGTTACAAAACTCGCAATCGTAGATAGTTTGCCAAGTGACTTATCAAGTGGAAGCGCACACACAACACTACAAAAAATAAACAATTGTAATTTTATTTGTTGTTGTTTCGTTTGTGTATGCTTTTCTTCATTTGCTTGGAATGTTATGCCAAGTTTACACTTGCGCTCCAAAATCCACTGGATTTCACGAAATCCTGAAATACATCCCGGTGTTTATACTCATTTTTTGTTGATTTCAAACATATCACAATGATAAAGGTAGATGCATATGCGCAGCTGATCGAACATGAATTTTCAAAACAATTTATTGCAAATTGATTTAATCGTCAAAAATATACGACAATATAGAACTTTACAACTTTATTTGGAAAATTATCGTAAAATTATCTACATATCGTATTAATTGTGTATAGTACTAACAAATGAAAAAAAAATATTTTATCGTTGAGACATCATAATAAATTTTGATAGATACAAGTTTTGCTCTGAACCTGCAAAATATTAGTACTTGCAGTAGTTTTTCCGTGTAGTGCTAAAAATGCGTTCCTGTACTCCGAAATCTAGCAAGACTTGCACTTCTCTTTAAACAAAAATAGCGCCGAATAAACACCCTCTTCTCCTGTTTTCTGCCATAAAATTTTGGCCTAGTAGAAACTAGCAGCAAGCATGTTCATTGGCATCTAATATGATAGCTGAAACGTTGATTTTGACATTATGCTGGAGTTTTTGCAATTTTCGTCATTTTGCCGTTCCCGTATTTTTTAAGAAATTTGTATGGGGAAGTAATTTTTCACAATTTGCTCTTTTTTCTAACATTACCATTAAAAAAGTACGGGAACACAATGAAAAATAGCATTGTAACAATGTAATTCAATATTTTTTCACATTGTTTACAAATGTTGATATTAACATTTTTTGTTCCAGCAATTCGCACATCTACCTTGTTTATTGTGATACGTGAAAAGTGTTGCAACTTTTGGTACTTTTTTAGGCAAAAGCAAGGTTGTATATCATGTGTACTGTGATTTCGATGTTGATTTCGCTGAAATCACGAAATGAGATGATTTCATTTTTGTATGCGAAATCATGATAAATTTTGCTTGATTCCGCGCGAAATCACGAAACGCCTTCGAAATCACGAAACGACGCCGAATGTAAACCAAGCATTATGTGTGTTTTTGCATGTTCTTTTAACGTTTGAAAATCAGTGATCTTAGCTCTCATTCTCTCGGAGAGCACGAGACAATCGATTGAATTACAAGGGTTGAAAACAATACTTGATGTGCAATGAGCAAAAAAGTAAGACAGAAATTGTTATTGCGTATTTAAAACTACTTGGCAAAGCATACGCAAGTGTCAAAAAATATCCATTTTTAAATGACTTATTTTTTGAGTGGCTAGCCACACTCGTACATATTTTGAGAATGGCAAGCAACACTTTCATTTATTTTTTAGAGTAGCAAGCCGCACATACGCTTATTTTTCAGCATGTGGCTTATGAGTGTCAAAATCAGCTACTTGTGCACTTCTCTGCTCTTTTGTTTAGTGACGGAAATATGTAGGGATCTACAACCCTGCTTGCTTTAGGGTTCTCTAAGAACAAAATGTAACGAACGGGGAGGAGAGACTTTTTATGGAAAATACCATTTATGCTAAATTAATTTATTTTTAATTGTTTCTTTCCAAAAGTAGTTTCTTCTTTATTTTCAGATTCTTGTTCCTTTTCGTTTCGGACTTTTTTTCAAATTCCAAGAAGCGAGATTTGATTGATTTCATTCTATGTCAGATTTAGAACAGACAAGGGAACTTTTAGAATAGCAATGTGTGCAGTCCGATTCTATTTTTAGCTCGATGGTTGGGACTTCATATAATACCAATTGTTTAGAAGTTTTAGTTGTTTGATATGCAGGAAATGTAAGACAACATCACGACGACAGTTCTAACAACTTTGGTCTGTTCCAGAAACTGCAAGAATCTACTTATTTTTACTACGATAACAATTTTTCCTTTATGTTATCTGAAAAAATAGTAAAAATTAGTAGATTTTTGCAGTACTGGAACATACCAAAATGAAAATAAACAGGTGTGTAAATAAAAACACAAACATCATCTCTATTGGATCGATGGAATGGGTACAAATGCTGATGAAAAGATCGGATCTTTCACGACTTCCTTTGCATTGGTTCAAATCCTAATGAAAAGATCGGATCTTCCACGACTTCCTTTGAACCAATGCAAAAGATGACATGAAATCACGTCATCGCAAAGAACCCCTTCCGTCAAATTTTGCTGGGTAAATCGAATTTTCATTCGTGATTTTCAAATTTATGTAACCAAATCAAAAAATATTTATTTTTGAAATTAAAATAATTTATTGACACTTTTTATGTTTTGTTTACAAATACCAGTGACACTAGTATTACTTACAAAAACAAATCTCTATGTGGTTGTTGTTACGTTTGTTGTACAACAACACTTGCCTTTTAAGCGGGGTACACACGATCAGTTTTGACTGTCAGTTTTGCTCAAATAATCGGTTGTTTGCCAGTGTGGCCGTTCACTTTTGTCAGTCACCAGGCAACCACAAAATATTTTGTGGCTGCTGGACGGCTGGACAGTTATCGATAATTCCGAAAAATCGACAGTCAAACTGATCGTGTGTACCCCGCTTTAAGGTTGTATCCTATGTGACGAGTTTTTCTGCTGTAGCAAACATTTTCAAGAAAATTATTTCTTAAAACAGAAAGTACACAGCCACCATTCCACTGAATATCATATCTTCGTATTTGATTATTACCAAACTCTTACTAATTGCGTTTAAATTCTGCTCTGAGTTTTAATATTTTTTATTTTAATTTTAACTTTGAATTATACCGCGTGTTTTGGATATTTTTGAAAACAAATTGCACATCCACAGAATTTGACATGTTTTTTCTTCGAATCAAATTAGAAAACTCGCGTTATTAAAAGTGCAAAAAAACGACTTTTTGCTTAAAAACCTGTCCAAATTACATATAGTGCATCGTTAGAAAGGTGATATGTTCTACTTTCATTGTCAGATTTCTTTTTGGTATACACCTTATAGAAGCTGAGTTATTTGCTTTGGAAAAAAACGTTGCCTTTTTATCCAAATAAGTTTTTTGCCCATTCCGACCTGTAAATATTATCCGACCAACACCAAAATCAATAGGCTTCTTAATCTCCCGGACCCCCATCAACTCCCAAAATTTGGTGACGGTCCGATCAAAATTGCGACCAGTAGCGTGATTACAAGGTTTAGATGTACAGATGGACGGACGGACACACATAGCCAGATCGACTCAGCTCGTCGAGACATAGATTTTGGTATATATATGTATGAGTGTACGACCATTATTTCGATGCGTTACAAACTTTTTGACCAACACCAAGTTATAATACGTTCCCACATAGTGGTGTAGGGTATAACAATAGCCCTGTTCCTTTACGTTCAAGAATCTTCAAGTTTTACAACTTTTTACTCGAAAAGCGTTCCTTTACTTCAGACACAATACAATTCATATGGGAGCAGTTTTCAACTTTTACTACTTTTGCCGGTTTTACCATTTTCAGAAGTAAAGGAACAGACCAAATGTTATCCTAATAAAAAATAGTAGCTTCTTGCAGGTTCTGGAACAGAGCAATTTACATATGTGTGTTTTAGAAATTTATTTTGACCATCAAATTGTAATCAATACTCAATGAGCGAGAAATTAATTAACAGCTTGAAAAGTGAAATGTTATCATCATCCGTTAAGTTCAAAAATCTTTTATTTTCTTGTTAAGCGTTTGGCCTACCAAGAGTTGTTATCGTCTACTGCCTTATCTTCTGCAGACCTATAGAAAAAATTTGGTACTAAGAACCATACAAATTGCAATAAATCCTGGTGTTGTCATATGGAAAATATTTCTTCTTACAAAATTACTCCATAAGATAGAAAAACAAAGAAAATGTTGTGTTTTTTTTTTTGGAAAGGAAATTTTTTAACCAATAAGGAAAGGATCGAACTTGAATGGGTCAACTATATATGCGATACGCTACACCAATTTTTATCATTTTCTGTCCCCACAGAAAATTATAAGATCTACCTTCTGATGATCGGAACCGATTTAACATAAATTTGACAGATTTACTCGTAGTTCTAAACTGCCTCATAGTTTAGTTAAGGCATCAGGGCCCAACATCCATCACTGTAAATGGTCGTTCATCCTCGGTTGGAAGACATCTAGTGCAACGTAGTATTCTTCTCTTTGCCCTGTCACTACAGGGGTGCACGACAAACTGTCGACTTATGCCATCACCTCTGCTGGGAAGTTTGGTCTTACTTGTGGTATTCGTTCAGCAGGTATATGGCGTGATGATGTCTCGGAAAGCCTTTTCTGCTACCTGAATATCAGAAGGATTGGGCAGATCTCTGAAGCGGTGATTAGTGAACTCTCTAACCTCGACCAATTAGCTTTCCCATGCTTGACGAAAGTGCGGCGTTCAGGGTGATGAAATCGGGTGGTCTGCTGATAAAGACAATAACGGGGAGGTGGTCTGAACCAAGAGAAGCGACAGGTTGTCATTATGCGGCCCATACATTTACTGCCAAACCGCTGCTGCCGATGAACCCCTTGTGTACGTGTGTGATTGAATAATGTGTGGCATTCCTTCAATCCACATTCAAAAAATGATAAATTTAAATAAATAAATTTATATAAATTTAAGTTTGGTCTTACTTCTGGTATTCGTCCAGCAGGTATATGGCGTGATGATGTCTCGGAAAGTCCTTTCTGCTACCTGAATATCAGAAGGATTGGGCAGATCTCTGAAGTGGTGATTAGTGAACTCTCTAACCTCGACCAATTAGCTTTCCCATGCTTGACGAAAGTGCGGCGTTCAGGGTGATGAAATCGGGTGGTCTGCTGATGGAGACAATAACGGGGAGGTGGTCTGAACCAAGAGAAACGACAGGTTGTCATTATGCGGCCCATACATTTACTGCCAAACTGCTGCTGCCGATGAACCCCTTGTGTACGTGTGTGATTGAATAATGTGTGGCATTCCTTCAATCCACATTCCAATAATGATAAATTTACTTTTATGCGGGGCATACACTATGGGCATGCACGACAGCATTTGTAATAGTATTAGTAAATTTTGAAGTTTTTGTCAATGTATTTGGGAGTAGTTTTGGCAGGATTGAAATCAAAATAATTTTGATTTTGTAAATGAACCCCTTTCAATCCGATGAATTTTGTTTATTTTCCAAGTAACCAACAAATAATTTTTGAAAACAACAAATAGTATTTGTGAGGAAATTAAAAAAATTGGAAAACTTCAACCCAAAATCGAGTTTGGAGGAAAATTCATCATTTTTGGAATATGGATTGAAGGAATGCCACACACTATTCAATCACACACGTACACAAGGGTTCATTTGGCAGTGCAGTTTGGCAGTATAGTGTATGCCCCGCATTAGTTGAAATTTTCAAAAAAATTATTTCGTCACAAACAATTGGTCTGTTCCAGTACTGCAAGAATCTACTATTTTTTCCGATAACATAAAGTTATGTTATCGTAGTAAAAATTAGTACCTTCTTGCAGTTTCTGAAACAGAGCAAATATTTGTTATTTTCAATTTCTTGGAAAATAAACAAAATTCATCGGATTGAAAGGGTTTTATTTACAAAATCAAAACTATTTTGATTTCAATCCTGCTAAATATAGTCCCACATGCATTGACAAAAACTTCAAAATTTACTAATACTAGCTTTGTTCCCGTACTTTTTAATAGTAAAACTCGTAAAAGAGAGAAATAGAGAAAAATTTTTCTCACACAAAAGTTTTTTTCAAAAATTCGGGAACGCAAAAATCGAAAAAACGTCAAAAAAGCTGGAAAAAATGTCAAAGTCGGCGTACCAGCCAATCAGACGCCGGCATCCATGTTTTTTACACGCTCAAATTTGTCGAGTAAACATTTTTTAAAGCACTGTTGGGCAGAAATGCTCGGCCTCATACACAAAAGTGTAAAAAATACATGAGTCTCTCGAAATTTGCCCACCATTGTTTTAAAGAGAGCGTCATTCAGCGCCATTTTTGTTTAAAGAGAAGTGAACATTTTACAACCTTTTTGTGTACGGGAACGGGTTTTCGGGTAAAATGTGTAAAAATCGTAAAAATTGTAAAAACTTTTTAGTTCTGGAACAAATCTACTATTACAAATGCTGTCCTGCATGCCCACAGTGTATGGGCCGCATTAGTCAGACCATTATAATTTTTTTCATTTGAAATTTTTTCTTTATATTCAGTTCTCAATTTTTGCTCTGTTCCAGAAGCTACTATTTTTTACTACGATAACATTTTTTCCTTTATGTTATCGAAAAAAATAGTAAACATTAGTAGATTCTTGTAGTACTGGAACAAACCATTTGTTTCTATGAAAATGTGAAATGTAAAATTTTATAAATTAAATAAATGTCAAATGAAAAATATTATAAAGAAAATATTTTTCATTACCGCTTATTCTGGTAGGGGCGTCCTCATTGGCCGTGCAAAATGTAGAGCTACCAATAATACCACAGGTCGTTCCAGAGGGCCGAATGCCACATCTCATGATGAGCATTAAAGTCCTCCATGATTAGACGTTTAAAGTTAAATTATGTTTAACTTTAATGCGACAGTCATAAGCTGAAAACACATCCAACGTTTGAGTAAAGTTTTGTGTAATTTCTGGTAGATGAATTAAAGGCATAGTGCTGCCAAGTTTCAATTTTTCTCTATTCTTTTACACAAAACTTTACTCAAAAGCTCTGTTCCTTTACGTTCAAGAATCTTCAAGTTTTACCACTTTTTACTCGAAAAGTGTTCCTTTACTTCAGGCACAATACAATTGATATGGGATCAGTTTACAACTTTTGCTACTTTTGCCGGTTTTACCATTTTCTGAAGTAAAGGAACAGACCAAAACGTTGGATGTGTTTTCAGCTATATTGTTGTTTTTCAAAAAACTTGGCTTCACTTGCAATTTTTTCATGTTGTTGTTGTAACGCGACACTCAACGCACCGTATGTGCCAAGCACTTTTTCCATTCAGACGCCTCACTGTGGAGACTGAATTTCCCGACGGCTGGGCCAAAGATATTCTCCTATCTAATTTTAGCATTAAAATCGTCTAGAATAATTTTACTTTTAAACGCTCCTAAAATATATCTTTGGTCTGTTCGTCCTTGTCTCTGTAAGAGCGGGAGAGCATATAAAACTGAAATTTAGCTTTAATCCAGCAATCGGCACACAACAACAACAATTTGAGTAAACACTGTTGTTAGTGCATGGTTTTTCAATTAGTGAGTGGAGGGAGAAGTTCTCTTTGCTTGCTCGCGAGTAAAGGGCTGCGGAATGCTGCTTTAATCCGAATTGTAGCAAATCTTTCATTGACTGGTGTGAATCCTGAGACCGTATGTTATTCACTCGAAAGCTTCAAAACCCCTAGGGCCACCTGGCAGAGCTCCGATTGACTCGCGAGTGAAAATTTGGGTGGAGGTGGTAATTTTTTGTTGTGGGTGGGACAAGTTTATTTGGGGGTGGGGTATGTTTTTGTTTGGTGGTGGAGAGGGGCACCCCCCAACTTGCTTGAACTCGAGAAGAGTTTCATTCGCGAGTATTCGGAGCACTAGCACTACAACTTTCAAAACGAATACAGTGCTGGTCATATTTCGCATATCGCAATATTTCTGCGAATCTAAGATAATGTTCGAAGATAGTTCTTATCGGTCTTCTCCACCCGGTATCTCCCCCATAAAAGTTCAATTGTACGCGCGATATATATATATATATATATATATATATATATATATAATTGTTCCACAAACATCCCATATGGGACAAGGGAGACTTCTGTCATATCAATGAGTGCACCCCAATTCATATTAGCGCAATGATATGGGACCTACTGTTTATCGCCGAGTCCGAACGGCGTGTCTTAAGACACCACTTTGTAGAGAAGTTTTACATGGCTGAAATACTCAGGAAATGTCGCCAACATTACTGAGGGGTATTTTGCCACCGTTGAAAATGTTGATGTTGACTGGCCGGGGAATCGAACCCATGACCTTCAGCGTGCAGGGCGGGTGTGCATACCATTGCACCACGGTGGCACCCAACGCGCGATATCTATTGAACGGAAAAACCGATTTGGTCCAAACATGGGAGCTCCTTATATTTAGTCCAAATTTAATTTAATTTCGAAAATGAGTCATCGATATGACTCCTTAGGGAACCTCCCTCACAAAAGTTCAACAATTTTTTTTAAGTACAGTTTAAGGTCTGTTCCAAAATCCTGTGGAAATTGTTTCCGAAGGTACTCCTTTTTATAGAGATGTTATGTTTTTCGTGGACAAGCCCATGCTTCCTGACATAATCGTCCAAAAGCTCTGAATTATACGGTGACCAACTGAAAAATACCGGTTGGCGCAATATCTATCAAAAGGAATGACTCCCAAAATATAAATCGAACTATGTCGATGCATTTCTCCAACTTAAATACAAATTCATGTATTTGTCGGCAAGTTCATACGTCAAAGAAGGATCCCTTAAATACATAATATTTGGGGGAAAAGGTTTTTGTTGGGGAGCCGGTATTCAATCGGTCCTTAGAAGAAAGTTTAAATTCACACAGGCTGAGAGTGTTACCTCTGTCAGCAAAGCCAAACTGATACTTTTTCACTTCTTATATATTTTGTATATAAACTTATTCCTATATTTTATTTGAAATTTGCTAATTTTGTACTTTCAGTTTCTAAACCCATACTAAAAGATGTGAGCGGAGAATTTCGTGCTGGCGAATTATCTGCCATAATGGGTCCATCCGGATGTGGAAAAACGACCTTGTTAAATCTTTTAGCCGGTTACAGGTAAGGGTAAATCTGTGTTTAAAAAAAAAAATACAAAAATAAAACTTTATTACCGGAATGTTTCACAAAATGCCAATACATAAACAATGATTATGAGAACAACAGCTAGAATTGGAATTTGAAACCAGTTATGACGAACTTTTGTTTTGTGCCATTAGCATACTTTTAATCAAATTTGCGAAAATAAAAACAAAAGAAATTAAAAATGAAGATAATTTTAAACATTGTATAGTATTAGTCATAAATTCATAAAAAATACATATACATACATATTTATTTATACTGTCACAATTATTACCTTCATATTTTGTTTTTGTCATTTGTTTCATATAAAATGTATTATTTTTATCCAGTTATGTCGCGTAATTGGAGTATTTGATTGGTGGAACTCTGGACTTAGAACATAGATGGGACATTTTTTGTTCTCACCATGTATAGGGTTATGCTTCTTCCGCAGTGTATTCCCAGCAAACCAAATGTCGGATGTCCGACATATCGGAACAATTTCGGAAGCAAAATCGTTCAGATTTCGTATCGATTTCTATACGATTTATAATAGGGGAATTCGTTCAGATTTCGTTACGATTTCGGAGAAAATGTCAGAAGTAAATTTCCCTTCGAATATACTAATGTTTTTCTTCCGATTTCTTTACGAATTCGGATCGATATGTCGGAAACAAATTTCCTCCGCACAACAACCACCTTTTGTATATATCCAACAAGCAACATTTTAGTTTGTTGTCGAAAAACAAAATGGTTGGTTATAAAATTCGCATATACATTTTTTAAATATTTTAAATATAAATGCAACATATAATAATTCAAGCTAGTGCTGATAGACTCAACATATTCGTACGCAAAGTTTACATTGTTCTACTATAACTACAAAATGATAACAACAGTGAAAATCATTAAATTTTTTTGAAATTATAATCTTCCAATAAAAACATAACAAAGAAAATTTATCAATAAAAAAAGAGGCACCAGAGAAAAATGTTTCCTTCGATATTCATACGACATTTTTCCAAAATCGTTCAGAATTCTTTACGAAGATTCGGAAGGTACCTCAGATTTTCATACGACATTATTCCGAAATCGTACAGAAATCTGTACGAAAATTCGGAGGAAAAAATTCGCATTCCGAATTTCCCAAGTATCTCTTTCCCAAGTATCTCTCTGTACTCCTCGTACAGTACATCTAACATATACATGTATGTATATATATACCTTCAGAATCTTCGTAAAGATTTCGCAAGAATTTTCCAGCAAGAACTTTCTCGGAAAGTAAGGAGTTTTTATTCTCTTTTGCAAGATTGCTTGATGGAATCAGCTGATTTGCCAAACAAAACAGAACAATTTTTCCGCCATTAAAGGAACCAAAGCAAGCAAAAATGTTGTATTTTATTAAAAATAAAAAAGAAAATTACCTCAAAAAAGGAATTTTTCCACTTTGCAACTTTGTTCTAAAAAAACAGTACAATTAGGCTTGCTATTTCCACAATAAAATTGTTTTTAATTTTCACAAACATAAATCACCGAATAATTAAAAACAGATGATTGATTGTTTTCAGGAAGAAGAAGAGTTGCAAGTGGTTGCTAGAATAAATTTGTCCAGCAAGAATTTGCAAACTCTCAGTAAAAGAACTGTCAAAATGTCTCTCTCGATTCGCTCTCTTTTGCTGGACTTTTGTGTTAACAGACAACTTCCAGCAACAATTTGTACAAATTGTTACAAATTTAGGATAATCAGACCAGTACAAATCTCATTGCATTTAGATATACCTTTGGAGGATTTAAATGGCAGTCAGATGATTTTTGTTCATAGCACAATTACCAAGGTCGATTCATCAGCCCATCTGATTGAATTTGAAACGTTAAAAAAAGTTGTTGTTAATTGAATACCTCTAAAAAACATACGGTAAATTACAAATTTGTTGTTTAATATTGAAAATGTTGGCACGTTATGCTTCTAATGCTAACTAATAAGCAAATAATGAATTATTTTATCATTTAGACATCGTAAATATTAGCCTTGGTTGATTAAAATCAACTTGTACATCAAAACAAATTTAATTTTTCCGCCTTCTTCACAATTTTTTTACATTTTAAATTATTTTTGATGTAGCAATTCACCGATGCATCTACCCTGTTTCTTGTGCCAGCTTGCAATTTTTTGTATTTTCTAGCAACATCTTGCAAAACAGAGTTGTATACGAGGATTTATGCCGGATTTAAAACAAATCCACTCAATACGAGGATTTATTTTCGGCTAATGAAGTCATATCTAAATGGCCTAAAAAAAATAAATATAACAAGATAAGACATTTTAATGCTATCATTCATCAGTGAATGGCTTTTGAATTTAACATAATGTAATTTTACGACATCGTAAAATATCATTATGTTCTTTTATACGTTGTACGTATTTAAACGAATTTAACGATTTAATTGACATGGAATTTTTCATGAAAAGATCCTTGAATTCATACATTTCGCTTCTGAAAATATAACCTGAAATTTTCCTTCTTGATTACGATTTTAAGTTACCAGCAACTTACATATATGCTGTTTATATTAGAGCTTTTTGCAGGGTTAACCTTCTTTATA
Source organism: Musca autumnalis (assembly GCF_047663935.1). Lineage (NCBI taxonomy): Eukaryota > Metazoa > Arthropoda > Insecta > Diptera > Muscidae > Musca > Musca autumnalis. The sequence goes on from NW_027412088.1 coordinate 99,375,023, forward strand.
AGGATTTATTTGAAATATACAGCCTGTTTCTGTATGTCGAAAAATGAATGTGTGCGAAAGAAACACGTCCAAACTCTTGTGTGTTTTTCAAATTTGTTTTTTGTTTTGAAGCAAAAGCAAAGCTAAACTATTTCGAAAAATAAAGTTCGGGCGTGTTTCATTCGCACACATTCTTCTTTCGACATACAGAAACGGGCAGATAAGCAATGGAATTGACATTTAAAACCCAGTCGGTTTGTTAAATCCGGTTATATATAAATGGGGTATTACATTGCTTCTGTCAAAGATTTAAATACATATGGTCTGTTCCTTAACTTTTGAAAATGGTAAAACCGGCAAAAGTGGTAAAAGATGTAAACTGATCCCATATGAATTGTATTGTGTCAGAAGTAAAGGAACGCTTTTCGAGTAAAAAGTGCTAAAAATTGAAGATTCTTGAAAGTAAAGGAACAGAGCTATAAAGATTGGAAAACTCAATTGTTAACATTTGTCAATAGATGGAGTTAAGCTCTGTTGTTACGATATCGTAACAACATTATGTTAAGTAGTTAACCATTTCAGGGGGTTTTAACCGCCAAGGTCATATTCAATGAACTGGAAACGACTATGGAATACAATCCTGAGTCCAACTTTTTGCTTTCCTACAATTTGTATAAGCCGAATTGCGCTTTAATGGGGTTTTTATCATTAACATACCCCTGTTGTTGGTAAAATGTTTATATACTTTGTTTTATAAACATTTTTGCATTATGCATCTTTTCCACTCTTTACAGTTCTATGTCTTTGCTTCTCTTAAGGGTGATGTTTCTATGCATTGTTTCATAAACATTTGTTTGTTGCATGCATTTTGTCTAGTCTTATTTCTTCTATGGCTTTTTGAACGCACACGCAGAGTTATAGGTTTTGCCCTGAACGAACTAACATGAAATTAACCCCTTGCTGTTAGATACATACAAAAGGTGGTTGTTGTGCGAAGGGAAATTTCTTTCCGACATTTCGCTCCGAATTCGTACCGAAATCGAAAAAAAACATTGGTATATTCGAAGGGAAATTTACTTCCGACATTCTCTCCGAAATTGGAACGAAATCTGAATGATTTTGCTTCCGAAATTGTTCAGATGTGTCGGACGTCCGACATTTGGTTTGCTGGGTTGAGATACTCTTTGTGGTTTTGGTTTTCTTCGAGTGTAGAATCGCACTTCATTCCTTTCTTAATTCCTATTATATGCAGTGCGATTTAAGAACAACACCTATTCTTGTTCTAAAAATATTGTATGTATTTATATTACCATTTTATTGATAAGTGAAAACTGGTTTTGAAAGCAAAAAAACAACAATTTGTATTATTATAACTAATACTACATAATAAATTATTACCAGTAAGTGATCACGTGTTTTACCGTACATATTCTGGTAGTTATTAATTACATTCCAATGCCAAGTCATAAGGTTGTTGGGTGAATGAGTCTTTAAAGCGGGGTACACACGATCAGTTTTGACTGTCGATTTTTCGGAATTATCGATAACTGTCCAACCGTCCAGCAACCACAAACTATTTTTTGGTTGCCTGATGACTGACAAAAATGTACGGCCACACTGGCAAACAACCGATTATTTGAGCAAAACTGACAGTCAAAACTGATCGTGTGTATCCCGCTTAAATCGTTACTGTTTTGCAACCTGCATACATATGTGCGATAATATGTATGTTTGTACATTAGGGTTATAGTTTTTTTCAGCCTACACCCTATGGATAGGTTTAGAAGAGAGGCGATACAAAAATCACCACATGTCCATATGGATATACACATAAGCCAGAGTAGGCCTGTTGTGCCCTCTAGTTCGGAGTCTAGAGGTGGTTATTTATAAATTATATATTGATTACGTTATTTTAGAAGTTCTGTGCCATTGACAAAATACCTTGTAGCTTGTAGGTAGCCTGTATGGATGTCTGTCACTCTACTAATGTCATTCTTATTCATTAATTGCAGGTTCTTTGCTTTGACCTCGACTGTGTTTCCCCATAGGATTTTTGTATTGTTTCCTTTATCTATATTATTCCAAAATGATATACAGTCGAACTTCTCTATAACGAACTTCCATATAACGAATTTTTCTCTATAACGAAGAAAAATTGAAAACGCAGCTTTTTCCAGTCCATTTTCACCTATTTTAACCTGTCTATAACGAAAACGTCTCTACAACGAAGTGTTTTTATTGCACAAGTGGGAATTCTCATACAAAATAATCTCACTATAACGAATTTTTGTCAAACTTTTTCCCACTGATGTTTACACAATAAATGAGAAAAAAAACACATTCATAAAGTTCTTTTTATTCAAGTGCACATTAAAAAAGAAAAGCAAAACTCATTATTCAGCGATTTCAAAACGAAAATTGTTTCAAAATAAGTATCTAGTTGCTCTGAAACATCTAAAGGGAAACAACTGACCATTGTTTTAAAACGGATGGTTATCTTAGTACAACTACAGTATTGAAGACGTAATGCTTGGTTTACATTTACGAAATCCACTCGATTTCAACTGTCAATTCCATTGCTTAAACTTCAAATGAAATCGAATGGATTTCAGATGAGTTTTCATTTGACGTATATGCAAAGGAATTGACAGTTGAAATCGATTGGATTTCGTAAATGTAAACCAAGCATTACAATTGGTAATGTCGATTGCGATACATTAACTAAGAATTATCCCTTTTTTGAGTCTCGAAACAATGTTCCCGATCATATTTTTTCCATTGTAAATTGTGAATACTTTGATAAATCAAAGTGGCAAAATCAAAAATAAATGAAAATCACTTCTTATTTCAATTCTAAATAAAAATTCAATTTATGTTTATTCATATACTCACATTTGCTTCTTTATTACTCATGATTGTATGTCAAATTTACTATTTTGCCGGATTTTTGTTCTCAGGGCGGCATTCTGGCAGGTTTGAATATGTTTCCATCGCATTGCACTTATATTCTGACCTATCGGTCTGTGCACCCCAAGTCCATGCGGCTAGGGACTTGAGGACCTTGTTCCTACATCTCAGCTCATCGCAGATAGCTGTGGCTTGCGCGGACGACATGGACATGCTGTCGAACGTGCCCCCTAGAATCTTGGGATAGTTGGTGGTCAGCTACCGTCGACCATGACACTTAACTCAGTGCTCACCTCTGTCGTCCATGTGCTGAGCAGAGTCGCCGTATATTTATGTTAGGTTAGGTTTAAGGATGCGCAGCCATCTAGTAGTATAGGTGACTGCTTCACTCGGAGACCGTTGGACCATTGTGTTCATCCTGTGTAACCTACACAGATTGCAGATTTAAGGATGTTGATGTGATACAGTAATATGAGGATGATAGGGTAGAGATGATAAGATGATGATGAGGTACAGGTGAGATAAGGATATAAAGATGAGAAGTTTTGATGCCGAGGTAAAGATGATATTGTACTGGAAAATACAAGAAATTTGTTATATTTAGTAGTTAAGGACCCTTGGCAAGCCATGATAGATATTGGACAAAGTTGATTAGAACAATGGGATCTATGTTAGACAGGAAGGTCAGAGTGTCTATCTCATATCTACCCAGTTTTCGGTATCTCCTTGTTTGCAACAATGGGCACCTACAAAGCAGAGATCTCACTCTGCAGTGACCTATTATAAGTCCCACAACGATTTTCATCCCTAACTTATCAAGTGAGAGGAGGAACGCCGTTCTTCGACGTGAGACCAAAATGCCAGCTCGCCTTGGTTACCCTACAACCAGGTTCCAATAGCCATCTTTGATGTGCCCTCTCATTGAAGGTCTGCCGAAGTTTGCCGATGTAGTAGAACACACCGGTGGCCGGACGGTTTCATCAACTCATAAGTCGATAGACTCGAGCTAGTTCATCTGCTACCCATAATGTTACTGTGACCCGGAACCCAAAATAGCTTTACGATATCGTGCATATCCTGCAGAGCCTTCCTGTAATCAAGAATAGCTCTTGAATCTATGGTCCATGACTTGAGAGCCTTGAGGGCCGCCTAACTATCGACATATATAGTCACCGGTCCTGTAAGACTGCCTTCAAGCCCTTTCACCAGTTCAGCTGCTCTCTTTTTAGCAAGAATGTCCACCTGAAAAACACAACAATTATCGTTTAGCTTGTATGAGTTTTTAATTAGTGAATTCTCGCAGTAGACGCCAGCGCCAGTACCTTCTTCCATCTTGGACCCGTCTGTGCATATTACCAGACCGTACAGAGGAGATATGTACTCAGCCCATGCGTCCCTGCTTGGGAAGATAACGGCTAAGGAGTCAAACTTGTATGAGGTAGGCATATAATCGCTTACGCAACCACTGCCACCTAACTCAAGTCGACTATCAATTAGTTTTAGGACATTCGAGTGTCCAAAGTGTGAACCACGCCAACACCCTGACTCCTGAAGTCTAAAAGTAGTTCTCGCCGCCTGAAACTGGATTGGGATATCCAAAGGTTGGAAATCCAGGATGACGTTTAAAGCAGGTTGAAGAGCGCTTTTAATCGAGCCGGTAATCAGCAATGACGCAGTTTTTTGTTCACTTGATAGTCTGGAGCGGAACGCTTTGTTCCGAAGAGCTTGATACCAAACCAGCCCCCCATAGGTAAGTATGGACAGGACACGGTTACATACAGTCAGTGTATGATTTACGATCTCAATCCCCAGCTTTTCCCAATGAAGTTCTTAAAGGAATAGAGTGCCATGAGTCCTTTCTTCGTTCGCTCCTCGATATTCCTCCTCCATGTCAAGTGATGGGCCGTGTTTTAGTGGCGGATATTTGTATATTCCTTGCGTAGAAAAAAGTGGTAAGATCAGTTAAATAGGAGTTTAGTCTTTCCTAAATGACATCAGGGAAGGTACCTGAAGCCAAGATCGAACAATCATACACATACGTTACGAACTTAATGTCGTCTGGAAGGGGTAGAGATGTAGAGGTTAAACAGTTCCAGAGATATCACCCCACCTTGGGGAACTCCCTGTTTCACTTTACGGGGCTTCGAGTTCTTGTTCCTGAATTCTACGTATGACTGGCGTCCACACATATAATTGATTATACAACGTTGTGCTGCTTATGGAACCCATGCTGATGATCGGCAACTCGACATCTATTTCTATCGCTGGTGAGGACTAAAGCCTCAAGGGTCTGTGCTACGGCCGATAAAAGCGAAGTCGGTTCAGTAGGGGGTTCACCCTGCCCATTTCCGGGCTTCGGAAACTATTAGGGAGGCTGGAGACAGGTTGAGAACTTTAGTGAGATACTCGACTGCCGGCTCGCACCGAAGTTTAAGTGTGGTGGATGCGGATGTGACAAACTGAGCACATCCATATTGCTCTATAGTTTACAAATGCAAACATATGAACATTTAGGTGACTGTGGTCATAAAATGTGTGTTCTTCTGATATCCTCCACTTATGTACCTCGTTTGTTAGATTCTCTGAACACATTTGTATATCTACTATACACATTATATATCTACTACCTCGTCCCTAATTCTGTTAACAAAGGCGGGCATGTTTCGCATGTTAAGAGTTATTAGATCGTTAATTTAAAAATAATCTAAAAGGCCTTGGTCCCTATTGGTAGTGTTAGTACTAAACCTCGAAATTTAGGTAGCATCGTTACCTACTAGTATTTCGCTACCCGATTGCCTGATTCTCCTCACTAACTGCTGCAATTCCAACGAAGGTGGTAATGTCGGCGAGTCGAACGGAAGATATAGTGACGCTAGGAATATAAACATTTCCATTCCCTTGCTTTAATAATGTGGCGTCCGACGTTGAAAATTCTGGAGGTAAAAGAAGGCACAAGTGTTTGTAGTATATTGTCTCAAGTTTGCAGCCATAACCCTTGATGTATACCGCCGCTTTGGTCAGGTGAGGTATTTCATACTTCATTACCAGCTTCAATCTTCCGTCTTCCCATGGGATAGATAAACTGCTGATTACCTCTTTGAAAGCGGCCGGGTTCGCATGCGGGACCAAGTGGTACATTACGAGATCCCCTCTAGCAAATAGCTGTTTATTTTTATTGGTTCGCTTCTTAGTATGTGTTCCAATACCATTTTTTTCGATGGCCTCTTGATGGTAGTCTGCCGGGCCCTCTACCGGTGTCGATCATCGCATAGCACCGCACGTTCCAGTAGTTCTTTCTGGCTAGCTTGGTGCAGGTAGACGGCGGCTCCGTTCCGATCTACGCGGCCATTGTCCAACTCTGGAAGGTCCTTGGCTTCTTTTCGCAGTCCCCGGTCATTTCAGATGATTCTGCGGTTGTGCTCACCCTCTTCATGCCTGAGCTCCTGACCACTGCAGCCTTTTCGCTGTAAGTTTTGCAATACTCTCGTGTACTTCATCTACCATCGTGTGGACATCTTCTTTATTGTCGAAATCGGAGTCAGGGTCGCTCCCACTCTCTAAAGTTTGGATCAAGTTAAATCTCTTCCCAAGCTTCATTGTCTTCATAACTTTTATTTCATTTCCAACTTCCATATTGTTTTTTGTTTTAGGGGAACAACCCCGTATGTATCACGTTACGCTCATTTTCACGTGATACGATTTTCTTTTTTCTTCAACAGACATGATTTTCTCTTCTCCGCTTATCTACGGTTATTTTGTTGTTGTTAATTCAAACCTAGTCCAAATTTATTTTAGCCATTTTTTGCGATAATGAACCATCGTGTTTTTTCTTTAACATGGGAGGACAATGTTCCGAGCTCGTTTGTTCTGTGTCATTCTGTCATTTAAGTAGCCAATTTTATAGAATATCTGTCAAATAAATGACGTAAATTCCCCAAAAACAGGTGTTTTTGCAAAAAGCAAGTGTAAAATGCGTTTAGATCTTATAGTACGTTTACATATGCATTTAGTAAATCTAGTAGGTTCAAATTGTCAAACCCCTTGCGTATATGTCAAATAAATTCCCGTAAAGGTTTTTAACCCGGAAAAGGTTTTAATGTTAACTTGCTGTAAACCAGAAGCAAATCCGCAATTATCTGAAACCTGTTTTAATTAAGTTGTCAATTCCATCGAATTATCGTATGACGTATTTTACCAAAACACTCCTATTAGTCCGGTCAAAATAGACATGCGTATAAGGGGGAAATAGCAAAAATTCCCACAAAGCTGAATTTTGGTGGAGAGCTAGGGTTGGCCATTAGAAGCAACGTCCTAAAAGTCCCCATCGATCCCATGTGTGCAAAACAAGTTATTCGGGGTCAAAGGTCATTTTTGGAGGCATTATTCAGTTTTTTTAATTTTTCTCAAAAACGGTAATACTTAGCAAAAGCCCGCTAAAGTAAAAGTTGTAGATTCAATAATTGTCTACAAGATTGTTCTTTATGATTCTTAAAAAAGACTTAACATTTTCGAGATATCTCGATCTAAAGGTCAAATAAAAAATTAGCCGCGTAAGTACATTATGAGGCGAACCGGTTAAAGTAACGACACTATGTGTTAGATACTTCCGTAAGCTTTCAAACCATATCCACTTTGCAGTAATCGGTTCAGTAGA